>NW_027210703.1:622500-645000 GCF_029030835.1 Brachyistius frenatus
AACTATGGGATGCCACGTCGTCTTTCGTCGTCATTATTATTATTATTATTATTATTATTCATAGTATTATTAATTATAAATATCATCACAACATTCAAACAAGCTTTGGCCTTGGCGTTAAGAGCTGACAGCAGAGACATTTGCAAAGAGTAAAGAAATCCCCAATGATTCTACAAAAATAAAACAAAAGAAAGAAATATAAAATAAATAAATAAATAAAAAAAAAAAAAAAAAAGGCCGGGCCTCGAAGGATAGAGAGATACGTAATATCACTGGGGGTGGGGGGGGGGGGGTTGGGCTGGATCAGGACGGGATCGGGGGGGTGGGGTGGGGGGGAACTGGGTTTAGGGATTCAGGCCGTACATTCAGGGAGGCAATGTTAATCTTTGGTATTACGATGGGATCCTACAGCTAAAAGTGCCCATCAGAAAAAGTCTTCAGTTTCACACAGACATACAGAGCATTGTTAAATAAATACTTACAGTATATAGATAGCATAAATAAATAACCAAATAAATAGAGAGAGGAAAAGAAAAAAAGGGAAAAAAACAACAATAAATACACAAATGCAGTAATAAATACGTTGATCAGATCAGTAATTGCATTTGAAACGTTCTCGGTTTGGTTTTAACTACTGGCTATAAGGAGGCATGTTAAAGCCTTTCCTTTGTGGACCAAAAAGATGACCTTGTACGTCAGCGGGGCTGAAACAAACTGCCCCACACTTCCAACGTGTTTCTATAAATAGAGCGATGTGCTTGAAATCTGTACAAAAAGGGCGGAAAGAATCACATTCCTCCATTTTTCTAGACATCTGTAAAAAAAGATTTTCGTTTATGGAGCAGAGGTGTGTACAGTTATTTGGACATGAGTGGAAAAAAATACTACAATGTCACTATACATTGTGTCAGGTGTACCTCTTCTCCACGGAGCCTTTGTGTTCAAAGGGTCGTTTTTCATTTGTTTTTGTTTTTTTGTTGTTTTTTTGGTTGTTTTTTTTTGTTGTTTTTCAGTTTTTGGCTTGATTTTTTTTTTTTTTGAGTCGAAAAAAAATGGCTGTGGAGCTTTCAATCGGAAGCTCGGTGAGAGTCTTAAAGCTAGACGGTTGCACCAGCAAGTCTGTTCCTGCGTCCGACTTGTGTTTATTGATTCTGTCCTGGCGTACGGCGAGATGCGCTGCGGTCTCCTTCCTCGAAAACTCTTGATTCATTCAAGGCGGGACCATCTTGACAAAATTGCATGAAAGGCCTCCTGTCGACGGAAAAAAAATGATTGACAGCTTGGGAGTCACGGACGCTACAGAAACCCTCCTTTTATAATTCCAGGCTCCGAACTTGGAACGGCGCCATACGAGTCCCGGGAACCATCGCCACGGAAACACATGCTAAGAAAATGGGGAATTAGGTTCGTCAGAAGAAAAAGAAAAAAACGGGAATTTAAAAAAAAAAAAATTAAAAAAAAGCCTTTTTCTTCCTCGTTCGCCTTGATTCTTGAGGAAAAATAGGACTATAAAACCATCGGGAGGAGGGAGTTTTGGGGGGGTGGCGGGAGGGGTTAACGTCTTTGGATGATGGCGAACACTTTTGATTAAGAAGTTACACGATGGCGCTCTCCAGACGCGGGCAAACGGCAACTCTCGACTCTTCACGTTTGCAGAGATGAGAATAGATTTGAAGGGTACACCAAAACAAAAAATACGCTTCCTCCTGATTCGAAATACCCCTCATCATCTACTAATCTACATAATCAAAATAATGCAATGAGATGGCGTCTATGTAAGGGCGGGACTCTTCTTTTGAGTCAAATCATCCTCGCACCCTTTGACTATACAGGCGGGACCTCGCGTCCCGCGGCCGTATCACTCTGGGCATCGCCCCTCCCCTCCCCCAATCCCCCCCCCCCCCTACCCCTCCCCCTCCCACACACACACACACACACCTTTTTTCCCCATTTCAAGGAAGCGATCAACTTTGGTTTGGGATGAAGGGAGGGGGGGGGGGGGGGGGGGATGCTTTCGTCTTTCGTTAAAATCGCCTACGACGGCCGGCTCCGTCGCTCCTTCTGATAACGAGGAGGACACCTTATGACGGCCGATCTCCGCCCAGACCGGCCTACGCACCCCCCCTTTTTTTTTTTTTTTTTTTTTTTTTGCTCCCTCGGCGCCCTCCCCACCGCACCTCCTCCTCCGGCGGCCCGTCATCACGCCGTGCTGCAGGACACCGCGGAGGAGGAGACGCTGGAGCCCGAGGAGCCGGTGGAGGAGGGGCGGCCCTCGTCGGCCCACTTGTTGACGTTGCGTCGGCGGGCGTTCATGAAGAAGTTGCTGACGGTGGAGAGCTCCAGGCCCAGCTGCTGAGAGATGGTGACCTGCAGCTCTTTGGTCGGGCGGTGGTTCTCCCTGAAGATGGCCAAGAGCGTGCGCCGCTGCAGGTCCGTGAACACCAGCCGAGTGCGCTTCGGGCCCTGGTTGCGCTCCAGCTTGCTCTGCTCCTGCTCCTTGCGCTTGCAGGCTGCGGGCAGACGGATAAAAGATAAATTAAAAAAAGAATAAAGAAAGAAAAAAGAAGGGAAAGGGAAAACAGGTTAGCTAACAGACTGGCTTGGCTAACTGGGACAAATGGATTAAGCGGAGGGAAAGTGGATTTGTTGAAAGAAAACAGATTAGCTAAGCAAGTTTGATTAGTTAAAAGAGATGAATCAGCAACTTGTTTCATTGTGCAGTAAAGGAATCAAGACGTTCGACCGATCACATCTTATTGCCAAGTGAGCCGCTGGGAAAACGGCATCCAGGCCAAAGCTCTGAAGTTTTCCGATCGCGGTTTTCATTACTCTCTTTAATTACCTTTTCGGAAACAGACTATATATATATATATATATATATATTTATTTATTTATTTATTTTTTACGTAGATCTGACCTGGAGGCAAAGAGCAAGAATCTGGTGTCCGTTTTTGTCTTCCAAAAACAAAAATGATCTCACTCAAAAACACCGACAGATGCCCAGCGATGAATCTTTGTTTCCTCTGGCTGAAGTATCATTACTCCTGCGTACATACCGGCTTTTACTCTTCTTTGTTTGTTTAAACTTTTTTTTTTTTAAACCGCAATTAAGTCCAGAGGCACAAGAGAAAATAGCAGAAACGTGAATTCACTTACAGATTAGAAAGGAAACAATGCCGTCTTTTGAATTCAATCCCAAAAGATGCAAAAAAATGTTAGTCCGACTCTCCCCGCGACTTAACATTCACATTTTTCTGCGTCTCCGCTCCTCAGAGGGTTCATTATTTCTTACAGAATTAGCTCGGTGTCAAAGTTGTTCATATTCAAACTAGTTAAGTGGTGCCTTTTTTTTTTGAGGGGGGGGGGGGGGGGGCCTTACAAACAACCGCAAAATGAAACAACTCTGGGTCTGGGTTAAACACCACTACAGCAGCGGCAGCCCGCCCAATTATATAATCAATATTTGCACGTGAAAGAGTCTGAAATTTCCACACACACACACAAAAAAAAGAAAAAATTACCCTGAAAAAAAAAAAAAAAAAAATTAAATATAGGAAAAATAAATAAACAATAAAGACAGTCTTGGTCAGCGAAGAAGAGAAACCAGGCTGATGTGTGTGGGCTGAGCTCAGATCCATTTTGAGAATCAGACGAGCATTTTGAATTCAGGCTGCATGTTTCCTCTGCATATCCATCGCTGAACCTTTCACCTCCAACACGCTGTAATTCTGTATTTACAGGAAACACAACACCAACCTCTTGCCTCTGTGTACCGTAGCCAACTTCTGCCCCCCTCCGCCCCCCACCACCACCACCACCACCGCCGCCGCCGCCTCCCCCCTTTTTCTCTATCCATCTACTTCCACTTTCCTCCCTTTCCCTTTCTCCTTAGTGGACACTTCAACATCATTAGTTTCTCATAAAAGTCATTTACATGTGGCGGCAGTGAGTGAGTAATAATCACTTTAGGCTGGGAGGGGGGGAGGGGGCGGGAGGGGGGGAGGGACTAATTTATTTTCTATTAAAGGCGGGTTACGTCAGGGGTGAGTGAAACGAGCAGAGTCGGCATTGCCCGGGGTGTTTAGAAGCCTTAAGTGGACTAAAACATATTTGGGGTGGGTGGTGGTGGTGGTGGTGGTGGTGTGTGTGTGTGTGTGTGTGTGTGCGTGTGTGTGTGTGTGTGTGTGTGTGTGTGTGGGGAGGGGGAGGGGGGGAGAAGTCGTACAATTACCTAAATGCACACTTTTAAGAGGTTTCAATCAGCACACTGCGCGCTTGATGGGCGGCTGTTTTTTTTGCTGATGGTATCGAATGCGTTTCTAAGTGTAAGCAATGGTGCACACAACGCAGCACACACACACACACACACACACACACACACACACACACACACACGCACACACGCACGCACACACCGAGGAAGCGCCAACGGATTAGCGCCTATACCGGTGTTTGTTTCTGTCAATTTGTGTTTATTAATGCGATTGTATTGCGATGATGTATTCGATTACATCATGTTTTATTTACATTTGAACTATTTGGATGAGCACGGTGTCGACTTACCACCTAAAAGGATACCGGACACGGTCGAGATGCTTTCTCCACCATTTGGAGCGTCAAAACGGCCTTCAATGTAAACAAACAAGCGCTTCTTTCATTTGCTCTGAGGGGACTCGGCTTTCGCTGTCGAAACTGACAGCAAATATTTAAGCCGGTCGTTTACCGTCTCACTTTGAAAGGGGAGAGGAGGAAATGCGACGCTTTATTCTGAAAATCTCCAAGCAGGCTGCTTTCTAGTTGCAGGCCGGTTGAAATTATCCTGCTGGCCTGGCACTTTTTTTTTTTTTTTTTTTTCTCGTTCGTGTTAAGAAAACTGCGAGTGGCGCTCCATTATTGACAAAGATGACTTGATTAGATGGAGATGTCGGCCCGCAATAACCTTGAAATCCCCATATGTTTCGAAGGCCAACGCGCACGCCTGGCGAGGCGCCCGACCCGACATCGCGCGCGACGCGCGTTACATAAGCCCGAGGCGCCGACACGTTCCGATTGATCGGCTTTCCCCGTCGGCGGCGAGGCGACTTGATGTTCACTGTACGACCGGCTCTTCGCTCCTCAAAACTCCCGATTCCTCTCGTGGGCGGAGCGTTTGTCGAGAGAATAGGTTGCGACTTTTACACGACAGCGGCGTCAGAACCGCGGGTCTGAACGCCCTGCGTGTGTGTGTGTGTGTGTGTATACTCGTCACCCCTTTGGCCCCCCCCCCCCCACCACCACCACCACCACCACCCGACATCCATCCGAGGTCTCGGAAACTTAAGCGCCGGACTGGACATGAACAAATCTGGCCCGCGAAATTTCCCCTTGAACATTCTCCTCTAAAATCATTAACTGAAGGAAATGTTTTGACTCGGGGATGCACTCTTGTCAACTCGAGATTACAAGGCGGGGGCGGGGCGGGGGGGGGGGGGCACCCGTTAGCTTTTAGGCATCCACAGCTCGTTTGCATTTCTGAGAGTTATCGAACCGCGTCTCATTAAAATCCGAACAGGCCGAGATGTCAGCGGCGTGTCAATATCACCACAAGTGAAATCTTTTTTTTTTTTTCTTTTTTTTCTTTGCTCCAAATCCTACATTTTTCACAGGGTGTGTTACACCATCTCCACCATCAATATTTCTGAACTCGGGGTGGGTGTGGGTGATGGGGGGGGGGGGAGGTTGTGGTTGTGGTCGGGCTGTATGGAAGGCACATAAAGCGCCGCACTCTCAGCTCCGTGTCGTAATGAAAGGAACGACGCGACAGCGGCGGCCAGCTCGCTCGTAGCGGTGGATTTATGGCCGATCGGAGGAGTCCGCCGTGTCCTGCCGCTCCTCCTCCTCCTCCTCCGTCTCCTCCTCCTCCTCCTCCTCCTCCTCTCTTCCCCTTGCTGACGATCATAACGCCGACCATTAAGTAAATGCTTCCTTATGCTGTAATCGTGTGTAAAAGGCTCACAATTACCATGCTATAAATCCCGCAGCACCGGGGCGACTCCCGGAGACATAAATATTCCCCTATAGGCTTCTTATGATCGTGGGAACAGCCCCTAATCATGATGTATGCCCTTGTCTCGTGTTGCTGAAACGTGATCGAAAGCCCTTTCCCTACCCCCCGGCGTCTCGACCTACCCCACCACCACCACCACCTCCACACCCTCCCAGCCACAGACCCACCATCCCCCCCCCCACCCCACCCCCAGCCCTAGCCCACCCCCCTGCTGATTTCTTGGGCCAGGGGCTGATAGAAATTATTGATTAAATCTGTGCAGCTCAGACTCGTCGACCCACAGAGGCTGGTTAACCCCTTCAGCGCCGGTGTGAAGGGGCGGAGGGGCGGGTGGGGGGTGGGTGGGGGAGGGGGGTGGGGGCTTCAAGAGATAAAATAAAAAAAACAAAAAACAACAACAAACGCACAAAAACCACAGAAAAAGGGAAAAAAAAAACAACAACACAACAACAACAACCCCGTTTGTTTGATGTTTTGCGCAGCTCAGGTCGATTCCACCCCCCCCACCCCCCCACCCCGACCCCGACCCCTCCGATATGCAAATGTTTAAAAGAAAAAAAGAAATTTGTCTTTTGACCTTTGAGCCACTTCCGGCCGAACGCGAAATGTAAACGCAGCGAAGACGAGTGGACGAGGCTTCTTGCGGCTTTCATTACCGTTTGGGGAGGGGGGAGAGAGAGAGAGGGGGGAGGAGGAGCCGACACGTAAACCGCATTGACCTTTCTTATTCATTTAGACCTTTAGTCAAGGGCTTCGGCCATCATCTTTAAAGTTATAGTCTCTGATCCGCACGCGCGCACGCACACACACACACACACACACACACACACACACACACACACACACACACACACACACACACACACACCTCTTCGACTTTAAGTGTCGGAGCACGGCCGCGTGGTCTTTATCCCGCCGTGTTCTCCGACTAAATCCTGATTGCCTCCTCCAACAGCCTGAGGTTTTGGTCTGCAGATGCATCTCATATACAGTGCAGTAATCCATAGAGCGCGCACACACACACACACACACACACACACACACACACACACACACAAACACACACACACAAACAAGATACTGCAGATAAATCCGAGGGATCACCTCCTCCATGTTTAGCAAGAACGTCTCTGCAGAAAGACAGTTATTTGAAGACAAAATGGCAGCAAAACCAGGCTCCGTAATTACGGGGCTTCGCCGAGCGCTCTCGCAGCCCCTCCGTCGAGGAGGCGACGGTTCTGGCGCCCGCGGCCGACGTCGAAGCGGGGTGGGGGCCGCCCCTTTTCGGTGTATTTAAAACGAGTGCCGCATTAAAGGAGGATCATCTTCAAACTTGAGGCGTGAAGCTGAGAGAGCACTCGAGCTATCTTCAGACTCGGGGAGGAGCGCACAGGGGCACCGCGCATTCTAATTCCAGTCTCGATTTTTTTTTTTTTTTTTTTTTTTTTGCCGATGCGGCCGAGGTGTGTGTGGGCAAAGCGTGCTGCTCTTTCCCATGGAAATCAATAGAGGCTTGTAATTAAACAAAAGGGGGTTGGCCAGAGGGGGTGGGGGGGAGAGAGAGAGAGAAAAGTGCACACACACACACACACACACACACACACACACACACACACACACACACACACACACCGACCCCCTTTCGGAAAGTAGGTTATGTAGAAAAGTGCCGAGCTGTCCAAATTGTGGCTTTGCCAAGAACTAAATATGCAATTTCGGAGCGTGTGGGAGCAGCGAGAGAGAAAGACGAGCATTGTCAAACATTAGCACACGTCTCTGTGTCGGGACTTTAATTTTTTATGAGGCCCGATTGATCGGCCGGCTCGGACTTGGCGCGCTGACTCGTTAAAATAATGTTTGTGTTTGTAACGGTGAAGAGAAACAAGGATGCTGCGAATAAAGATTGTGGGGGCGGAGGGAGGGAGGGAGGGAGGGAGGGGGCGAGGAGGGGTGGGGGTGGTGGGGGGTTTGATAATAACACATCAGGAAACAAAAGGGGCCCGACGAAGATCCGGGCGTGATGAAGGTGTTCTTCTTTTTTTTTCTTCTTTTTTTTTCTTCCTCGCATACAAAGCGTTCGCGAGACGGGATTAATCAAAAGCAACATTTGAGCCGAATCACAGAAACAAAACAACACACAGAAAACACACACACACTCGAGATAAGTCGTCTTTTAAGATAAAACGGGGGTGGGGGGGTGGAGGTTTTTTTGGGGGTTTTTTTTGTTTTTTTTTGGGGGGGGGGGTCGGGGAGGGGGCGGGGGTCGGGGCGCTGTTGATTTGCTGTTAACGTTTTGCTGAACGGAAGGATGTACACATGTGCTGTCCGAGTCGAACAATCAAAGATCAATAATTGTGAAGGGATTGCAAGAGTGCACAATCATTACCTACGAACCCTATTGTGTTGTTGGGCTTAATCAGTCGAGCTGCTGACAGAGAGAGCGGACACACACACACACACAAAAAAAAAGAAAGAGCGGTGATCAACTGGGCAGGCTCACGCACACGTAGCGCTCACAGACCCCCGCAGTGAGCACTCGCACGCACACGCTCGCACGCACGCTCGCAGCGGTCCACGCTCGTCTCGTGTTACTGTGTTCACTCGGGTCTCTTTCTGCGCTCCGTGGATCAGGTGGGCCCTCTCGGTCCCTGAAGGAGGGACAACACTGTAACGCGGCACTGTACGGCGCGCTGTCGCGTCTTCAGTCCGCCTCCCCGAAGGATATTAAATGTCAAGCAGCAGATTGCGACGTGCCTTACGAAGAGAGAGGGGAGGATGGAGGGGGGGGGAGAGTAAAAAGAAAAAAGAAGAAGAAACAAATCTTTCCCTCTGTTCAATCGGTGTGTGCGTGTTGTTCTTTTTCTTTTATATTTTTCCAAAATTTAAAGAAAATCTCAAACGCAGAAGTTCTAAAGTGCCAAAAGTGACGTCCAAAAACTTATATCGAATAAATACACGTGTACAAATATGGCCGATTTACAGCCGTGTAAAACATTTTTTTTTTTTTTTTGAGAAGCTGAGGAGAAGCTGCTGTTTTGCTTCAAAGTCCAAATCAAAAACGGTCGTCACGTACGTTTTTCTTTTTCGAGTCAAAACGTGCACCCCCCCTCTCCCTCCCCTACCCCTATCCCCACTCCACCCCTCCCAGCATCCCCATCCCGCGCTAGCACCTTTTCTTTCTCCCCCCCCCCGGTAACCCCGCCGACCCGCGAGGCGCCGCCTCCCGAGCTTTTAAACGACATTTTCGTATTTAGCCGCGCGGTAATTGCCTCGGCGACGACGCTGATAAAAGACGTCTGGCAGAGGCCGAAGTCTCTCATTTGCATCGGCCGCCTCGCCAAGTCAACTCCGGCCGGGCGCCGAGCAGATATAAATCACCGCTCCAATTAATCAATCGCTCCAGAATGGCACATCTGCGCAAACGATTTCGCGGGGGCCTCAAAAAAAAAAAAAAAAAAAAAAAAAAAGCGATTAAATTGCCAACCGCTGCTCACGCTGATCTTCATGGTTCATTTAAGAGGAGGGCAAATGTCTGTGGCTTTTCTTTTTTTTTTTTTTTTTATATTGTAGCTACTGTACAAATCAATAGGAGCCTGTTTGGGAGCAAAGTAAACAAAGGAGCAGCACATATGGCCCCCTATTTTTTTTTTTTTTTTTTTTGGTCTTCCTCAAACTGTCCTCAACGTGCTACTAAGTTGTTAATATCCCGGGCTGATGAGACAATAGAAGAAGAAGCAGTGGTACAATTCGGCGGTGTGAAGAAGAGGAAACATCAGTATGATGTTTTTTTTTGTTGCTTTTCCTCGTGTACCAAACCTGAGCTGCATACTGATTGCTTGGAGAGAAGAATTTTTTTTTTGGGGGGGGGGGGGGGGGGGGAAGACATGGAGAAGGAAGGTGTTTGGGGAAAACAACGGGAAGAGAGCGTGTTTGTTGTTGTGATTTCTCTGTGAGCGTGTACACGTGTGTGCGTGCGTGTGCGTGTGCGTGAGGCAAATCAAATGGAGAGCAAAGCCAATCTTACCCTCCAGCCGGAGCGAGGCCATCCTTTGAAACTCGGGTTCCTGGAGCCAGCGGGACATCCTCTTAAAGGTCTCGCGGCCGGACTTGAGCTTGCCCCAGGGCTTGGGGTTCCTCAGGAGGTCAGACAGCGTGCCCTGTGACCTGCACAGAACCCTCTCGGCGAAGATGGCCTGCGGGATGCTGTACCTCTTCAGCTCGGTGATGATCCTCTGGGCCACGTCCCTGGTGTTGATCTCCTCGCCGCCGCCGCCGCCGCCCTGCGCGCCCGGCAGCACGCCCTCGCCGGGCGAGGACGAGGCGGACGACGAGGAGTGCAGGTGCTCGCCCATCTTGGCGGCCTGCTGGCTCGGGTGATGGTGGGGCTGGTAGTGCTGGCTGTAGATGTGCGGGTGGTGGCCCGGGGCGTGCTGGTGGGCCTCCATCTTGTTCAGCTGGTGCCCCACCGACACGTCGCCCCCTCCCAGGCCCGGCGGCGACATCTCCCGCCCGAAGTCCGACGTCCGGCAGAAGAGGCTCCCTCCGTGGACGTCGTAGCCGCCGTGGAGCATCTGGCCGCCGTTGCCGTTGGGGCTGTTGCCGAGGCTGCCGTAGCCGTGCATGGAGGAGCCCAGGCCCGAGCCCAAGCCCGAGCCCAAGCCCGAGCCCAAACCCGAGCCCGCGGAGGGCGGCGACAGGCTTTGGGTCATGGCCAGTTCTTTGCCGTAGGGGTTGTAGAAGTTGGCGCCGAGGCCCCGGTCCTCGCGCATGAGCGTGAAGCTGCCGATGACGTTGCTGACGGGGAGGCAGGGGTGGTGGTGGTGGTGGTGGTGGTGGAACTTGTCGTCGAAGGGCTGCAGAGGGGTCAGCGTGGTGTAGGTGCTGCCGGAGCTGGACGGGGAGTCGCCGCTGTAGCCCAGCGCCGACATGGAGTGGTCGAAGCCCGGCGGACGGGGCTCGGGTTCCAGGGACATGGCGGAGCCCCCGAGGGAAGGCCTGGGGAAGGCGGCCGAAAGGTCCCGCGAGTGCAGCATGGCTCTGCCGTCCTGGCTGTGGGCCAGGTCGGCGTGGCTGTGGAGGGACATCTCCCCTAGACTCCCATCCATCTTCAATTTCAGCAAATAAACCTGTATTTTCTCGCCCCTCGCGCGTTCGCCGTTCCTCCTCTCTCGTTATTGTTGTTCAACAGCCGGGCTAACAGTCCTGGAAGGTCTCTTGTTACACCAGACTATGGATTTATTGATTTGTGAATTAATTGATTTCCGGGCTTATGGGGTGTCTAATTAATTATCTGATAACGTTAAGTACTGTCTTCAAACTCCCTCAAACTCCCAGAAAAACGGTTTGCAACAGCAATCGGGGAGCTTTTAACCGTGATTTCTTCTCTTTTTCTTTTTCTTTTTTGAATTCTCACTTGTGCATCAGCACTCTTGTTTGTCTCTTTGGTTGCTCAGCTGTGTTCCTCGGCAGAAGCCTCGCTTTTTTTTTCTTTTTTTTTTTTTTGCCTGCGTGAGACAAGACAAGCCGCTGTTATTCCGCTGCATCCCAACTTTCACCACGTTAACAGAGACAGAAAAACAGCCGAATAACGTTCGTCTCCTCGTCCATAACCACCAAATGACACTCGTGCATCCCAAACAATAACAATGACAAGAAGCACCGGAGGAGTTTTTTTTTTTTTTTTTTTTTTTGTCCCCCTCACACATCCTTCGGAACACGCGAGAAAACACCGATAACCCCGGTGTGGGTTGTTGTTTTTTTGTATTTTTTGTATTTTTTTTGTATTCACTTCAACCGAATCTCATCTTGAAAATGTACGATATTTGTTCCGTCTTATGCAAAGTTAGGAATAGAAAAGTCGCGGGCATGCGAACCGCTGCAAAATTACATGCGTTTGCATATCTACTCCACATGCACGACGGCGGGGTTTTTTTTTTTTTTTTTTTTTCCATTATTTTTTTTACCCGCACTAACTACCAAAATAGCGATCCGGACACTAATTCAACCGACGTGTTCAGGCGTTTTCACGCACGCACCACAAATCCTACCTTTTATTATCCACTTCTCAGAGCGCGTCCGCGGCTGTTGTCCGTCCAGTGCATCTCTCCGATTGTGTCGCCGAGCAGCCCTGCAGATTCACACAATTGGTCCGCTGCGCCCCGGGGTGCTACATTCACCACCAAAAAAAAAAAAAAAAAAAAAAAAAGCCCAGAGAGAGCATCTGCGGTGATACAGACCAAACCTCTCTCCGCTCTCTTCGCTCGCCCGTTTTTCGGGTCTTTGTTTTCCCACTCCAAAAAATCTCCGGGTCTAGCCTCGTGTTCTTCTTCTTTTTTTTTTTTTTTTTTTTCCTCTCTCTCTCTCTTTTTTTTTTTTTTCCGGTGTGTGTGTGTGTGTGTGTGTGCGTGTGCGGTGTGTGTGTGCGCGCGCTGCTCTCTACACTAGCAGCTCCCCTCTTTTTCTTTCATTATCTCGTGAGATTTTCCTCCTCCTCCTCCTCCTCTTTCCCTCTGCCTGCCACTTCATCGATCTCACCACCAACTCTTTCTCCTTCTCCTCCTCCTCCTCTTCCTCCTCCTCCTCCTCCTCCTCCTCCCTTTTGCTCACATTGACTCTGCTTTCAGTGCGTCACGGCCTTAAAAATCTGACAGATGTGCGATGAAATTCCTACTCCAATTAACCCTTTCTCTCCGGGGGGGGGGAGGGAGGCGGGAGGGAGGGTGTGTGGGTGGGGGGGGGGGGGAGGAGGAGGAGGAGAGATGGAGATGCTCCCTTTTTCTTTCTCATAACCCCACAGGTTAAGCCTTCTTCAGCTGATTGCATGCACGAACTTATGAGTTATGTGCGCACATCCGGGTCATTCTGCTGCGCTCGGCTGTTTTATCGTCTCTGATCAATAGATTTTTTTATTTATTTATTTATTTATTTATTTACAGGCATGCAGCTAATGTCATCGTGTCCCCTTTTTATGTAACAATTGACGCTGTTGCTGCTATTGTCACCGCGAAACATGATTCTACATCATGAAGATGGAGCTGGATGCAGCCACGTAACAGCCTTCACGAGCTTCTTAGGTTGCTTTTGTATTATTATTCTATTATGAGTGTTTTTTTTTGTGTGTTTTTTTTTTATTATTATCGTTCTAATTTTATGGGGTCGTCATTTTATTTCTAATACGAGTGCAGATGTAGATTAGAAGATGGTTCAAAGCTGAATTAAAGGGGCGAATAACTAATTATGTGAATCGCCTCACCAACTTATTGACTCCAGAAAAAAAAAAAAAAAAAAGGAAAGAAAAAAAAATAAATCCATCCATTTACACTCTGCTGTGCGCCATCTTTGCACCACGACCTGGTTTGTTTTTGTTGTTGTTGTTGTTGTTGTTTTTTGGGGTATTTATTTTCCTCATGTTGGTTTAAGACAAATGTAAATCCCACCTTTCGGGATAAACGCTGTCAAGTGACGCTCGTGGGGTTTTTTTTTGGGTTTTTTTGCCCTGCTCTTAATCAGCACTCAGCGCGCGGCTCCATTCGCTCACAACCCACAACACTTCGGTCTGGAAAGTCCCTCAACAAGATCAATGAAACCTTTTTTTTTTTTTTCCTTCTTCTTCTTCTTCTTCTTCTAAAGACCCTTCGACCTGCTGCTGCAGCATAACCGAGCAAACACTGCACGTGCACATTGATAAAAAAATAATAATAATTTTAAAAAAAGTGTCCCCTGAATGCCATTTTGGTGAACGTTGAGCGTCAATGCGGGCAATATTCACGTTTGGGCTTCTGCTCCCGTGATTCCGGGATTGTATAATGATCTCGTGTGAGCGCGTGCACGCCAGGCCTGCGTGCTGTCGTGCACTTCTGCTTTGAGTGCGCGCGTGCTCGTGTAGCATCTGCGTGCGTGTATTCGAATTTTTTTATTTATTTTTTTTATTTTTTTATTTTTTTAACGTGACACCGTCGGGGCATTTCCGTGATTTAGTGCGCCCGCACGTGCGTAAAAGATGCATAGAATATACATCTAGTCTGCATTTGTCAGGCCCTCGCGCGTACATGTGTCGCGCGCGCGCGCGCGCGCCGGCCTCGCAGTGAGAAAACACGGAGACGAGACGCAGAAGCAGGGAGGCAGAGAGCGCATACTAATCATATCTGTCTGTCAGTTTAATTTTCAGAGATGAGCAAGTTCTGGCGTTTGGAAAACAGCCGAAGCGGTGCGCGGTGTGGGACCGCCGGCTTCCCGGAGCAGATGCTGCCCTATCGATCCGCCCCGCGCGCAGCCAGCACGGAGGGATGCGTGGATGTGGATGGCGAGTAGCTGGAGGTAAAAAAATAAATAAATAAATAAAAAAAAAAAAAAATAATAATAAAAAAAATGGTCAACGGCTACAGAGCGAAAATAAAAGGTCCTTTCGGAGGTCGGGGTGAAAGTTCACCTTCTGTGGCTGGAAAAATCCGAGAAGGCAGACTGACACTCGAGCTGCAAAGCGCCCAACTTTTTTTTTTACACTGTGGGCCTGGGGGGGGGGGACTGACACCCGGCGGGGATTTTCGGGGTTTGTCAGCACTGGGTTCATCCACGTAGAGACATAATATTATAGGAAAAAAAAAAAAAAAAACACACAAAAAACACTGCGTAATGACGAATCACGATCAAAACATAAATAATAGTGGAAAAATATATATATATTTCATCCTTTTAATTGATGAATTCCAGCTTCACATCTTTTGATCACTGGCAATAAGACCATTTCCATTTTGAGCGTTTAGCTGATGCTGAGCAGCAGCAGCAGCAGCAGGATCAGCAACATTACAGCCAAAAAACATTTACATCTCAGCCATTCAGCTGATGCTCTCAGAGGTACTTGAGAAACAGTGGAAGCCTCAATTCCTCCATTACCGACACCAGGCAATAAATACAGCAGGAGGAAGACCTCGCGTTTTCACTCGCAGCTCTTATCCAAAGTGACTTTAGATATGGTGGGTGCAGAATAAGCTTTTAATCTAAAGCCAATACTGAGCGTGTTCAGATTTTAACCGTTTAGCTGGTGCTCTCATCCTGAGGGACGCAGTATGGCTGCATCAACCCCCCCCCCCCCCTCACCAAAAAAAAAAAACCTCGCCCGATTATTAACAAGCAGCCAATAGCGCGAGGGTCAAGGGGTCAGGGGGCACGTTTCTGTGACCTTAAAATGACCACGCACGTGCTGGAAAAATAAACAGACTTTAGCCACAAAAAAAAACACAAAAAAAGGGATTTTTTATTTTATTATTTTGTAAGGATGTTTGGGAGAGAACACGGCGCAATCTGATGAGTTTCCAGTCTGTGAATTGTCAAAGATTCATAAATTCCTATTTTATTAGAGGGGGGGGAAAAAAATAAATAAATAAATAACAAATATTGATAATCAGAGAGGGTGTTTTCGGCAGCCACTCACGTGCTGTGAATTGAATTTGCTGCAACCTGTAAAAGGCCTGTAAATATTCGCGACACCGAGCTGCAAAAGCAGCAACAGGACGGAAGAAGGAAACATTTTTCATCCTGTACTACTTTCCTAACCCCCCCTCCCCCCCCTCCCCACACACACACACCTCCTCTTCTTCTTCCTCCTCCCCAAATCCTCTGTTTAATCACCGCGTAAACGTCCTCGCTTATTGGTAAATGAGAATGGATGGAGCGCACGCGCGGGGTTGCAGTTTTGAATGAGATATTGACTCCCTGTTTGCAGCAGCAAAAAACGTGGTGGGGGGGGGAGGGGGAAGGGGAAGACCCAACAACATCTAAATGACCATTTTATGCCGCGTCCATCAGGGAAGAAGACATTTTAACTTGAAAGATTAAAAGCTGCATCCTGCACTTAACTTGTGAGTTTTCGTCTCAAGTAGGAAATTCGGCTGCAAAGACTCTTTTTTTTTTTTTTTAAACTTCGTAAATATCATAATGATAAAAGTAATAATCGTCATTTTTTTAAATATATATATATATATATATATATAGCCCTAGTTGTTGATGCTGGTTTTGATTGTGTCGTACGTCGTTTTGTTATCAACGTGCGTCATTTAAACACACACACATACACAAACACACAAGCTGTTAGCATGTTCATTTGTCTGCAGTGTGCTTAAACAGCCCAGCAGCTGTAACCGCACACACACACACACACACACACACACACACACACACACACACACACACACACACACAGTACAGTACAGTACACAATGAATACACAACACAAGTTGATTTCCCACGTCATTTATTGTCATACGTAACATTTTGTAAACACGATATTTCCATCTCTTATTTTAAAAGGGAAAACAAAAGTTTAACGGCGTCAAAAAAAAAAGTTGTTGAACCGTTTCGTGTCAAAAATGAAGTCAACAAATACAAAAACAACGAAAATAAACTTTAAGAAGGAAGAAGCTTAAACACACACACACACACACACACACAAAAAAACTGAAGAAAATAACGGTAAAATAACACGTTTATTTGATTATAAAGAAGATATTTCACGTATATTAGTTTAATTTTCTTATTGATTTGACCGCCGCTGTTTTACCTGTTGTAGCTTCTGGCCTCTTTGCGTTGCGTTAAACGACCCTCGGTGCGCAGCTGCGACGTCGAATAAGACACATTTCTCTGCTTTTAGAGTCAATTTAAAAAAAAAAAAAAAAAAGAAAAGAAAAGAAAACTAAACCAAAATCATTTTAACCAAGTTTCCACAAAAGATTATGAAGCATGTGTGAGTTAAGAGGTTTTTTTTTTGTGGTGGAAAAACAGGAGAGCAACAGAACAAACATCCTCAAACTATGAGAGGGACTCAAATACTGGATGCACACACATCTTCCTGTCAGATGCTGATTTAAAAAAAAAAAAAAAAAAAAAAATCGATTATAGTTAATAATGAAATGAAAAATTTCTCATCTGCCACAAATGCTTTTTAAATATTTGAATTAACTTTCTTTACCAGCAGAAGTACCATAGAACAACAATTCTGTTGCTCCTGAAAGTTTTTTATTTAAAAAAAAAAAAAATATATATATATATATTTATTTAATATTTATTGAATAAAGTTGTTCAGTGTCTGGTGGGGAAAAAAAAAGATTTTGGAGCACAAAGTAAAAGCTTTACAGTAACGACATCAATAAGCAATCCCTTTTTGTGCTGCAGTATCTTAAAATTCCTATTATTCAAATTTGTACAATATTAATATAACAATTACAAAATATCATTGCAATAAGAATCACCATCATTATTGATTTATTTTTATTCTTCAGTATGATACCGAGAATTTCATAATTTATCACTGTAAACTTGTAAATTTCTCATATACTTGTACATTATGTAATATAAATCTAAAGCAAAAAAAAAAACATTAAATAAATAACATTAAAGAAATTTAGATTCAAAAAAATAAACCCATAATAACACAGTTTATAAAATTGACAGCGTTCTAATTTGAACTGAAAACTTTCACAGTACTACATCACAATATTTTTTGCACTGTGACACTGCACAGTTTTCCTCCTCCTTTTTCTTGTTGTCAACACTCTTTTTTTTTCCCCCCTCCCATCCCTAACTAATCAATAAAATCAATTATTACCACCAGACATGGCCTTACACAGATCACAATGTGAATAATCAATAACTGAATTAATTTGACCTGAAATTAGATCTGAAAGAGAAAAGACAAAAAAAAAAAAAAATGCAAGACAAAATATTAATGACAATAATAATGGTATGGAATTAGCATTGATGTAAAACCACCATATTGACTCAGAACACATTTACAATCAGATAACCTGAGTGGTGCTCACATTAATCAGCAGGAACATAAATATGGATGATCATGAGATTAAAAGATTTTTCATCAGCCTCTGCAACATTGGAAAAAAATATGATTATTTACATGATCCTGAATTATCTCTTTTTGCCTTTTTTTTTCTTTTTTTTTAAATTTTTGAATCACTGCCCAATGTGTGTGTGTGTGTGTGTGTGTGTGTGTGTGTGTGTGTGTGTGTGTGTGTGTGTGTGTGTGTGTGTGTGTGTGTGTGTGTGTGTGTGTGTGTGTGTGTGTGTGTGTGTGTGTGTGTGTGTTTTTTAAATGGACTTGAAATAAACACAAATAACCTCCAGGCAAATGTGTGTTCACGCAGGCCTGCAGTTTATCTGCATTAACATCGTGTGGCCTGCTGTGAACACACACACACACACACACACACACACACACACACACACACACACACACACACACACACACACACACACACACACACACACACACACACATTACCTGAATATAAACACACAATTTCACACGCAATAGTACAGAAAGAACAATTTAAAAGAAGCCTAATTCTATGTTATAATATTCACAATAACTCATTATTCTCACACCATATTTAAGAGTGGTCATATTAGGCTGCAAATCAAAACCGACGTCTCTTTTTATAATAGTAAATAAAACATGGAATAAAATAGTCTAATCTACCTTTTTGCCTCCATCTGCCTCCATCAGGTTGAAAATGTAAAACGCTGCATGCAGACTTTGAGCAATAACCGATAATCTCATTATTTTCATCTATTATTTGCAGGTTTAGTTGCAGTAATGATCGTGTACGCCGCGATGTGGAACTCGACTTCACAGCGTGAATAATGTTATTATCGATCATAGCTGGATTAATGCAGATTCACTCCTTTAATTCACTGGATTTGCCTCCTGTGCACACGAGCCAATAAAGCACTACAGCAGCGAGAAGCGAGGAGGGGACGAAAACGACTAAAAACTAGTTTCACTCGCAAAAAAATCTAACTCTACAGGGCGGAAAATAATTTAAAATATTTAGCCGATGAGTGTTTTGGAAGTAATTTTTTTGTTACTTTGGAATAATCGTCTTTTTTGGGATAAATTGTATAAAAAAAAATTTAAAAAAAAAAATCACTGCAGGGATATTTGCTTTAAAAAAAAAATGTAGTATAAGCTTTTATCATATAAAGTTTTTCATTTACAGATTGAAGGGATAGTGTGTGTGTGTGTGTGTGTGTGTGTGTGTGTGTGTGTGTGTGTGTGTGTGTGTGTGTGTGTGTGTGTGTGTGTGTGTGTGTGTGTGTGTCAGTGTGTGTGAGTGTGTGTCAGTGTGTGTGATCCAGTGTGTGTGTTTTAGTGTGTGTCAGCCATCCTATTTGCCCTACAACTATTTTTCATATAAAATGTAAATATCTCCCGCTGTAATTGGCTCTGCATTCTTTATGCAAATGAAATTATCTGTTGGTCCCAGAAACACGGGGAGAAAGGGAGCGTGTTCATAATTTATGCAAAATGGAGCTCAAGGGGGGTGCAAAGGTCGATAAGTTGGAACTTGTCTGAGTTTATTTCTCTGCCCGCCTCTCCGAGTCGGTGCTCATTACAAGTTTTAAACAATTAGCGGTCTCCATTATCAGTCATACAGCTGGGGAAGGAAGTAGATGCACAAGGTTTTAATTGGGATGTTTTCCATAAGTTAAGCGCCGAACTGACATGAAATGATGCTTCCACTCTCGCCCTCTCGCATCGAGGATGTTTTCGTTAAATTTGGTCTCATGTTTGATTTTAACGGAAGCGCAGAGATTTATTACAATTAATCCTAAATTTTTTTTTTTTTATGCGGGCTGAGTGGAGGCCGACAAGCTGTCGCGTGATGGCCGTGAATACAATTTTGCAAAAGCGCCCTCTTCTAGAAATCTGACACTGAAAAGGAAAGCATCTTCAGATTATCCTGAAATGGTATTCACTTCAAATGAAAAATGAAATGACATAATTTAATCAGTGCACAAGTAGATGAAAAACGACGTGGGTGATAGCATTAATGAAAAGCATATTTCATCTGTATTGTGGTCTCAACGAATTAAATGTGTTTGTTTTAAGCTTGTTTTCCGATCTAATACTGTAAAATATGAGCAGAGTGAGACATCATTATCCTATTACAGTCTCAATCGGTTCAATCTGTTTTGTTTTTTTTGGCCTGTATTCTGCTTTAATCCTGTAAAAAATGATCAGAGTGAGACATCCTTATCTATATTACAATCTTAATCAGTTAAATTCCTCTCTCTTCTGCCTGCTGTTCTGATTTAATCCTGTAAAAAATATGATCAGAGTGAGACATCCCTATCTATATTACAATCTCAATCAGTTACATTTTGGGGTTTTCTGCCTGTTTCCTGATTTAATCCTGTAAAAAAAAATAGCAGAGTGAGACATCTTTTCAGCCAATTTTAGAAAGAGTTCAACACACAGATCATACATGGCAAAGAAACACACACACACGCACACACACGCGCACGCACACACACACACGAACAACACGAGGCCTCAATAACACACACATGCAGTCCTGGTGCTCAGTGTTAACACCGCAGGCTCCTTCACAGCCACATTAAACACAGCAGGCGTCGCGTAGCTGCAACCAAATTACAGCAGAACTTGCGGCATGTGAGCTGTTTTCGCTGATAAGACAACATGCATATGTCAGTTTGTGAGCAGATTCCCGCTGCCTCCTCCTGATCCATGCAAAAAAACAAAAAAAAAAGAAAACGCGCAGACGCACCCACTCCCAACGCTTTCGAGACAAACATAGAAATAAACAAGTCCGCGTCCTCTCGTTTCCCCGCTCACCCTCCCTCCCTCCATCTTGCCCTCCCGAAACCTCTCGGAATAACCGAAGCCCTTTTTTTTTTTTCTCGAGACCAAAAACAAAAAATGACGAAAAACCTCGGCGTGCATCTTTTAAATGCAAAAGAAAAACAGAAATCCCCGGCCCCCGCGCTGCTTAACGCGGTCGCACACTGGTAACAACACGCCGTTTAAAAAAGCATCTACATATCGATCACGCAAAACCAAAAAAAAAGCACTCAGCTATTTTCTGCTAATGCATGCTTCTTCTTTTTTTTTTTTTTTTTTTTTACCCCCCACCCTCCTCCCCACCCACCACCACCACCACCACCACCACCACCTCCCCGCTTAGGCCTGTCAGTCTCAGAAGAGTGTGTGTGTGTGTGTGTGTGTGTTTAAGTAAAAGTGCAGGTGTGTGTGCGCGCGCGAGTGTGAATGTGTGTGTGTCTCACAGCTGAAAAAAAAAAAAAAGAAAAAGAAAGTGTGTGTCAGTCTCTCCAGCCAGTCAAGCCGGTGTAACTCGGTGGGGGATCAAAGGCAGCAGGGGTTTCTCTCTTTTTCCATCCTTGGTTTTCCAGTCAGGTCGCCCCCCCCCCCCTCCTCCCCACCCTCCCCCCACCTTCTCTGCATCCACCCCACCCCCACACACACACACACACACACACACACACACACACACACACACACCACCTCCTCCTCCTTCCTCTTCCTCTTCCTCCTCCTCCTCTTCCTCTTCTCCTGCATCCGCTCCTCGCTTCCCTCTCTCCTCCTCTTCCCCAATGATTCCCTGAATTTTTTTTTTTTTTTTTTTCCTCCTTTTTCTCCCGACTCGGCTGTTAAATCCACTCTGCATCCTTTTTTTTTTTTTTTTTTTTTTTTCCTTTCTCCCCCCCCCCCTTGCTTTCCTCCGGTTCTCGGCGGCGGCGGCGGCGGCGGCGGCTGCTGCTTCCTCCTCTCTCGGTGTGCGAGTGTGTGTGTGCGCGTTCAGCCTCCGTCCGCCTCCCTTTCACTCCCTCTCCCTCTCCGCCTCTCTCTCCCTTCTCTCTTTAATCAGCATGTTAATAAGAAAGGTAACTAATCAATACATTCAATGGCCTGGCCTGGCCGATTGATACGATCTCCATCCACCTCCCCCGTCCCCCCCACCACCACCACCACCACCACCAACCACCAACCCCTCCTCAGCGCTCTCTCTCTCGCTCGCTCTCTCTCTCTCTTATTCTTGCTGCTAAACACACACAAAATACACAACTGTGTTTGACCCTTCAGTGGAGATTTTGTCAAGTCAGTTCATTTCGAAAAAAAAATCACATTTCACGACAGTTGAAGAAAATGAGGTAAAGAAATTTGACCTCCGGATATGAAGACGTGGTAAACCGATGATTTGAGTCTGACGACGAGGAATAAAAGCGCCGGCGCGAAGCTGGACTCAAAGTTTTTTTTTTGTTTTCTTTCGATTTCTCGGGGGCATTTTTGATATTAAGAAGGAGGCCTTGATTTGTGTTTTATTTTCCTCAGAATGGGAAAACCGGCAGTTCGTTCAAATGCCTGAAAAGACTTTGGCCTCTTCTCAGCATGCAAATGATGGCTGCAGAGGCACACGCAGAAGTGTATGATGTTGCTATAATGCGGATACACCTTAAACGTAGGAGGAATTCAGGGTGGATGGACGGGTCAACAAAAAAAAAAGAAAAAAAAAAGACTTTAGGAAGTCGCTGTTCACGCCCTTTTTAAAAAAAATTTTTTTACCAGCCGACATTAACGGTCTTTCAGTGTGATTTTGCTGAGGTTTTTTTTTGTTTTTCTTGCC
>NW_027210703.1:647500-677500 GCF_029030835.1 Brachyistius frenatus
ACTCCTCGCTAGTGACCCGAAGAACTCAATGCTGCATATTTATGCCGACAGAAATGACAATACGCTTCTCGATCGAGTAAATTGTACATTTCGGAAAATGGCTTTTGTCCTGTAATGAGAACAGTGAAAAGACAATATCCTCCCTTTTTTTTTTTTTTTTTTTCTAATTCAGGCAATCTGTTGTGGACACTGACTTATCTGAATAGCCCTTTTGTTTGTCAAATCAATATTTTCATATATGGTCAACGGCCCTTTTCAAATCACCCGGGTGCCATAAATTATTATTTTTTTTTGGGGGTTATTTTGCGGAAGATTCTTCGGCCTCGAAACCCGAAACCGCACATAAGACCCGACTTAACAGCTTGCTTCACCCCCCCCCCTCCAATTTTTACTCTGCCGTAACATTATGTCATAAACGTACGTATACGGCTGCAATTTGCAGACCGCGCATTGATCACAGGCGAGCGGAGCGCAAAAAATGGCGGACGCCGCTCCGCTCTCTCGACGCCGTCTCTCTGTCTCTTTCTGTCTCTCTCTCTGTCTCTCTGTCCCTCTCTCTGTCTCCCTGCGTTTCTGCCGAGGTTCCGGTTTCATTGCATTATCTGCATGTCCGGAGCGTCCCAGAGGGGCTGCAGAATGACCACTGGCCCCGCTGACCCCTCAGAGCTGCTGTCACCCTTCATCACCCCGCTCTCCATCTTGGATGGTGTGGTCACCTAGCAACCGGGGCCAGGGTTCGCCGCTCATGGACCAGAGGCTATTGGGAAATCAATCGATACGCCTCAGCCCAACCCAGAGAGCTGCCTGCCTGGCTGCCTGGCTGGCTGGCTGGCTGGCTGGCTGGCTGGCTGGCTGGCTGACTAACCCCCTCCTCCTACTCTCCTCACCCCACCACCACCACCACCACCACCACCCCCCCTTTCTCCCTTGTTATGGCCAAATGAAGACGATGCAGTTCTCACTTTTCCACACCTCGCTGTACGTGGATATCCTGTTACAGGATAAGAAATGCCTCTGCTTGCCAGGGGGAGGTGGTGGTGGTGGGGGGGGGGGGGGGGGGGGGGTCGGCGGCGTCTCGCGGCTCCCCGAGGCTGATGTATCTGTCCTGTCAACCGGCCTCCATTTCCACCAATGTTTGGATTGAGAGGGAGGAGAGGCGGCAATTAATCAAATTTCAGAAGAGGATTTCTTCTCCTATCACGGTATCGGCCGTGAAGAAGTGCTGACCAAAAGATTACATTGGTGCACGATTGCAGGACCCTCTCCAACACCCCCCTCCCCCCCCCCCACCCCAATTCCCTCCGCCACATTTATGAATTTCTTTCAGCACATCAGAGCACTCTGGTGTGTTCTTTCTGAGAGCAATAACTCCGGCACTCCAATCCTCCCATGGCTCATCCTTTGGATCATTTCCACGCCGGTCTATGGGAATCTAATTAGAAACCTATCAGACACGAACGCAGAGATCACTTTCATTAGCAGAACAATGAGTAATGTTAAAGGGATTACAGGGATTCCCCCCCAAAAAAAAAAAAAAAAAAAATATTAGAAAAAAAAACGCACATCGAAAACATCATAGAGGGGTCGGATCTGTTTAGCGGGACCTCTATTTATTACACGAGGTCCCTCGCAAACGACCTTTACAATCAGGCCCGGGGGTCAGCAACCTCTGATCCCCGCCCCCCCCCCCTCTCCGACCACGTTTTGGGAGGATGGGCAGAATTCGATCACCTTAAAGAGTTTAAGACAGAAGGCGGAGGGAGAGGAGAGGATGATGAAAGGATGGGGAGGGGTGGACAGAGGGTGGAGGAGGAAAGAAAGAAAGGAAAGAAGGGGTGAGGTTTTGGAAGTGACAACAAACCAGTGCTAATCTGTTCTCCGTTCAGGGTGATCAAACCGAAAGAGAGAGTGTGGCGGTTCCATCTGGGGCTGCTCAGTGACCCCCACCACCACCACCACCACCACCCACCACCACCCCCCCGGTGCTCTCGTCAGAGCAGGACTTCTGTCTAAAAACATCACAGATATCTAAACTATAAAGATCTCCTTCTTTTTTCTTTCTTTTTTTTTTTTTTACGAATGCAGTTATCAGATGCAGCGACGATTAAATCGGAAGCACAAAACGTCGCTCCGGTCGTAGCGTCTTTAAAATGTGAAGTCCGGCGGCTTTTTTTCTGTTTTGAAATCAGTGTGAAATGGATGTGTTTGGAAGCTTTGGACAAACAAAAAAAAAAAAAGCTTATTTGAACACAAAAAAGAGGATTTGTTTTGTTTTGTTTTGTTTTTTCGAACATTTGAGAAAAACAAACCCCGCCTTTCCGAATCGCGTACTTCTTCTTTCTTTTAGTACGTACTGTTTTTACGTAGTATTACAACTGGGACATCCTACTTCATCGTAAAAAAAAAAATGCGCCTTGAACTTTGACCCAATTCATCAGATCCACCGCGGTCCGACGTTTGAAGTAGGAAGTATGCGATTTGGAACGAGTGCGCTTCCTGTTCTTCTTCTTCTTCTTCTTCTTCTTCTTCTTCTTCTTCTTCTTCTTCTTCTTCTCCATCATCCTTTTGTGGGCGGAGCATTGGCGCCACCGACTGTCTCGGCGGCTCAGTCGAAGTGACGTACCCGGTGTCGTAGGGCATCCCGGTACTTTTGGCGCACTACGTTTAACATACCGCGTGAACTCCATCTTTTTCTGGCGTGCTGACTGGTACGGTAGTGTGGATGTGGGGGGGGGGGGGGGGTGGACGAGGCGATCCCGAACCCTTTTGAGGTGCAAACTCTGCAGTGAATTTTCATCATATGTGTACACTTGATGACAAACAAACAACAACAGGCAGCTGCAGTGCCCCCCCCCCTCCCCCCTCCTCCCTCACACACACACACACACACACACACACCTTCCCACCTCCCTCCAGATTAGGGCCGACAGATTTCTTGACTTTTTGTTGTCGTCCATCCCTCGCTAACTAAGAAGATGATTCCGCCTCCGTTGTCGTTGTGTGTGTGTGTGTGTGTGGGGGGGGGGGGGGGCGTTTGCCGGATCCCCAGATGGTCGTACAGCAGCACGTGGCCGGAGGTGGGCTGTGAAATGACCCCCCAGCTGGACACTGTGGCCAGGTCACTGATCTCTGAGCCTCCTCCTCCTCCTCCTCATCCTCCTTCTCTTTTTAAATTTTTTTTTTTTTTTTTTAGGGCCAGCTGCCGTTTGCTGCAGTCCTATCCTAATGGTGTTGGACCACCACCCCCACCCCCACCCCACCCCCGCATCAGGGGCTCTGGCCAGGCCACGGGGACTGTGTCCAGCTGCCCTCTTCCCCTCCCCTTCCCCTTAAAATTTTTTAAAAAAAAAATCCACTGGCCTTTCACTGGACACAGGAGATCTGGGGTGGAAGGGGGTGTAAAAAAAAAAAAAAAAAGCCCACCACCACCACCGCCACCGCCCCTACTAAAAGGGAGGAAGAGGGGGGGGGGCAGACGAGAGCCGAAAGGATGAGCCACGGCCACATAGGCATGACATTGACACGGGCGAAAGAAAAGAACCTTTTAACCATAAAAGTGGAATAGTCGCCTCTGGAAATCGGAGGCGACAGTAAATGCATTTTGTGAGTGCCGGGGTGTCTCGCTCATTGTTCCCATTACATGTCTCATGGAGGGGCGAGGGGGGGGGGTTGAAACTGGACGGGCAGAGGGAGAGGAAAGGGGAGGGGGGGGGTGGGTGGTCGATGCTTAAAAGCATTCTCGGTGACATACGCACACATGCATCCGCACGGGGAAAAAAAGAAAAAAAAGAAAACCACTGTTCGGTTGTGTGCAGCTAATGCGCCGCTTGCCTCCATGAGACTGGTACAGTTGGATGACTTGGCATGGGCCCACCCCGGCGCAGGGGGGGGGGAGGTACGCCTCCGCTGGGCTGGAGCCCGGCTGCCTACTGAGAGGGGGGTGGGGGTGGGGGTGGGGGGGGGATTCTGGGTTCGCTTGCCTGGAGTAATGTCAATAAATCAATAGGACACACGTCACTGCAGGCCCAGAGAAGCCACATGAAACTGTCATTGATCGGCAGAAGGTGGAGTGTGTCTGTGTGTGTGTGTGTGTGTGTGTGTGTGTGTGTGTGTGTGTGTGTGTGTGTGTGTGTGTGTGTGTGTGTGTGTGTGTGTGTGTGTGTGTGTGTGAGGGCTAAGGGGGAGGGATGGTGTGTGTGTGTGTGTGTGTGTGTGGTGGTGGTGGTGGGAGGGGGCGTGAGGCTGTAGGGAGAAGGAGGGAGAATCCAAATGCAAGGAGCCCAAGGGTCATCTATCCCCCCCACCCCTCCCTCCCCACTCCCACCTCTTCCTCCTGCTCGTCTTTCCTCCTCCTCATCCTCCTCCTCCTCCTCCTCCTCCCTTAACAATGAATACTAGGTGCACGGATGCAGGTGCCAAAGGTCAGCGCAGTGGCCACAGCCCCCCCCTCTCCCCCTTCTCCTCCTCTCACCCCCCCCCCTCTCGCCTCTCCTCCTCCCTCCCAAACAACATTGCGTTGCCACGTGCCTGTCAATAGCTCGCTGTCACAGCTCACAAAACGCAGAATGCCTCCGGCGTTTCGAGGGCGGCCGCCGTCGGTACCCGCTCGGGTTTCGCTTCGACCGTCACTCAAACGGCAACTCTGCTGCGGTTTTCGCCGATTTTGTCGTTCACGACCGCCGCGTCGAAAGAACAACGCGGCGCTGCGCCTGCGAGCGACGCCTGCGAGCTCGGGATGTGTCGCTTTATTTGCGGGCGAACAAAATACTCGGGAAGAAACCGCCATTTCCTCCCCCCCCCCCCCCCCGCCTCAACCACAGCGAGCCCGATACCGGGGAGGGTTGGAGGTGTTGGGGGGGGGGGAGGTGTGGGGGAGGAGGCCGTGAGGAGCCACAGCTGATTGCCTCCCCTCCCACTCCTTTTTTTTTTTTTTTTTTTTTACACCGGCTCTCTCGCTCTCAATCCCGCATTTTCAGCGGTAGCTTCGATTGGCGATCGATACGGCACATGATCAACACGGGGCCCCGGATCATCATATCCATCCTCTTCACTTAGGGGCCAAACCCGGTCTCAGCACCGCGGCTCCCGGAGCCCGTGAGCCTCCAAGGTTCGAGGGTGGGAGGGGGTGGGGGGGGGGGTGGCGGTGTTGGAAGTTCAATGCCCGCCACGGTCAAGACAGACGGAGAGAGTCGGTGGTCGTCTGGGTGTCAAGTTCTCCTGACAGCCTGTCTGGCTCGGCCTGCTGGGTTTTGTGATCTGAAGAAAAAGCTTCGGCGGCTAACCTCGACCACATCGGCACCCCCCCACACACACACACACACCACCGCCACCGCAACCACCACCTCCTCCTCCTCCTCCTCCTCCTCCGCCATCGCTCCCCGTCTCCCCGCCCGGCTCTATTCCTCTGCTCTTGTGCCTACAGTTAGCAGCTCACGGTGAGCTAATGGCCGGCACATTGATCATGCTTGCTCGACCTCCAAATTGGGGTCAACCACAAAAAGAGGCCCCCGTCTCCAGTGTCGGGAAAACAACTGCCGGTTTTCAAACTGTCATCTGTGCATGTTTTTCTGAAGAGAACCTCGAACCCAGACGCCCCGATTTTGTCCCCAACTCGCTTGTAACCTAGTTTTTTCATTTTTTTTTTCTTTTTTCCAGCGTCCTTCAGGCCCACAACAGGAAGAGGAGGTCCTCCCCCTCCCCCTCCCCCTCCCCCCGTCTCCCTCCCAACCCGCCCGCCCACCGGCACCCGTGGCCCCCGCTCACATTTTTCACCCCTGATTTCCCGGACGGCTATTAACCTTTATGTAATTTCTTTAATTGTGGAAGTTGACACCGGGCTGGAGCCTCGCGTCAAACCCTTTGCATTCGCGCCCCCCCCCCCCCGCTCTCCTCCTCCCCCTTCACACTTTCATTATCACAATAGGTATATGAAATAGACAGGTGCAAAATGCATGGCAGCCCTCTGTCCTTGCTCGACCGGTTGCCATGGCAACGGCTGATAGAGTAGGTTATCGATCGTCCGTGTCCAGTCCCCCTCCGTTCCCCCACCGACCCTCCTCCCCCCCCCCCCTTCCCCTCTTCCGCCACCCCCCCTGTACCGACTTTTTTTCTGCAGTGATGGGCGTGGATCAATAGCGTGTATATTGTATGCTTTTCTCCCCATTCGTCCTCCATAATAGCGAAAAAGGGAGAGAGGGAGAGAAAAGGATTGCAAAAAATGTAAGTGATAGTATTTAACGGGCGAGAGGAAGAGGTAGAAAATAAAATAGGAAATAAAATAAAAATATATATGTTTGGAGGTTGATGACATGTAAATACATTTGAATACTGGGAATCCCTTCTATTTTGTTGGGGAAGGAAGGAAGGAAGATAGGAAGAAGAAGAAAAGAAGGAAGGAAGGAAGAAAGGGAGAGTAAAGGAAGGATAGAAGGAAGGAAGGAAGGAAGGAAGGAACAAGGGAAGGAAGAAAGACAGGAAGGAAGGAAGAAAGGGGGGAAGGATGGAATAAAGGAAGGAAATAGAGGAAGAAGAAAAGAAGGAAGGAAGGAAGAAAGGGAGAGTAAAGGAAGGATGGTAGGAAGACAGGAAAAAAGGAAGGATAGAAGGAAGGAAGGAAGGAAGGAAGGAAGGAAGGAAGGAAGGAACAAGGGAAGGAAGAAAGAAGGGTAGAAAGGAAGGAAGGAAGAAAGGCAGGAAGAAATGAAGGAAGGAAAGAACAAGGGAAGGAAGGAAGACAGGAAGGAAGGAAGAAAGGGAGGAAGGATGGAATAAAGGAAGGAAATAGAGGAAGAAGAAAAGAAGGAAGGAAGGAAGAAAGGGAGAGTAAAGGAAGGATGGTAGAAAGAAAGGAAGAAAGGAAGGATAGAAGGAAGGAAGGAAGGAAGGAAGGAAGGAAGGAAGGAAGGAAGGAAGGAAGGAAGGAAGGAAGGAAGGAAGGAAGGAAGGAAGGAAGGAAGGAACAAGGGAAGGAAGAAAGAAGGGTAGAAAGGAAGGAAGGAAGGAAGAAAAGCAGGAAGAAATGAAGGAAGAAAAGAACAAGGGAAGGAAGGAAGGAAGAAAGGGAGGAAGGATGGAATAAAGGAAGGAAATAGAGGAAGAAGAAAAGAAGGAAGGAAGGAAGAAAGGAAGGAAGAATAAAGGAAGGATGGTAGAAAGAAAGAAAGAAAGAAAGAAAGAAAGAAAGAAAGAAAGAAAGAAAGAAAGAAAGAAAGAAAGAAAGAAAGAAAGAAAGGAAGGAAGAAAGAAAGAAAGGAAGGAAGGAAGGAAGGGCCCTCAGCATCCCTTCTGTCCTTGTGTCACAGGCCCTTTAAATTCTGCCTTTCTCTCTCTGACACCGTGTTTACACACACGTCACGGCACGTTTACCCACATATGTACCTTTTTTTTTTTTTTTTTTAATGTCAATTTATCCAAATCTTCTCTTCTTTTTTTTCTTTATCCAAATGCACTTTACAATTAGCCACCAGAGAAGGAACCAATTCACGTGTCTTTAGAAAGAAAGAAAAAAAAAAAAAAACCACAACAACAAAAAAAAAAACCGCCACGATGAATGGAGGAGCCGCTGCGGACCTGGGGGAGCTCGTTTAAATCTCGCCTGAGGGATCCCTCCAGCGAGGGGGTCACGGTTGAAGTCGCGGAGCAGTCGGATTTAAAGGTGGGCGCTCCTCAAGGTGTCTCTGTCGCCCCGAGGCACGGTCATCACAAGTCCAAGAGAAAAAAAAGGGGGGGGGGGGGGGGGGGAAATGAAAAAAAAAAAAAGAAGAAGAAGAAGAAGTGCACCGAGGACACAAAGGCTTTTGGACACTTCTGGAGAAATTAGCCGGCCGGGGCTCCTGACGGTCAACAACCTTGGCTCAGCAACAAACAGCGCATCTCACACCCCCCCCCCCCCACACACACACACACCTCACCCCCCCCCACACCTCACCCCCTCTCCCCGGTCTACCCCTTCTAAACGACTTGATCCCCACACATCACCGTTCATCTCAGCCTTTCGCTCTAACAGTATTGATATCACGCCGACGAACGAATGTGGAACCGACGGGCTTTAAGCCGTAATGATTCCCGGGGAGCGATTCTTAAAAAATTTAAAATAAATAAATAAATAAATAAATAAGCCGGAGAGCAAAAGGGTAAAAGGGTAAAAGGGTAAAAGGGTAAAAGCGTACGTTTGTACTCCAACCTGCCAACTTTCTCCGTTCACGCGTCACTCTCAGCTCTCGCGTTTTACAGCCATATTTACACAAACAGAAATGTAGTCTATACGGAGAGTCGCATTGTCCGTTTATTTATTTCTTTTAATTTTTTTTTATTCCCCCCCCCCCCTCCTTCCAGCATCGGGCTGATATTATATACAGTCTCTCCCCTTACACACATATGTCAATATGTTTGGACTTCACTGGGAGGAATGTGCCCTGAGGCTCCCATATAAAATTAGCAGACCGTTCCCCTGTTGGCTCCCTTTCATGCCCCCACTTGCGGCCGACGCCGCTGTATCAATAATTCAGCCACAATTTAGTTGTAGTCGGGCCCGCGTGTTACGGGGTCCGGTTGTAACGGGCGCGTCGGATGCCCGATTCGTCCGACGGACTTGTTGGTGGTGTTTTTTTTGCGGCCCGCAGGTCCAAAAATCGCCGCAGCACGGCGTGCGCGTCGGTGCCCGTCGGGCTCCGCCGAGAGCCGAACGCGAGGACGTAACGTCCGGCTTCGAGGCCGGGGCGTCCGTTGAGGCGGCGCGGGGGGGAGGGGGGAAGGGGGGCGTAACGTTTTCAACTTGAACGCGTTCACGTGTTTCGGCGTCGATCCCAAAGCTTCGCGACGTTTTAAGTTCACCGAAACCGGCGTCGGGGACTTTTTTTTTTTTTTTTTTTTTTTTTTTTTTTTTTTGCCGACCCGTATTTTAAGTGTCATTTTTCTCCGCTTCGAGCGGCGCGAATCAAATCAGAGCGCCGGGCGAAGTTTAAGGATTACCTCTAAACCCGATGAATAGCTGCCCCCACCCCCACCCCCGGCTCCGTCCGGCTCGATTGATAACGGCTTCCGATCTTTCGGTGTGATTTTAGTCTGGAAACCTCCGCTCGCGTTGAGGTTTGTTCGGCCGCTCCTGACGGGTGGACCAATCCGCTGGTCGGTACCCGATCGGTCGCTCCGAGAGTTTCAAAAACGAACGCGGGGTCTTGCGAAGACGCGTCGACTGCGAATTTGAGTCGCAGTTTACGAAATCTTTGACCTTTTTTTTTTTTTTTTTTATTTTGGAAATCGAACGGGTGGTGTGACGCGCGTCTGGCTCCCCTTTGAAACGATTGAAGGGCGAGGGCGGCGCAACAAGACGCCGAACTTCAACCCCCCAAATTCCAACGGGGGGGGGGGAAAAAGAAAAAAAAAAAAAAGTCGCTCGGAGCGCCGCCCGCATTTCACTGATCAATCCGCCGTCTCGGCAAAATGAGTACGCGGAAGTGGTGTTCGAACAGATCAAGCGGCTTCTCCGGCATTAGCACTTTTAAATGCCCCCCTCCCCTCCCACCCCCCCTCCCACATGTGAGGCCTTCACGTTGACAACAGGATTTGACACTTCACAGCGCGGCTCAGCCTAAATAAGCGCATGTGCGTTGCGAGGGATTCATCCGTAGAATCCGGCAGTGGCCCTCAAACAAGTCTTGGTGGTGGGGGTGGGGGGGGGGGGAATCTTACACACACCCCCACCCCCACCACCACCACCACCACCACCCACCGTAACTCCTACGCCCCCTCCCCCCCCCCACCCCCACCCTGCATCCCACCAAGAACGCTGCTCGGTTTAAGGCAGCCTTAGGGTCGCTGGAACCGCTAATCTCGCGGCGTACGGCTGAATTGGAAATCCGCGGATTGAGCGTATGAATGCGCGTATGTATGGAGGCGTTGGACGGGAGGAAATATATATATATATATATATATATATATATAAAAATGGGTCCGGGAAAGAGAGCGAAGGGGAGAGATCGAAGGGGCTGCCCTCGCACCTTGGCGAGATACAAAAAAAAGCCCTCAAAGCCTGGAGATGTGGAAAACACAGGCAGGGCAGGAGTCAAACTCCCGAGGCCGCCCGAGAGAGAGAGAGGGAAAAAAAAAACACCAAACTTTTTCTTCCCCTCCGGCAGATTGCATATGTTGCTCGAACTGCAGGCCTGGTTGTGGACTCACTGTATATGAAAATATACATCGAGGGTCACGATCAAAATCATTTTTAAAAAAAAAAAAAGCTTCTGGAAAAGGCTTGCCGGGCTGCAGCGACTCCCAAGTTTAGCAGTTCACCGTTTGACGAGCGCGCTTTCTGAGATTCCCGGCACCGTTTTATTTATTGACTCGACATCACGGAGTAGTTTTTACATTTCATTTGTATTCTTCACGCCGTGCTACGTCTTCGGGTCGCGTCCCGGTCGGCGGAGCTTTCTTCCATGATGTGATTTCCCAATTGAAATGAAGGTGCGCAGTCATGTAAGGAGTTTTACTTTCCCTTTTTGTTTGGGGAGTGTCCGTTCGGTCCGCACATTTAACTCGCCGCGTATGCCTGTCAATTTGCGCCTCCTGAGAGGGTAAACTTTGATTCTGCGTATTCCTTTTTAAAAGTTTCCAAATGAGAACCGAGCAGCTCTCAAACGAGGAGAACTCGATTCCACCGGAGTCCCGCTGGCTCTAACTCCACAAGGACCCCGTCCCTGATTGGCTGCAGAGATCAGGTGACAGGATGTGAAACGCTGAGGTAAGGCGAGCAGGCCGGTTTGGTCGGTTTTGGTTTCTTCGGGCCCGGATGAATGAACGAATGAGCGAGTGGATCGGCCGACCCGTCCGTCTCCGGTCAACGGTCACCGACGCGTCTCCGACGGCAACAAACCCTCCCGCGCACGCGCCGAAAGAAAATATTTTGACATTAATGATCACAGCCGGAAGTGACGTTGCTCGTATTATATGGCGCCGCGACAAGATTTTTGTCGAGGGGGAAGCAACTTGTTTTACCAAGCAAGCGGTTATGTCACGTGATAATTGGAATTTTTTTTTTTTTTTTAAACACCGCCTGGAAATGCCCGTGTGGCTAAAGCATAAAGTTTACCCTGCAAAATATGCATTAATTTAACATAAACCAAATCTATAACTGCCTGATTAAAAAAAAAAATGCTTTGTTTCACTGTTTTGTACACAGCTGAGTGATTTGACACGCACAGCAACACATTTCAAAGGCCCTGAATCAGCTCTTTTACTGAGATGCTGGGATTTTTATTTATTTTTTTCCTGCTCCTTTTCATTGGTTTTAAGGCGGGCACGGATTTACTTTTGGAAAAAAAAAAAAGGTTTACACTCTCCGACCCGAATTTAGTAATCAAGTCAGATTGTAAATCTCTTATTGTTCATCGGGTTGTTCGACTGCGTCACAAAGGAAAGAGGCTGTCGGATGTGATCAAACCTCACATGCAACACTTACCAAAGCCTATTTTTATTTTTTTATGTTAAACTATTTGTCCCTCCACAACGGACAAAAGCCGTTTCAACTCGCGTCGCCTATTTTAACCGCAAACAATCAAACGTTAACCAACCTCCGATCAAAAGTCCCGTTTTTGCCGATTTTGCTGGATTTTGCGACGTCGCATCAGTTTGGATTCGGTGACCCTTCGGCTTTTACCGGGCGGAAACTCGGAAACCTTCGGTGTACTCGTATAAAGTCGAGACCGGAAGGCGTCGTTGAAGAAAATCTTCTACGGAGATGTAATTTTAAGAATTTTTGACACGAGCGAGTTTGTTTTTTTTGTTGTTGTTGCTGAAAACACATCCATACAAATTGTTCTTTTAAAGTGTCCCGCGGGCCTAAAGCGACTTGTTTTTAAGCTCCTTTCAGTCCCGAGCAAACTGCGCGGTTGCCGAAAGCTGAAATGCAGATCCGCTTAACGTGGAAGGCGACGCTTGGACGCACCCAGACCAGAGCCGGAGCATAACACCTGCAGGGGAGCTCGGCACGACACGTCGCGGCGTCGAGTCAAACTCCTTCAGCAATTAGGGTTAAAGACACTAATAAGAAATCTTAACGGTCATTACTTTTCTGGCTTACCGTATATCATTTTTTTTTTCATTTGAATTCTTGCGGGCTGCGGCTGGAAAGTTTGCATCTCAATTCTCCATCGGATGATCTGATTTATGGTGTCCGTGGGGAGTTCATGAGATGCGTTGGGAAACAAAACTTTTAGTTGTAGATGTAGTTGGTTTTTTTTCTTCTTCTTCTTCTTCTTCTTCTTCGTTTAGTTCCCGGAGCTGTTCGAAAGGTCGAAAAGGGACCGAATTAAATCACTCCGTCTCCAAAATGAACTTAAAACCAAAAAGGAAAAACTGACAAACTTCATTTACAGACGAGTTGTCAATCAACTATATTTACAATATTCACTTTGTTTCGTGTTTATTCTTCACCCGCAGCTTCTTTGTCCATTCTCTGCGTTTTTTTTTTTTTTGTTGGTTGTTTTTTTTTTGTTGTTGTTTTTTTTCCCTCCCCAGAAACTACAGTAAATTCGCCCATTTCGAACGATCAATACGGAGTCGGAGAGTGGGAAAAAAAGAAAAAGAAAAGAGAAATCCACTGCAGATGCTTGGACAGCTGATGCTAGAGGTTAAGTGTTCTTGAGTACAGGTATGTGTGCTTACCGAAAGAAAAGAAAGAAAAGAAAGAAAGAAAGAAAGAAAGAAAGAAAGAAAGAAAGAAAGAAAGAAAGAAAGAAAGAAAGAAAGAAAAAGAAAGAAAGAAAGAAAGAAAGAAGTGATCTACGTCTTTCAGCGCCTCGCCGTGGCGTTCCTGATGAGTTATCGCTGTGACTGCTTTGGGGGGGGGGAAAAAATAAAAATACAAAGTCTTAAAGTAAATGATGTGGCCCTCCATTCACCTGACCGGCAGCCCCCCCCCCCTCCACCCCCCCCCCCCCCGCGTTGACACGGCGACGTATTGCGCGGGTATAAGGCCGCCAGTAGTTATTCATCATCCATAATGTTAACGATTACAGCATGTCGATAACAAACCCGGGAGTTAAATGAGTTTGTGCACTCAGCTACGCCCCCCTCCCCCCCCTCCCCTCACCCCACCCCCGCCGCCGCCGCCGCCGCCCCACCCCTCCGGTTCAAGGTCACTCCTTCGCCGTCCCGTCCCCGACAGGAGGGATGATTCCCGCAGCCCGAGCTGCAAAAAAAAAAAAAGGGCGCCACACATCTTCGGCCTCTCAAGGTCAAGCGTGCCACTGTTTAGAACAAATAGATACATAAAACACTCAATCTTCGCGGGCGGGGCAGAAAAGCGCCGGGGGCTGAGACCTTGGGTGGGGAGGGCGGGGGGGGGGGGGCCCGGATGAAGTCGGCGGGCTCGTATATATTTTTCCGTCCTGTACTTGTATTTCAGCTCGACACTTTGTCACACCTCACCCGCCCCCTTCCCCCTCCCCCCATCCTCCCCCCCCCCCCCACACACACTTTAACGTTTTGAAAGTACCTCTTATGTGACTGAACGCAAAAAGTTAGCATCGATTTTTTGTTTTTGTTTTTACTTTTTTTTTTGAGGCCTTGTAAGAACTCAGCGGAGTCCAATTCAGGAGAGTTTCTCGGGATGACAAACTTTTTGTGTTTTATCGTCCGTCCGTCCGTCCGTCCCCCCTCCCCTCCTCCTCCTCCTCCTCCTCCTCCCCTTCCTCTCCGACGAGTGGCCAGCTGAAAATGTCAGACTCCCGGCAGCCCTCCCCTCTTCTTTTTTTTTCTTTTTTTTTTGGTAAAGCTGCTCTGTCAAACATAAATAAAAAATATATAAAAAAAAAACACAACAACAACAGGAGAGAGAAGGCCTTTTGTGTCGGAGCAGGGGACACGGCGAGGGGACACGGCGACACGGGGGGACACGGCGAGGGCACGTGGTGAGAGGATACACTTGATTTGGAGTCAGTTAGCAGCTCATGCCTATCGTAATGGACAATGGGGCCGAAGGACAAGTGTCCCTCCCCTCCCCTCAGCTCTCCTCTCTCTTCCCCTTCACCCTCGTCTTTTGGCGTGCTCCACCCCCCCCCACCCACCCACCCACCCAGGAGACACGATCCGGGGGCTGGGGGCGGGGGGGGGGGTCGCTCTGATGGCCAAGCGTGACATTTAAACCCCTGCCCTGCGGTAGCTTCAGGGGGGTGTGCATGTGTGTGTGGGGTGGGGTGGGGGGGGGGGGCTCTATTGGAGGGAGATCCATCTGAGCACATAGAAAGGGGGAAGAAGAAAAAAAAAAAAAGGGGTGTACGGACAGAGGCTCTCACCCTACAAACCCCCCTCCAGCCCCCGCCCATTACTCCATGCACTAGCACCCCCCCCCCCGCCTCCTCCCTCCCACCCCACTCACTACAACCCTCCCCTGCAGAAAACCCTCCCAGTGTGGTGTGAGTGCGTGCGGAGGGGGGCCCCCTTTGTGCGCGGGCCCTGCCGCTGAAGAAAAGGGCCCCTTTTTTCTTTTTTTTGTGGGGTGGTAAACAATTCAGCTGTCCGCTCTGATCACAATGGGGGCACATCCCAGTGCCTTTGAGCATCTGTTTTCGAGGTAGGTACTATTGGTCCCCCCCCCCCCCCCCCCACCTCACCCCAACACACTCCCTTCTCCCCCTCCCCGCCGCTCAGCCAGCGCTTGACCATACAACCCCACGGATGGATGTGTGCGACTGACTAAATCCCTGAATCTGCCCCCCCCTCCACCACCACCTCCACCCCCACCACCACCACCTGCTCTCTCACAGCCTCTCCCCTCCTTTTTTTTTTTTTTTTTATTTTTTTATCATGCCTCATTCAGGATCAATACCGGTGACTCCACTGCGGTATCTCTCAAAGAACAGACAAGTTGAATAGGCTCGTTTGGTTGTGGCCGTTCAAGGAGAATCGCATGCGTGTTTTTATTTATATTTTATTTATTTATTTAATTTAAATGTCTGTCGGAGGAGGAGACGACAGCACGGGCAGATTAAAGGCATGCAATGAGGAAGAAGATGCCTTTTTTTTTTTTTTAATTTTTTCCTGTTCATGAGGTGCACAAGGTAGCGGGAGAACTTCTCATTCCTGCAGGCCACCCGATCTGCGGCTACTTATCGCCCCCTCGTGGCCGCTCCGCCGTGTTTCATTTCCTGCTGCTGAATTCGTCCGCTGCTGTTTAGTGAGGTTGTTAGTCTGCGCGGTTACACTGTAACACTGTGGTTACACACAGTACAAAAAAAACAACAACTACAAAACCCCGAAGTAGCGTGATGTTATGTCATTGCAGCAACACCGTCTTTGCAGTCAAAACTTTACATAACTTCATAAAAATGCGATGATTTGTACAAATAAAAAGTCATTTTAATCGAGCCGTTAAACTTTACACCACTTTCTTTTATCAGATTAAAGTTAACCATCCCATGTTTTTTTCTATCTAGTTTTAATGTCTTTTTAATGTTCATTATACAGTACTTTGAGGACTTTTTGTGGGGGGGGGGGGTCAAAATGCAAGTAAACTTATCAGCAAAATCGACATTGTTATCAAAGATAAAGTATTTATTTGGCAGAATGAATCATTTCTGAGTATCCAAGTCATGTTTACTGATGCGTTAACATCTCATCGGGACTTTTATGGTTGGAAAGACTCATCTTGCAAAGTAACTTATAGCTCTCAAAATAAACATCCCAGAAAAAAAGTATAATATTCTGAGAATCTCTCGTTAAAGTTGAGCTCAGCTCAAATCGAGCACTTGATTATTTGATCTTTTTGACTTTTGTGTGACAAACAGCAGAAGAATGTTTACTTGGATGTAATAAATCGAATCCGAATGCTCTTTTTTTTTAATTTTTTAACCTGACTGTATTGTCGATAGGTTTTTTTTTGTATTTATTTATTTTTTTAAAAAAATTTTCAGAGAACATTTGAATGAGATATATTTTCCGGAGTTCCTCATTCCGAAGGGTTAACGGTGAGCGGGTTTGCTCTGCTGCTGGGGAAGCGCTAATCAGCTCGGAAACATTTGCTGCCCTTCTGGCAAGGTCAGCGGGGTCACGGTCCCTGGGCTGCATGTCCACTCCATCCCTCGCACCCCCACCGCCCCAACGCAGCGCCTGCTGTAAAGCCCGGGTCCCCCCCACCCCCCCACACACACACACACACACCCGACCCACACACGCCCCCCCCCCCCCCCCCACCCCTTGGGGCCTATAGGCCTTGCAGGCACAATCACCGCCCCGTGACTATAGGCTCACAGAAGCTGGCTTTAATCTATACGGAGCCCAGGGATGGACTGCGGCTGTCTGTCCATCAGCCTGTCAGTGGGTCTCGCCTCGGACGCGGGCGGGCGGCCCTGGAACCCGAGCTAATATCGACTTAGACGGGGCTCCGACCCAGATCCGTGATTGGTCTGCAGAGGCGTCCGGCGGGGGCCCCTCCTGCTGTTTGACCAGCTGATTGATCTGTTAACACTGGCCCGCTGGACGTGTGTCCCTGAATTTAATTTCAGAATTCATTTCTGGGAGACGTGTGTCGTGCAGAAATGATGTAGAGTCCCGGGATCGGAGTGAAGGATTGACGGAGGGAGGCCCGAGTAAAAATGCAATTTAGATTTTTTTTTTTTTTTTTTTTTTGCCCCTTTTATTGTTGGACATTTGTAACGTGCTCGACAGGGGCGCCGATCCACCCCTTAAAACATGCTCTGATGTTTTCTATTTTCAACAAAAAAAAAAAAAAAAAAAAAAAGTGATTAAAACTGGGTCTGCGAAGTCTTCGAGTGTCTAATCTCCAGCGGTTCAGCTCCTCTAGGTGCTACGCGGGCCAATTTCTCAATCTTTCAGTGTGTCTTTCTTTTTTATTTTCCAAGCCGTTGGCCACGTTTTGCCCTTTAGGCCCTATTCATCATTTCATTTTGGTGATGCAGGGCTGCTGTAATGTCTATAACCGAGATAGGGCTTATCTACAATACATGACTACACCTGCAAAAAAAAAAAAAGGAGCCTTTTTACCGTCATTGCATTTCATCATTTATCAATACCCAGAGAACCCCACCTTCACCCCCCCCCCCACTCCCTCCCAACCACCACCCTCCACTGCTGTTAAAATAATAATAAAAAAGTGTTGAAAAACTGCTCCTGGAGTCGGGCGGTGGTGAGGGTTAGGTAACCCCTGATTCATTTCACAGCCCATAAAGAGCGCCGATGCGTCGGTGAGCGGGGTCTCGTCCGCCGTTAGATCCCCCCTAACCCCCCCGCCCCATTCTTGCTTTATGTTTTTTTTTTTTCTTTTTTCTGTTATCAGAAATGCCCATAAAAAAAAAGACGACGACGATGAAATAAAAGCGATAACCGAAGACGATGTCTGTTAGGAAGTAAGGGGCTGATGTGATGGAGTCTCTCTTTCTTTCTTACCCCCCCCCCCCACCCGCCTCCCCACCTCCCTCTCCCTCTGGCCTGCTGCAGACCTGGGAAGGTGTGTGTGTGTGTGGTGAGGAGGGGGTGGGGGGCTGCTTGGATATGCATCACAAAGGTTTCCTGCAGTATTGATCCGCAGTGGGTTAAGGCAGTCTATCAGCAAATGTCCCTCTCTCCGGGAAAAACAATGGGAGATTAAAACCACACAGCTTGGCGGGCGGGAGGCTGCTGATGGGCCCTTATCGGGGGCCCAAAGGTCACTGTGTACAGATATAATCCACTTTCACTTAACAGCTTCATTTAAGGCACCTCACATGCAAATGATGGCATTTCAGGGTCTAGTCAAAGATGGAGGTTGTTTTTTTTTGTTGTTTTTTTTTAAGAGGAAAGGTGATGTTTAATCTTTTTTCTTTTTTTTTTTTTCTCCACAGAGACCATGTTTACAGGCAGGAAGCCATAAAAAAAACAAAACCCAACAACAACAAAAAAAAACCCCTGTTCAATCTCTAAAAGCGTAACAGACAACTGGATTTAGTTTTTTGGTTTTTTTTCTCCAAATCAACAAACACGCTCAGGTTGTTTCGGTGCTGATGGAGGCATTACGGCGGCGTACAGTCCACAGCTGCATTTCTTGCACTTCAAACCCAATCAAGTTTATTCCTAGACGACGGGGTCAAAATAGAAATAACAGCATTAAAAAAAAAAAGAAAGCATAACACAAAATTTTTTTATAACGTAAAAGCTCACGATATTCACCTGCTTTCATAATGTGCAGCGGATTTATGGAACTATTACCCGAAGCCTCATCTCCGATGTTGTCTACACTCTTCTCTTCTGTAACTGCACAACGGTCCGCATCGCTGACACATTACTGAAAACACGGAAGACACCTTGGATGCATTTTTGTATTTTATCGAAGTTTTTAGTCTGACTTTAGACACATTATTATTATTACATATATATATATATATATAAAGGAAGAAAAAAATCGACTTGAATGTCAAATAAGATGAAAGTTTTCTTCAACAACCTGTTTTTAAAGATGCTGCATGATATTAAGGATTTCACACTCAAACGGCTCAGTTGAAGGTCAAAGCATCCTCAGCGAGTTAAAAATATCATGTTTGAATCGCCGTCTTGCCGTTACATCGGGGATTTCGTATATTAAGTTGTGTACGCTGTATTTTAATGTTTCGAGTTTGTACAGATGCTACCTTGGCCAGGTCTCCCTTGTAAAAGAGATTTTGATCTCAATGGAACTTCCTGGTGAAATAAAGGTCAAGTAAAAAAGTTTTTTATTTTTTTATTTTTAAAGGCCACTCTCATAAGAAAAAAACAGATTAATATATTATTGCTAAATAAAAAAAAAAACATGTGACTCTCAAGAAATACACTCAGTTGTGGAGAGTTTTTGGTGTAAAGGGGGTTTAAGTTGATAACTATAAAAGCATTGAATACACAAGATATTGGATGTTTTTCTGTATTTTATTGAAGTTTGCAGTCCGACTTTTAGACACAACGAACCCAGAGTGGTAACAATAAAACCAAAAAAACTGAACCGTTAAAAAGTAAGACATTTTGTTCACAAGTGTTGTAAAATCGTGGGTGAACTCGTATTAAAATGCAGCAGTGCATTTTAGATCTGTAAACTAAAACTACACTTACAGTTATGTCTCAACTTCCAAATGTTTGGGAATTAAATTGTAGCAACACATTTTATCTCATCGAAATAAATCGCACAACAAACAACGACGATAGTCTGACAGTTACGTCAAAATGCTGCGAAAACATTTTCAAAAAGGAGCAGAAATCCCTTTAAAAATCCAAATTAAACTTTAAAAAAAAAAAGCAACAACAACAAAAACCCCATCAGTGTGAATCAATAGCGCTGCTGTGTTGGCAGTGAGGTCAGAAGCGCTCTTTGGGCTCGCTCAATTTGCGTTTCCTGTTGGTGGCCGAGTTGGACGGCGTTTCCTGGCTGTTGGGAAAGTCGTACTGAGAAACCTGAAGACCGGCAGAAGTGGAAAAACACGCGGTTGACATTCAGCAGTTTTTTTTTTTTTTTTTTTGGTGTAAAATCTCCGACGGACACAAAATCTCCCACTCTGAGAACCAAAGTGATCACGAGTGACTCATCTGTGAAACAAACAAGCATCCTACGCATTTCCCACTTTAGAAGACATCTTTTTTTTTTTTCTTATGTACGAGTACAGCTGCTTTATCAGCTGAACAAATGGTGACTTATTTTCTTTTCTCCCCCCGATGAAGTTATGCGTCATGTGTGCACAGTTTTTCCTCCCACACCTAAAATTTGGACTTGAAAATTGCCAATACATTTTTCCAGGCAAGGAAACGCTTCTTATTTTAACGAAGAGGTCACGGTCACATAATGTTGGTCTGACCTCCGTGACTATGTAAGAGCAGTGCTATTAGTCACTCCCCGCATCCACAACTCATACAATTGTATAATAAATAATTTATATTTAATGAAGAGTCAGTTTCAGAATTAAGAAACGCTTTAAGGAGATTGTTACCATTTTTTCCTTCTTCTTCTTCTTGTTGTTGTTCACAGTCAGGTTTGTCTCCTGATGCGCGCACACACACACACACACACACACAAAAGTACATTCCAGTGTTTAAAGAGGCTACATGAAAAACAACAACAACAACAACAAAAGCAGTCTCGTATTTAATAATAATTTAAAAAAAAGATCGCTTAAATAAAAAATATGCTGCTTCAAAGAAATGTGACTCGTAAAGAACGATTTGGTGTAAACGGGGGGAGGGGGTTTAAGTTGTCTACCTTTTAAACGTAAGAGGTCTTAAGCGGCTTACTGACCGTAGTGGACTTGATGATCCGTCCGCTCCTGGTCCTCTTCAGGTCCAGCTCCATGTTGGCGGTACTCGTCACCATGGTTTCAATCTGACGGGGCGCAGACGGGCCGTGACGTCAGCACCCCATCGACTGCACTCAAACTGGCCGTCGGCTTCACGCAGAGCCGACAGCCATCCTGCACTTATGAACTTCTGAGAGGCTCTTTATTATTATTATTATTATTATTATTTTTAAATTCTCAATTACAACCACCAGCGACGCCTCGCGTTGAAAGATACTTGCGCACGTTTCCGCCTGTTTCCAAACAGTCAATCAAAACTAAGAAAGCTTAAATTGAACAATGTCACACTAATAATGTTAGTTAACAACGTTACACGAGGGTGTAATATTGCGATTGTACAACAAGTAACCATCTGAATAAAATATGTAATCAAAATGTTTTCATATTGTGGGGAAATTCGCTCTCAAAATACTAAACCATTTTTTTTTGTTGTTGTTAGCGTGATCTCCGTTTCCGTGGCAACGCACGGGGTGTGACTAACGACTGGAAAACAATCAGTCGCGTCAGCAGCAGCAGCGACTCTAACGTGTGCAATGTTTTCCACTCCAGGAAGTAGGCCGACCCTTAGCGACGACCCTAGCAACAGAGACGATTTCCGGTCCGTTTTGCTACTTCCGAGAGATCGTTTCTCAAAAATGAATAAAGGCGGCGCATAGAAACGCTAAACTGCTCAGCCAGCTCCGTCTGGTTGTAAGCAAGATATCCGCTGGGAAAAAAAAAAAAAGATATCGATGTATTTGAAAGATTTTAGCACCGTGTCCCGTGTTAAAAACAAACCGGTCAAACTGGCCGGCGCCGGGATTTAAAGATTATCGGTGGTGTTACGGTACTGCTGCTCGGAGCGACCAAAGAGGACCAAACGGGTGAAAATAAATCGACCTATAACAAGTAAAAAAAAAAAAAAACAACGTTATGTTGAACTTGACATGAAATTCAAATCCAATTATAGCAGGGTGTGTCGTCATGGCGATTTGAGCATGTCCCAAATGAACAGTCGACCGATCGGATCGCTGGGTCGGAAACGCTTGTTGGGTAATGCGATTTTAAATGTGGCCAGATGCAGAATGGCAAACAATGTTTGTCCTAAAGCTCCATAACAAAAGCCATTTGATTTACTTGCTGTTGAATACTTTCCTTTTGTTTTCATACTTTGACCCCCCCCCCCTCCCGCTGTCGATTTCGACTTAAAACGCATCGAGCTTCAAGAGTATTTAACGGCATTAATGCATTTTAATGTGCGAGTCTTTCCTCCTGCGGTTTTAAACGGTTTTACGCGACGTGGTGAGTTGAGATGCGCGTCGTCAGCGTGTCCCACGTACCTCCGTGACCTCCTCACGAGTCTTGATCTTCTCATTAACGCTCATCTGGATCTCTTCGATTCATGGAACACAAAGATTTTTCACAAAATTCAGATTTTGACGTCACGATGAGACGCTGATATCGTGTAGGGTCTCTAAATGAATAATAATAAAAAAAATCTACTCTCGGTGAATCATGAGGACATCTGTAAGATTTAACAGTGGCTTTAAAGGCTTTGTAAGATGATGACTCTTCAAAATAACGTCTCAGTTAAATACGAGAAACAGAAAATAACATGAACGGGGAAAATAAAGATTTACACACCTTTAGTCGAATTTCAGCATTCAAACTAAAGTGAGGCCTTCAACACATTTTGTGACGCAATCGTACTTTATAAGGACTCGATGACACCAGGTTACAGTTTACTCTACGGTTCCTGCGATGTTTGAGTTGAAAAACGTAACACCGGCAGCTATTTCCTGTATCGCGAAGGCATCGCGGCACACAAGCGAGGCCTCGCTGAACCCCCGGAGGGAGTCGTCCCGTCTTATTTACCGGTGTTCTCCGGGTCTTTGTCCTCCTTGTCGGGCTCCCCCGCGTCTCCGGGCGCAGGACTCTAAAAGGTTCAAAAACACACGTTATCTTGGGAACGCCGCGATCGGACAAACGTCAACGCGCTGTGACCGCGCACAACAACAACAACAACAACAACAACACGCAGCTGCCGATAGCGCGCACCGGCTCTGACGTCTGACCCCGCAGCTCCAGCTGCGCAGCTTCGCCGTCGACATTTGCATTTTGGAAACCTCTCGGCGCGCCAACACACGGACGCGATCCTGATCTCCGAGGCGTCGGTCGCATTTTCGGCAAAAGAAGAAATAACCCGGTGTGAACGTGATGATGAATTTGACAATGCGCTGATTTGGCGTGGATGTTAAAAACGAAACGAAAGTTCGTGAAATAATCCTGTCGTATTTAAGAGTTACAATCTTCGACGACTAATGAATTCATGAATCTGATTTCTAGCCTTTTCGTTTGTATCGTGTGGTACTCTCGTGTGAATGAGGTTTCTTTTATTGTTCATACCCTTTAAAGTTGTTGTTTTTTTCTTTCATGTTGAACAAATTGACTGATTGAAGACGTTTGACAGTAATTCATTGATGTTTGCGTGATTATTTTTTTGTCCAACAGGCTCGTGTTCAGGTTGAAAGCAGCTGCGAGTGAATCGGATCACGAAGGATTACTTGGGTGAAAAAGCTGAACGTCTGAGTTGTTGGGACTTTGACCTGCGTCAGGACGCCCTCCTCCTCCTCCTCCTCCTCCCCCTCCACCTTCATCACCCACTTCTCCGTCACACGAACGCTCTCCTCCGCCTGCAGACATTAAGCAACACGCGGCGCTGCGAATTAGCCGCCATAAGTGCTGAACGCAGATGATTATATGACAGTTAAAGAAAGCCTTCGTACGAAGACCGTTAAGTGTCTCTGTCCCCCGTTCACCTGCTCCAGCCTTCGTCTCTCCGTGGTCATGTCCAGCTTCAGAGAGTGGAACGGCGTGACCACCTCGCCCATGGTCAGTTTGACGGGCTCCTGCTCGAACTCCATGGGGTCGCCTTCGGCCTCCTTGAAGCCCGGCGGCTGGTAGCCCTGGGGGGTGACTGTGAACCGACGCGCAGAGAAACAAACAGTTGAAACGGAGGCAAACCAGAAGGGAACGAGTTCCTACGCGAAGAGGGGAAAAAGGAAACGTGACGACTCGTGATTCAAATACGCGTAAACAGGCTTTAATGACACGCAGCGCGGCTCGTTTCTGAAACCGAACATCTTGAACACTGTAAATCGAAGCGGATTAGCCGAAAGAAAGTTTACCGGAAAAATGATTTTGCGGGTCAAACAGGCAACAACAGCAGCCTCAGAGATATCCTAACAAAAACAGACATGTAATCCTATAGGGATGGAAAAATCGATATGATAACATATATAATTTGGCCATTATTAACAATTAACCGATGTATTAAGAACAAGTAACTAAGAACATTAGTTATCACTAAAATGTTTCATAAATCCTCACAAAGATAAAAGCTGCAGCTTGTAAGAGACTTGAAGAAGTGCAGCTCAAAACATTTGGTTTAAAAAAAGAAAAAAAATCAATATGGTCATTGATATATGAAACACGTTCAAAGCTTTAAAAATATGACCCTTTTTTTTAATTCTTTGACGACCCCTCCACCTGGTCGCTGTCTCTGGTTTCCTCTTCCTGGCAGATCAGACGACAAGCTGTGACATTCCTATTTGTTCCATTAATCTTTTGTTATATTATGCGATGCAATTTTTGTTGTTGTACAATTACTTTTTTTTTTTTTTAGCTGCCCTCACATTTGTTTCCAAGCGTTAACCGTCCCGGGGCTGAAAGAATGAAAGAATGAAACGAAGCGCCAAAAAACTGCAGTTCCACGAATGGCCACTTGGGGCTGGTTTCAAAAACGCTTTCAAACCCAATGAGATTCTCATGTTAAAATCACCAACTTCACAGCAAATAAACATGTTTACAGCCTGATACATAAAACAGCTAATCTCTCCATTCATGACAACCAAATAGAAGTGAATTTTTTTTATATACCTCACTTGTTTAAAAAAAAAAAATCGAAATCTCGCTGTGTGTGTGTGTGTGTCTCACCGTCATCGTAGTAGGCCAGCTTCATGTTGAGGCAGACGTTTTCAGGGAGCGGGCCCAGGTTCTGCATCAGCGTGTAGAGCTTTCTCACCAGCAGGATGCTGGCTTTCTTCGTGTTCCCGCACGACATCGATGACACCTTGCTCTTGTTGCTGATGAAGAAGAAGGACAGGACAAAAAAAAATGAACACAAACAAATCAGTGCGATGAAGTTGAAGTCAAGCAGGTTTTTTTTTTTTTTTTAACTATATGTTGTTGCAGCGGTGGCCAAAGCTGCTCCACTCGTTTCAGAATTAAGCCGAGGTCAGCGCATCTGTAGCGTGCAACAACTTGCAAACGATTTCCTACGCAGCGTACTCAGACCGGACTACAGTGTTGCTGCAATTATAAAGTACTTGTGAAGGCTGGCGAATCCTTAATTAACACATTTTACATGGGAAAAACAAAAAAAAAATCAGTCAGGATGGTAAAGTTTGATATTATTTTATATGAAACATGCAATGTTGACAGCTGGGAAAAAAAAAGTGTATTAAATGTGCCAGAGAAATGTGGATTTAAAAAAAATTTTTTTTTACATACATACATTTTTACACACAACAAAGTAAATATGTCATCAGGTTGAAGTGTTTCAACTCATATTAAAGTCTGATTTAGCTTCTCTTAGTTTCCATACTTCACCAGAGTTCCAGCTATGGAGCAAATTTGTGAGAAATAAAAGTATTTACTTCAAACATCGAATGAATAACAGACAGAAAATCAAGTTACGTCATCGTGTAAGATGGATAGATAGATAGATAGATAGATAGATAGATAGATAGATAGATAGATAGATAGATAGATAGATAGATACTTTATTAATCCCCAAGGGGAATTTTTTTTTCGCTACAGCAGCATTATAGGGACAGGAAGCAATAAAACAACAGTAAAAAATATTAAATATAAAAATGCACAGTATATACAATAAATAGAATAAAATAAAATAGAATAATTAAATTGAATGAAAACTAACTAAACAATAATGCAGTTTTTTATTTTTATTTAAACAAACAAGAAAAACAGACAACGGTGTTATTGTTGTGTGATGGATAAGCCAACTTTAAAGCATGAAAAACATCCCACCTTTCAAAATCCATTCGCGCCCCTTTCGCAGTGTACTGGATCTTAAACTGGTAACACTCAGTCACCTTCTGAAAAGAGATGATGCCAGATATTAGTACAATATCTGAGCATTTATCAACGTTAACACTGGCAAGAAGAAGAAAACCTAGAGATTACCAGGGGGTTCTCTGGGTCTGTATAAATCTGGAAAAAAAAGAAAAAAGGGGGGGTCAGATAGACAAATGTCAGCACCATCAATATTTGGGGATTTCTTAAGGCCTTAAATAGGAAAATAAAAAGCCTTATCTCAAAACACTCAAGGAGTCACTTTTCCAAGCACCCTGATGTGTTCAATTCAGTTCAAACATTCAATATTCAAGACTGAAAAAAGAAGATTAATAAAATACTCACAGACATGATGACTATCCGCAGCTGGTGGGAAAAGAAAACAACAATAATTTTGGACATATTTAGTTGCAATAAGACAAAATACATGTGAACAAAGAATCCAGTATTTATTTATCTTGTCTAATTCATCACTTCTGACTGATGGAAGAGGTTAAATGTGATACTGACATATTTCTTCTCGATGGCGTCGAAGCAGCCCTGCATCCTGGAAGAAATAAAAATGACATGTTCCCACATACACTGATGTCAGTGCTCACGTCAGTACGCCCTGAATCATCATCACATACTGAACATAGCCAAGTGCTCTGGCGTCTATGTGTGTGTACTTTTGTATATGTGTGATTTCACATTATCTGAGACGTAAACTCTTTAAAGCACGGAGATATGACACCGGTCCAAAAAACAAAACAAAACAAAAAAAAAAACACTGAAATGACAACAGAATTAATTCTGAAATGATTTGCCAACTGAAAAATAAATAACAACAACTGATATTTGACTCGGTCATCGTCACTCAGCTTCAATCCAGTTTGTGAGACTGGGTGTTATTTACCACTTAAGAATCTGAATGGATCCGGGACAGTTGTGGTCCTCTTTGAGGATCATCACTTGCTGATCTGCGAGAGAAAAGAAAAAGGAAGACCCTTATTATATCTATGTCTAAATAAATATGACACGGTATCCGCTCTATATGCAAATCTAACCTTCCACATATTTGCTCCCGTAGGCCTTCCCGGGGAAAATACCCCGCAGGTACGTGATGCCGGACACGGCGATGGCCAGCAGCTTCTTTACCACAACCAGGGACTGCTGCTCTGTGACCACCTGATTGGGCGACAGCTGAGCCTCCTGTGTGAGTGAAAGGAACAAATAAATTATCTGTGAAACAAACCTACGAATAATTATTATTATTTTAATCTCAGTGTAGAATATGATGAATATACAGCGTATTGATGTTCAATCTAAATCTGAGAAACTATATTAAAGCTGCAATATCAATTAAAGTGAAGTATGATAAAAAAATAAATGGAAAAACTGAAAAGAAGAAACAAACTTATAGATTTTATATTTATATATAAAATTTGACTGTAAAATGTGTATTGGCCTCGTAGCGAAATGGCGGGCATCAAGAAACGATGAATTAACATGAGCCACTCAGGTTAGTTGTCATTTTACCTGCGAAGATCTCACTTGTTGTAGACATGCCATGACTTTGGTGAAGAAAAAAAAAACAAAAAAAATGAAAAGCTGTTAAGAATAAAGATAAATAATATGAGGAGGGAGGAAGCAGCTAAAACGCTAATCAAAGCTAATTATTCTGTTAACTGCTAAAATAATTTCTCCTTTACAAAACCTTAAACTGTCCCTCGTCTCCCTTTTTTTTTGTACTTAGCAACAATAAAAGTACATTTAACCACAAGAATACAGTAAAAAAAAAAAATAAAATAAAAATCGTTTGTTTTTTGGGCTTTTTTTTTTTTTTTTTAAACAAAGATCTGAAAGCTAACCTTTAGCCACACCAGCCGTCCCGCTAACTTGTTTGATTGATGGGTGCAGCGTGACCAGGCAGGAGCCAGTCAGGAAGCGGGGGAGCCACCGGAAGATATAAATAAAAAAAAAAATAAAAAAAAAAAAAAAAGTGACAAAACGGCCGGGAATCCTCGTTAAACCATTTTTTTTTAATGTGTTCACGAATCACTGTTACACAGCATATATTTAATTAAAAACCAACATGTACCATCGATTATATATCTTTTGTGTTGATGCAGCGCCAGTCTTCATTTCGTACAAGCCAATTGGGCGGATGTTGCCGTCAATCACGGCGAGCGGAGCGGTTAACGGCGTCCTATTGGCTCTTCGCGGAGCAGTACCGCGCCTCCGTTTGGCTACTGTACACGTCAATTACGAGAAGATCCCGCCCTTCCTCCAATGGTGACGTCACATCTCGTTACGCCATTTTTGTTGGGGAGCAGTCGCGTTCACGGGAGCAGGATTAGACTCAGCGCAGGTACACAAAACGGTACCTCGTAAAACCCTCGCTTCGGGTTGTCTGACAAACGGGACACCTGCTTTTGTCCGCCACGCTCAACGCAATGTCGTCGGAAAACCTGGACTCGGACACTCAACCGGACTACGAGGACGAAAAACAGGTGGGTTTCCCCCGACTGGCTCGTCTTTGGTTGTTGTTAGCTAACCGCCGAACGTCGCTAGCTTTGAAGTGGCTAACAACCAGTTAGCACAAGTGAAGTGTTGTTTTTTTTTTTGTTGCAAACACGCTTTCAAGCGCTGGACCCCCCCCCTAAAAAAAAAAAAAGAAAAAGGGAGGACTCCCCCCCTCCCTCCTCCCTCTCCTGGAAGAAAACGCATAGGAAAGAGGGAGCTCGTTCGGTATTGTGGTTGAAGTTGCAGCCCGTCCGAGACCATACGGAGCACCTTGCCTGTTGTGTCATTGGCTGGCGAGTCCACCGCAGCTCGGGCCTCATTGGTCTGTAGTGGGAGGGGGGGGGGGAGAGAGAGAGAGAGGGGGGGGGGGGGTATGTCTCTAAATAAAGACGTAACTCGTTGATTTTTTTTTTTTTTTTTTAACTCCGTGCAACTTCGATCTAAGAGAAGACACCTGTTCTAAAACGTCCCCCCCCCCCAAAAAAATAGCACTTTTCTTCGCCCTGATGTTTTGTCCAAATGTCCCCGACGGTCTTTGTCCCCCCGACGGAGGGGGGGGGGGGGGGACAAAACCAACCGCAGCGTCTTTTACCGCATTTTTCCCACGCAACGGCGAGAACCGCAGCAGAGATGCACATCTGTGGTTTTGACTTGCTTTTTGTCAACGATGACAAAAGTTATGTTTGTTTACCAGAGGTTGAGCACACACACACACACACAACAACAACAACAACAACAAAAAGATGTGACATTTAAAGACCAGATATTATATTTACCAGCTCTACAATCATCACGTTGTAAAGTGTACAAATTGTAGAAATGTTACTTGGTTGTTGGTTTGTTTTGATCATTCAGACAATGTGAAATCTTTTATGAAAACAAAACAAAATTAAATTAAAAAAAAAATCTACATAAAGCTCGCGCCCGTTGCGAGGTTGAAATTCAGGCTTTCTGTTGACGAACCGGTTGGTTTCTCACGCGCAATACTAGAATACACTGAACCTACGCGCTCCGCCTGCGTGACGCGCAAACTCGACCTCCGAAGTTTCGGCGACACGAAAACGGCGCCGCGCTTCGCCCGGACGGACGGACGGACGGACGGACGGACGCGTTTGTTCCAGCCGGGCTCGAATCGGGATTTCTGAAAATCGCAGCACGGCTCCCAACGCCACGGCGAAAGAAGTTGGATTCTGTGGTTTCTCTGCAACGGGACCGAATGTAGTAGCTCATAAATTTCTCGTCGTGGACCCAAGTGAATCGGCACACTGTGAGCCACACGTCCCCCCACCACCACCACCACCACCACCACCACCCCATCCTCCTCCTCCTCCTCCTCCTCCTGAGGGAATCTGTTCATCGGCTTCTGTGTCCTGAGTCACATTTTGTCCCTGCCCCAGCAAGCTTTACAAGGCTGAGTGTCCTATCTTGCCTGCACGGTGGAAGTAGGTCTGCAACTGTGCGCTGCTTCTCTCCAGGTACGCAAGGCGAGGAGCGCGCAAATGGCCTCCGGAGTTTTGTCCGCTGTCGTTTCACGTGCACTTTACAACTATTTCCTGTTTTGTTTAGTCTTTTTTTTTATTTGTTTATTTTTTTAAATCAAACAAGTCAAAACCACCTCGATTCACACTGCACACGAGGCGGTGGCCCCAATCAGAGGCCTCCACTTCTACCTGACGGCGACCGGAGCGACGGTTATCTGACCAGTTTGGCCGGTATTTGTCAGCGGCAACAGCATAAATACTTGCATTGTCTACGCCAGGTGTCACCTTAGCTTCAGTAAACCCCACCCGGTGTTGTAGGCGCTCGGCAAAGCACCGTCGGGTTATAGTCGTCTCCACTGAGGAATTCGTCGTCGCTATGCAGATTTGCTGACGGGACTTTTTATTGACTTCATTTGAGTTCATTCTTCTGTGACTCGCTTCTATCTTTAATTGATGCATACACGATGATCTCGCGCCGAAATCCTCGTGGATATCATTTCGAATTGGGGCTAAAGTTGTTCGCCGTCAAGCGTGCGCTTCTATAAATCCTTCAGGCTTCCTTGTTTGTACCAAGTGTC
>NW_027210703.1:682500-1025000 GCF_029030835.1 Brachyistius frenatus
TGGCAGAGCAGGGCGAGACCCGATTTTATAACACACGGGGCGGAGGCAGAGGGGGTTGGGGAGGGAGGGGGGCAAAGTAATGTGCATGTCCCACCTGTTACTATGGTTCAAACCTCCTTTAAGAAAAAAAAAAAAAAAAGAAGAAGAAAAACAGGTCAACGGAGCGATCACCAAAAAAAACAAACAAAAACAAAGACATCTCCGGCCTTTGAATGTGCGCCCTCTCACGCATTCGAGGAAATCCGAACCGGACGCCGGCGCTCGGCCGAGAATCGGCGCGTTTTTACTACTTCAGGGAAACCTTCACATGAAACGCACACTCCACCGACGTAGGCTTAGGTGACGGGGGTGGGGGGAGGGAGGGAGGGAGGGAAGGGGAGGGAGGAGGGAGGCGCATGCAACCATCACATCCTCAACCTCACTTGTTGTTTTTTTTTGTTTTGCATCGAGACTTTAAAAAAAAGAAAAAAACAACAACAACAACAACAAAAACGTGTCAAATTTGCAGTCGGGCGAAAGAGAAGCGACGTGTACGTGTATCTTTGCTCGTTTACGGTGTTGTATGAATGCGCTGCTTGTTCCAGCTGTTGTAAATAGACTTCCGACAGGAATTTGTTTTGTTTTGTTTCGTTTTCTTTTTTCTTTTTCTTCTCTCCGTCGTCGTTTCCCCCCCCCCCCTCCCCGCCCGCTTTTCACCCTTTCATCGCCTGAGCTCTTTCGGATTCAATGGGTCCTCTCCCCTTTCAGTTTCGACACGACTACTCCTTCTGCTGTATCGTAGTGTATCGCGGAGGCTACGTGAATCTATGTATCATATGAACATATGTGTAAATGCTGCTGATTCAGTCAAAAAGACAAATCGAAGAGATGATAACCCTGTAAAGAACACCTGTCCTCTTGATTCTACCGTCTACCAGTCTCACCCCCCCCCCCCCCCACACACACACACACACACACTCAGTTTCTGAGTTCGGTTGGATCTCATCCAACTTTTGGTCTCGCCAGAACTTACAAAAAAAATAAAGTCTAAAAACGCTTCACGCCACTTTGATTGACAAGAACAGACAATATAGCTTCATATTGTGTTTAAAAAAAAGCCCAACACATTTTTTTGTTTTGTTTTTTGTTTGTTTTTGTTTTCCTGCTTTTAAAGACTGCTAAAAAAGAAATGGGGTTGAATATCCTACAACGGGGCGGACAGGGGTTCTCGAACGCTACTTGATGTTTGGCTTTTGCACGGAGCAGTTTCAACGGGAGGAAATCGCAGGGTATGTCTCAACAACCCCGACACGCAGGGGTGTCTCTCGTTCAGCTTTGATTAAAATACGTGCCAGAATGTATAAAGAAAACGACAGGCTGTGTGCTCTGAAGTAACTTTTTGTGCTGCTTTTACCTTTTATCTGTTTTTCTTGTTTGACAAGTAATTGTTTTGTCTTTTTTTTTTTTTTTCCCTGTGTTCTCTTATTGCATAATTATTATATTTCATCTTGGCCCAAGATAACTGCAGGGAAATCAGAGGCACCCTTGCTTCCAAGGGAAAAAAAAAAAAAAAACAAAACAAAAGGGTTTACATGATAAAGAAGATAACTGGAGTACACGGGAATGATTTTAAGACTTCAGAAAGTACAGCGGTACTTGGAATGTTCCAGTTGTGTCGGAGTAGGTCGGAGGATTTTTGTCAGTATTTGAAATAAACTTTTACATTAATAAGACTTTGTTGTTTTTCCTTTGCTGCTGGGTCAGCTGATGTGTCTTGGGGGGGGGGGGGGGGGGGGGGGGGGGGGGGGGGGGGGGGGGAGTACACACGCTGAATCTCGTGGGTAACTGCTCCTTTGCGGCCACCAGGGGGAAGCACAATCATTTGTAACGTGAAAGGGGTTGGGGACAGGAAGTTGTGACTATTTGTAACGTAACATAACGTTGAAATTGTTTGGCGATGAATCACTGAATTTTTTTTTGGTATCGCAGGCTGGGATGGAAAGACCCACGCTGTTCTGAAACTCTTAAATCTTTGCCTTTCAACTGTACTTATTGGATAAAAAAAATACAGCTTTTATTGTTTATTGGTAGATTACCCTTTACTTATCACCATTGTTGTCTTCTAACAATAGTCTCGTTGATGGTATTATATTTTGATTAATGCTGTGGAGTGTTTAAAGCAATGCCTCATCACTCCCACATCATTTTTATTTATTTTTTTATGTCATGGAAAAACACAGTAACTCACAAGTTCACTCTGAATGTTTGACTCTCTCCTAATTCCTATTTTCGGGCCTCTGAATTAAACTAAATTCGAGCATTTAAATGCGTTTTTTTTTATTATTATTATTATTTATTCTGTAAAACAAAAAGAGACGATAAACAAAGCAGTTTGAAAGCGCAGGGAAGAAAGCGGAAGTGCGTCTTGACACGTCATCGCGGCGCGCTATAAAAAGGGGAGCGCAGCGCGGCAGGAGCGTCACTAGCACTCGGCTTCCCCACCATGTAGTACGAGTAAACGTTAGGTTACAACGGCTAGCTTTTCTTTTTGGGGGGGGCTTCATCCGTGCTAGCATCAAATTTTTTTTTTTTTTTATATATATATATATATATCCAACGTACGCTTTTAATCGTAAGAAAACTAAGCGTACATTTCAAAAGGTAAATAATAAATCGGAATGAACATTATTCCGCCGACGAAACGGGCCGCCCTCGTGGGCTGTTTAATTCTTCCTCAAAATGGAGTCACGAACGGATCGATGCGCTACGGATCGAGAGGCTCCTCTATAGACTCCCGCAACGCCAACGTCGGGTCCGGCGACGTCCCGAAACGGCCGAAGAACCTCGGGGTGACCGCGACGAACGGGTACGCGGCGAAGGGCCCGCGGGAGGGCAGCGGCGGCGTCGACGAGTCCTCGCTACCGGGCACTCCGGAGCTGGAGATGGACAGCGGGACCGACGTCTCGGGTTTCTCGGCGGGGGACGAGGTCCTGGATCATGACACGAGGCAACTCATTCTCCGGTTCCTCAAAGACTTTACTGGACTTTCGAAACCGCAGTGGAACCAGAGCAAATCACTATCTACGATGAAAAGAGTCGTGGAGGACGTTTTGGAGAAACACAGACTCGCATACAACGGTAGGTCGATTTTACACAAAGCTTTTTTTTTTTTCTTTTTTTTTTTAATGTAATTTTTTTATTTCCTATTATCTATTTTTTTTTTTTTTAACATGGTGAATTGTTTGGAACTACTGTTTTTTTTTTATTTAATTTTTTTTTTTTTTTTTTAAACCTGTCGGAGCCATTTTAATCCGACAAGGGAAACGATACTCGAGTCAAATTGAACTCTGCAGTTATATCTCGTTTCAGAGGAAGTGAGTTGTAAATTTAGCTGCACAAATGCACCCTTTTTTTTCTTCTTTTTTTATTTAGATGGATTTATGGCTTTTCTTTAATTTTTTTGTTTGTTTTTGTTTAGGGATGGTCAACAAACTGTCACTGGATGACAGAGGGGACGACGTGACGTTTGTCACGGCGGTAGCCAAGAACCTGTTCGCGGACGGGACCACCAACTGGGGTCGCATCGCCAGCCTGGTGGCCTTCGGGGCGGTGGTGTGTCAGTACCAGAAGGACAGAAACAGGGAGAACTGCGTGGAGCTGGTGTGTCAGGAGATTTCCACATACCTGCTGACCAACCAGCGGGACTGGCTGGTCAAAAACAACTCCTGGGTGAGTTATGACTAATGTTTGAAAGACCGGATGTACCAGAAAAAAAAAAAAAATCCTTGTTGCGTAACCCCTCACGTTGAGCAACAGTGACCCGTGTCCCTTTTAACGTCACCCGCAGACCTCCATCCATCTAATGTGGGGTTGTTTTTATTTCATTTTTTTTTTTTTTTTTAGGATGGCTTTGTGGAGTTCTTCAGAGTAGCAGACCCCGAGGCGACGGTCAGGAACACGCTCATGGCCTTTGCTGGATTTGCTGGTATTGGGGCAACACTGGCCCTGCTGATCAGGTGAATTTGTTGGGACACTCGAGAGACTTATTTCTGGAAACATGTTGGACTTCTGAAGACAAGTACTTCCTTTTGAGCTTGTCCTGCCCCCCTCTCCTCCCAAAATCCAACGACAAAATAAGTACAGGTTTTCCTCACAAAACAAAGAAATGGACAATTAGGTTTTATTTAATTTACAAAAATAAATTTATTTTTCTAAAAAATGTCAAAAATGTATCTATGCAAAATTAAAATGGTTATGGGGAAAGCAAGATGACCTGACTTTTGTTTGCTATATCTTTCTTCTTGATTGTTAACTATTCTCTGGTGGTAATGGTTTGTAAGTCCCAGGCTAAAGCAGGAAGGGAAAGCTGCATTTTTTTTAATTTTTTTTTTTGTGGTGCAGCCATGAAGCCCATTTCCATACAACCCATTCAAAACCTGGGGAGCCTCCTTTTTTTTTTTTGTATGAACGTCCCAATCAGGCGAGGGACAGATGGGGCGGATTTGCATGAGTGTAGCTGAACTTCCTTGTTTTGAAACTGTTGGATCTGCACAAGGGGACGAGACCACCCACATGCTGGACTTTTGGCTACACAGGATACTGGACAGTTTGAGTCTGTTGGGGGGGAAAAAGCAACAAGGACTGTGTGTTGGGAAGATGCAAATTGCATGCAAGTGATTGACTCCACCAAAGCTGGCAGTCACTCGGCGAGGACGTTTGAAAACGGACAATGAGTACAGATCCAGGAAGCTAAGCTGTATAGAAGAATAAAAAGAGCTTTTTTATCACACACGGTTTGACCTTTTTTGGTACTTTCTTTTTTGCCAAGGGAATTTTGCAAAAAGCAAGAGAAGGGGTTACATCTTACACTCGCACCGGTTCTTTCGAAATGAAGTCGTGTGCTAAATTAAGTTTGACACCTCCAGTTTAACCTTTGATGTTTATTCGAACCGCAACCCAAAGATGGCGCGATGGCTGCTGTTTCCTAGAAATTTGATGCAACTCTGGCAACACCTCCAATCGCACCGAGCGCTCAGCTGCATCCGCAGTTTTGCGGGTTGCAGCGAGCAGCGTGTCGATATCTGCAAAAGAGCTGGTGCACGACAACTGAATGCACCAGCTAGGCGGTGTAAGTGGGGCAAAAACAGTTCATAACATCCTCTAAAAATTGCACAACAGTCGTCTGCTTCCTGGGTCGGCACGTCTCTTAGCTGCCTAGAAACTGGTGACTTGATGAAAGACGGCATACTTGATTCGGTGATTTAAAAAAATGTTTTTTTTTTTTAATGTTTATTGTTCCTACTTTGGGCATGCGTTTCAAGCTTCCATACAGAATCACATGCATAGTTGACATGTTTGTAAGTCCAGAAGGTTTCTAGAGTCCACCAGGACCGTAGTTCAACCCTGTTGTGCTGTCTTGCTTAAATTATGAATCTCGGGGGGGTGGGGGGGGGATGTGATACAATAATATTTCTGCACTTACTGTAATCTAAAACATCGGGTCTATGTCGGGACTGGAGTCGGGGAATCCTTGGTGATGATGTGTGGCTTCGCCCTTGTTTGTTCAGATCCTCCCGTTGTCTCGGGTTACAGAACAAACACGGCACTCATCAAGGTCTTGGGAGGAAATAGAGTAGGGGCCTCTCCATGGTGATGATCCACAGTAGGCCTCCCTCAGTCCTCTCCTGCAGCTAATGACGTTCGCCCCCCCCTCCCCCCTCCTCCCCTTTCCCTCCCTCCCTCCTCCACCCCGTACAGTTCATTGTGAAGAAGAACTGCCTGTAACACAATGGGGAACTGAGGCTGAGGCAATTTCATAGAGCAGTTTGCACCATCCACAAGTGGGGTGGGGGGTGCAGAAAACAGACAGCACTGCGGTGTCTGGGGGCTGAATATGCAAAGTCTTTGAACAACCTTGATGTTTAAAACCAGGTTATTAGAGCAGTGTGTTATTCAAGTGTGTATGTATTGGCCCTATTTTCACTTCTACTTTTTAAATATTACTGCAAAAAAAAAAAAAAAAAAAAAAGATTTCAACTCGATATAATGGAAGTGTCTGCGTGTGGACTTTTAGATCCATCCATAGCAGGTTTAAGATATGCACATTAGAGCTGAATGGTGTCATAGTTTAACCGAACTTACAGACTCTTTAGGCGCGTCAAAGTCAACTTTTAACAAAATCCGAGTGAGCAAAACTTAATTAGGGAATACTGGAATAACTTGGGACGGTCTACAAAGACAAAATATCTTTATTCTCGGGCCTAAACGATGCACTTCAAATTGAAAATGAAACGATTGCGGCGAAAGAGCCAACGCGCCACATAATTGAGACATCGGGGCGGACCTCGGTTTCATGGTCGGTTATCTGATGGAGCAAAAATGTTGCCGACATAGTTTCAAGAAAAGTAGCCTGCTAATGAGAATTGGTGGGGTTTTTTTTTTTTAAATTTATTTATTTATTTACTGCAGCTTTCACATCTTCCAGCTGTTGTTGTTGTGGGTGAACAAACTTGCAATAGTGCAGCTTCTGCAACCAACGGAGCAGCGCAGCTGTAAACTGGAGAGCTTGTAGAGACTCATCGGCAGGTGAAGGCATTCCTTTCGTGGGATTGTTTTTTTTTAAGGTGTGGTTTGTCTACGCACATATTTAACATTCGCGACACTGCGGAAGAAAGTATTGATCATCATACCCAGCTGGGATTGTTTCTTAAGGAACTGCCCGGCCCAGAAGGAAACAAAACAGAAAATCCTTCGGGGCTTAAAGTGTCTCGGCTGTGCTCAGACAACTCGAGACTCGGGGCCATTAACAATTCATAAACTTTGAATTCCTTTGGACTTGAAGGAAAAGTAGTGAGTCTGCAAGTTTATGGGACTCTGAGCTTTCTGTCTTTTATCAACATTTTTTGCAAATTCTACAGAAAACCTCTTAAAAGAACCCCCCCCCTCCAAAAAAAACAAAACAACAACAGTTGAGATAAGTTCCAGAACGAAATAAACCCATTTCATCGCTCATTGTTTCTCCGTGCAGAAGCCGCCCACGCAAAACGGGTTCTTTTTGCATTTCGGTAACTTGAGCTTTGAGGAACAGCCTGTCAGACTATCCGAGCCGTCAGGGTATTGGTTGCGAGCCTCTCGCCTCTCCACTTCCCCGTAGCAACAGCCCGCCCCCCCCCGATTTTAAAAAAAGCAACAGTTTCTGGGAAGTAGGCTGACGTAGAAGTTAATCTTTAGCAGGAGCGCTCGGGCTGCAGTTACTCGTTAGAAGCTGCGAATACTGAGAACTGTGAACCCTGCGATGCAAAGATAGGCGAAGTTTTTTTTTTTCGCAGCTCGGGGCGACACCGTGCAAAAAAAAAAAAAAGAAAAGGGGAACGGGATCGGTTCGCTTTATTTAAAAAGAAAACAAAAACAGGCCTCGAATATCACCCGAGATCTGCTTCACTTGCAGAGAATTAAAGACTCGTCGTCTTTCTTTGAGCTTCAGGAGGAGTCTCTAATTACATCTCCAGTCTGCGCTCTCTGCTGCTTTGAATATGGAGAACATGTTGACGTTGTGCCGAGTACAAAGTCTTTCCTTCTATCGGCAGAAGGGCCTTTGAGCAAAACATGTCTAAATGTGTCTCAGGGCAGCGGTATAAATAAGCATTGATCCTCTGTCTTTAGTGTCTATTTTGTCGTTCCAGACTCGCTTGTCATTCACTGGTAGACTAAACTGTCTGGTGTTTATGTTTCTTCCCCCTTTGACGTATGTCTTTAGGCTTGAGGTGGGGTGGGGGGGGGGGGGGGGGGGGGGATCCTCACTCTTTATCTCCCCTAACACCTCGATTCACTGGAAGTAGAAACCACCATTTCCAGTTTACAAAGAAACTTTTTTTTTTTTTCCTTTCCTGGAAACAGCTGCCCAGCGCCGGCGGCCGTATACATAACAGTTTGTGCAACAACAACAAAAAACAAAAAAGCAGAAATGTGCAGTCTCTCCGATTTTAAGAAGCCCTAAAAAAAAACAAAAAAACACCCGGTTCCTTGTTGTGGCGACTATTTTGAATTGCACACAAGCCCTCCGTTCGCTCCCGACAGTTATCTGCAAATGAACGTCAACACGTTCTCCTGTTTTTAATCTCGTTTGGAAGCGGAGCCGACGCGTTCGGTCGTTTTGTCCTTTCGACGGCGCCGAAGCGGCATTTTGAACAGATAAGCTCGGTGCGGTGCCGGGCCACGACGGCCTATTGACCGGTGGCAACATCGGGGGAGGTCAAACAAGTCGATCCGTGCTGCTGTCACCCTGCGGGGGGGGAAGAGGGGGGGTGAAAAACATGCAACGCCTATCTGTTTGATTGACAGGGCTCCGGTGCCAGTCAGGTTACGGCCATCGGTGGGCGGGACGCAGTACAGTCTGGCTTCCAATCAGATGGAGTCAAATCCCCCGCTGGCTCCCCCTTCCCCAGCTCGTCCAAATATGGTCGCTTCCGCCTCGGGACGAGCGAGGTGGGGGGGGGGGGAGGCCAAAATCCGACGGGTGACGTCGCTGTCGGTCGGCGCTTGCTCCACTCTCATCTTTATTCTCTATCTGAAAAATCGGCGCGAACGTTTCTTTTCTTTTCTGCCCGCTTATCGGGCGTTCCCTCGTGTTCGGTCACACCGAGGTCTGCCAAAAAAGCTTTTTTGATCTCGCTGCCGGTGTACAATGCTGTTTACGCGCCGTCAGTGAAGAAGAAAAGCTTCAAACAGACGTCCAAAAATAATCGGGGAGGGGGGAGGGGGGGGGTCAGACGGCTGCCATTCATCAGTCTGAACTCCCGAACATTTAAGCTTCGCTTCTCGGCGAGTCGACGCTCATCGCGGGTCAAACTCGATCCGATGTGTCGTGTTCCCTTCGGAGCGGAGTCATCACGTCCCTTTGAAACTTTATTCTTCGACCGGTGACCGACTGCATGTATTAGTGGACGGCTCCGTCGGCGGTTGCGACGAGCGGGCTGTCGGTTCTCGCCGCAGCCTGGAGTTTGATGACCTCGGAGGATCTTTTCTTTGTTCAGTCTGTGTGTTCAAACTATTTTCATGTATTTATTTATTTTTATTTTTTTTCCTTCTTCTGCTTAAAAAGTTCTTCAAAAATTGCATTTTTCTATTCTTTCACGTTAACATTTTTGCCCCGTTTTGTAGTTGCTCCATGTTCCTTCTCTGTAATCGTGATATGTAAATATATATATATATATATATACTCTGTTTGTGATGGTATAAATAGGTTGACTCCATGATGGTCCAGTATGCAAAGAGATGCAAATCACCAGTAAAACAGGATATTTGGTTTCAAAGGGAGCAACTGAGCAGGTCGGGGATTCAAGATTTCCCAGAACCACAAACTTCCTCTTTTGCCGTTTTTACCTGAGAATTTCATGCAAAGGATATTATTTATGGATAAAATACTATGCCACCGAGTCGGATGACCGTGTACCGCCAGCTACCACAACTTCATGAAAAATCTAGACGATACACTTTACTGGAGGGACAACTTTCCGCAGCTGGTGTTGCTGTATTAGATCGATGTAATTCTGTATTTTCGACGTAACGGTATCCATAAAAACGTAAACAAAATAAACATCTGTTGCAGATTTTTTTTTACATAACGCAATCTAAGTCAACATATCGCAGGATGAGAGATGACACTTAAAAAAAAAAAAAAAAATAGTCATTACTTTCAAACCCTCAAGTCATATTGCTCAAATGACACTTAATAGCTTAAAAACGATGAAGTGCGTACGAGCTTCAAAACGAAATATTACCAGTCTATTCTTCGAGCATGCTTTTATCGGAAAGCCTTTTGCTGATTTGACTTCTTTTATACCCCGTTTTAATTTCTTTTGATGGTTGTTTAATACGATCGTCGTGTTGTTAAGACTTGTTAGAATTCACTTGTTGTTTTGTTTTAATGGCTTATTTTATGTGAAGCACTTTGTAACTGAAGATTAGAAAAGTGCTGTACAAATAAAGATTATTATTATTCTTATGTGCAGTATGACTATTTCCACTGATTACCTGGTTAACGGTTTGATCTACATGCATCCGAAAATAGTGGAAAAAGACCTGAAATGACTCGAAATGAAAAGGCGAGATGACGCTTATGGATGCTGTAACCAGAGAATGAGTGACTTTTTTTTGTGTGTGTTTCCTTCCAGTTTAAATAACAACCTTTGCAATAAATGACCGATCTAAGTTTGTTTTTTTTTCCTCTTCCTCAAGAAATTCACTGAACCGACTAACTTGATTATCCGATCAAACGTTTCCGCCCCATGAAAAAGTCGGATTGGGCCGGTCCGTCACGGGTTTCACCGACGCTTCCGTTCGCCGCCGCTGTTGCGCCGCGACGTCTGAAACGGCGATTGTTTACGCGTTCTCGCGTTTATCCGTGACGACGAAGGTGCTAAAAAAAAGGGACGGAGAAGTTGACGTTTATCGAGCTGCGGGAACGACAGTCGAGAGTTTCCGACGCGTCCAAATGCGTCCCGTGCCAATCCGTCCGAGTTGGTCCTCTTCTGGTGTAATGACCGCCGACTGTTCCCTGTGTGTGTGTGTGTGTGTGTGTGTGTGTGTGTGTGCAGCTACGTGTCGTATCTTTGCTCAGGCAGAAGCTGTCGCAACCGCTCTCTCTCTCTCTCTCTCTACACCGTGTGCTCTACCGTAGGCTCGCCGACCCTCGCATTAACTCATTGGAGGCTTTCCACGTTTTGCTCTACCCGCAGAGGAAAGATCAGTTTGGGGACAAAGCCAGCATTCTGTCTTGGAAAAGGAGGGCGGGGATGTTCTCTGCACGAAAAAAAAAAAAAAAAATAATAATATTACCAGCTTGTTAGCGACAGGAAGGAAGTAAGTAGCAGGATGTTCGGCCTCAGAATAAATAGCGAGCCCTTCAGCAGTGTATACACGGCACTCCTCAACTGGCAAGTTTCCATCCAGGCTTACCGCACCGATGTTTTTTTTCTTCTTCCTTCTTTAGGTTTTCTTCCTCCTTCCTTTTTATTCCAGAATAAACCCACCTTTTCACTCTGAATTTACTGTAAAGGGGACTAAAGAAAGGACCTATTTCGCTGCGGAGACTAAAAGCCACAGTTTAACTCGGACAATTATGTAACATTTTATTTTTTATTTGAGGTTTTTTTTTCTCCTCCCCCCCCCCAGTGCCTTTGTGATATAGTTTCTCAACCCTTGTGTGTAGATCTGCACTGAAGTAACTAGATCCCCCCCCCCCCACCCCTCCCTCCAGGCATCCAGTGCAAAGTACCGCGCTCTTGTTTCAGCACAACCTGTACTGTACTTGAAGTCGTCCTTGTTTATGGTCATTTCAACACCAGTTTACTGAGGAATGTGAGTCATGGGAGCACGACGTCGCCCTTTAAACCGCATATTCACACAGGGCCGGTCCACCAGAGATCGGATACCAAATGATCTAATAAAGCAGGAGCAGCCTTTTGTTGATGTACTTTAAGCGGCGGAAACTCTTTAACATATTCGTATGTAGTCGGTGGTGGAGTACAAGCAAGTACTTTTACTCGAGGACTACTGCAGTACAATTTAGAGGTGCACTTTTTTTTTTTTTTTTTTTTGCCCCCCTCCACTCCGCAACATTTCAGAGGAAAATATAGCTGGTTACTTTTCAGTTGTGTATTTATATGTAAAGTACGTGATCGGATTGTGATGTCTGCACTGCTCCGAGCGGCGTCATGTGTTGACGTTGGCGTCACTATGACAACATAAAAACGCTGCTCACTCGTAAATGCAAAATTAAAACAATATTCCAATAATTTATAACGTAACGATAAATATAACACTGTAAATTGGTACTTTTGATGCTTTAAGTACTTTTTTTTTTGGACAAGTGTTTGTGTACTTTTGATTTTGAACGCAGAACTTTTACTTTTAATTCAACATTTTATTCATTGTTGTGCTGCTACTTTTCAGAAGTTAAAATGTCCGAGTGCTCCTTCCGTCTCTGCAAATCATCAAACCACCAAAAACAACCCGACACGCAGTGAATACGGGTTTTTTTTTCCAGTCTTGGTAACGAAATGAAAGAGTATTGATTATCACAGCCAAATGCTTCTCACAGAAACGTGATATCTCTTTTTCACCACGTGCATTACCGAGACCTCAGACTGGCAAGTGCACCAGCAGAGTTGGTGGGAATCGAGGAGACAATCCCTCCTCGCTTGTGCGCTCGTTCAAAACAATTCCATCAGAATGAAACTGAAACCAAAAACACGAGTCCAAATAAAAGTCTGTGTAAGATTGAGACGCATAACAAAACCAACGTCTCCGACAACAGATCCTGATCCTTTTGCTACCCTCGCGGCCAAATGCGAATACTTTTCAAGTTGGAGCACGTTTCCGTTACGCTTTAAATCGTGGCTTTGATGAATCCCGATTCCAGATCAGCCGCGTTCGAACCGCAGGTTTCGCATTTCGCAGGTCACTGCGCTTCTGCACGCGAATGTCCTGCTTTTAACCGATTTCTAACTGTAACGAGTGTTTTCTTCGTCACGTGGTGTTCAAACATAGGAAACGTATTATCCCGAACTCGTGTGTCTAAAGCCAGCAGATAACCAAGACGCAGCGATGCAACCTTTTGACACACTGTGTGCTTGTGTTGATGAGACCGTTGTTAAGGGGGAACTGAGAGACAATGAAACTGAGAGACAAACAGCTGAGAAATAGGTCAACCATTTTCCTTTTTTTTTTTTTTTTTTCTTGCGACTGAACTCGCGTGAACCGTGACGGCCTGTGTGCATTTTGCGCCCCCACCCCCACCCCCCAATACCCCACCAGAAGCATCGTGACTTTACGACAGCGGTGGCGGCGGCGGCTTCTTTCCGCTGACTTCTGGTATTTTTCGCGGGGGTCGACCTGCGGCAGGCCCGGGCTCGTTTGACCTCGGCGCTCCGAGGTGTGATACCGCTACGTCTGGAAAAGCCATCGTGGGGGGGGGGGGGGGAGTCAGATGGTCAGTGTCGGTTACAGACTCCCCCACCCCACCCCGCCCTCCGCCCCCGGCGTCACCTTTTGTCTGGGGAAACCGCATGTTTGCTGAGCTCCGATGGTTGTTTGTTGACATCTGTAGCCTCCGACATTCCGCAAAACAATCTGCGGTTCAAAAGCCATTGAACTACAGATGAATGGGGGACATTGTGTTCCCAAAAAAAACAAAAAAACAACAACCTCCCAACAGTGCTGCTGATAGTCATTTGCTCGCGTGGTCATTTGGAGAAGCTCGGCGTACGGCCGCCCGTACGTCATATGACCGATTACCATTTCGCCACGGCGTCACGCATCTTCGGATCACATGCTTTTAGGCCGTGGCGCTTCTTGAACAGATAGGACTGTTTGGTAATGCTTCTTTCAGCTGGAGGATGACTCCAGGAGAAGTGGGAGAGATTACCTCATTGTCAGCAGGATAATTATACACCCCCTTCTTCTTCCCTCATCTGAGGCTGCGATCAGCACTTGGTCAGCAAAAAAAACTAACAAAAAACATGAATCATGTGCTGTGCTTCTACGTTACTACCCAAGCAAAACCACAAACTTTTGGGTGAACGGGCATGTGTCAGTGCTGCCAGGGGAAGGGGTGAAGTGTGTGTGTGTGTGTGTGTGTGTGTGTGTGTGTGTGTGTGTGTGTGTGTGTGTGTGTGTGTGTGTGTGATGAGTCAAGTTTTAATAATGTCACGGGTCTGTGGTCATTATTCATTCAACTGAATGATCTCCGTCTTGTGGCACAAAACTGATGCTCGGACAAAAAAGAAACAAGTTGAACCAAGCTCAACTTTTGCCGCAAGACAACACGGTGTCATCTGGTAAGAAACTGCGGCGGAGAAACGTGCGTGCGCAAGCAGCTGGATTACTTTGTGCGAATTTGAACTGCTTATCTCACCATTTTTTTTTTTTGTTGCCGTGAATCATAAAATACTTTGTCACTGTCGTGACTTTCAGTTACAGTGAAGTCCTGTTTCATAACCCCATTAATTGCCGTGCAGTCTTGTTCTGAAAAGTCTTACAAATTCAATGATCTCTTACTCAGATCAAACTACCAGGATGGCAATGTACTTTTTCACGAGTGCCTGTAGCTTTTTTTTTTATATATATATATATATATATATATATATATATATCATTTTTGCATAAACAACTTAAATTGTTTACCATTTTGTCATTTTTCTTGGTGCCGTCACATACGAGAATTGGCGAGCTCTGGGTAAATTACGGGGATTTCCTACCGCCACTGATAGGGAGACCAAAACTCAATCAAAACAAACCATAGAAAACAGACAAAAAAAAAAGAAGAAACTACTGCTCATGCTTTATCATCTAAAAATGACGCCTAAACTCAAGTCGTCCAAAATGAAGGACTAAAACAAATCAAATAAAAAAAAACTTTTTTCTTTTTTTTCCCCCCTCAATAGTCTCATTGTGGGATGGTTTCAAGTACAAACCAGACGGTCTCTAAAGGCTGTACTCGGGTCACACTGAATAAGTTATGACTCAATTTCAACCCATTCTCTGCACGCTCGCTGACATCCGACCATTAAAATGTTTGTTCATGCACCACATTTAAGTGGGACAAACTGTGCTAAAAGATTAACTTGATCTTGTTAACCTGATCTAATCACTGTCACATGTTGGAAGGACTCTTGCGTTAAGTATCACTTGTTTTCAGTACATGCCGTCTTCTCGGGAAAATGTTGATGTTTTCCAGTGCCGTACCTAATTTTAGTCAACCAGCTGTCGATCTGAATTGGAGACGGCGAAGATGAGAAATGACATATGTCAGATATGTTTTTAGTTTCACGGTTTATAGCCTCAAGGACAGAAAATCTACTTACGACGGAGTGAAAAATACTTTTCCCTGCTTTGTTTTCGTGCTTTTCCTACATTTTACATATATATATATATTTTTTTAATCGTCTATGGCTGGATTGATTTTTAGACCCAAGCAGCGTTCAGAATCGGAATTTAAAACCGGACAAATGAAATAAGACCAATACAAAAAGTCACACTTTTGCATGCGGGTGTACATTGCAGCTTCAGCATGCTTATTTTAGCACGCAATCCCCGCTGAGAACCAACATTGGCTCCAAAACTTCAGCTCCTTCGTTGAGTTTCTCCACATCCGACCACACCAATATCAAAACAAGCTTACTGTTTTCACAAAATAACAGTTGTGAGATGACAGCTCAAGAAAGGCTGAAGAAAGAGTCGTATCCTCTGTCTTTGCTTTTCCACATTAGTAGAAAGAGTTAAAAAAAAAAAAGAGCATTGTCAGCTTTTTAAAGGATTAAACAAAAGCAAAACAAGTGATGCAGCAGAACCGGAGATCTATTTTGATTCCACCCATTCTTTCTCGTTTAAACCTACATTACCGCCTACGTTACCCACAATGCATCATGTCCTCGTAAACCACTCAGTTAGAGATTAGGTTGTTTTATGCTCGTGGCTCTGCGCCTTGAGCTGCGAGCCTTGAACAGATAAGAGAGGACGGTTATAAAGGTCTGGCGAGCTCGCTTTTGTGGAAGTCCGGGAAACTTTGCTTTAGACCCAACCGATGCAGACTCGGGTGACATCACTTGAGGCGATTTCTCCGAATTTGTGAATGAATTATGTGATGTTTTTCATATGTCCAGTAGTGCTCCTCCAGCTGTATTTCCCTCCCGTGGATCATGGCTGGAGTTTCAATGACAAGACAAATGCAATTTAATAAATTTGTGTATTGGATTAAGGTCAACTTTAATCCCCTCAATTTTATTGGTGGCAAAACTTGAACTAACAAAAGCATAAATAACTACAATGAATTTATGTTGTTGCTCGGCAAGAGGAAAGATAACTTGATAATCAATCAGCATCGTGGTTTTCCCTCAGTTCGGTTTCGGTAGAGTCACTCAACGTGTCGGTACTCCTCTCCTTTACAACAGTTTGGATTCACATACGCGGTCAAGGATTGAATTTATGAGCTAGAAATCGTGGAAAAAAAAAAACATTTTAAATAACAAGCGGGACGTCTAACTGCATCTTTATCTATATCACCGTTATTTATACCCGGGGTAGCTTGGTATTAGCGATCGAATCCGTCAGTCGTATCCCGCTTCACAAGTAGTCATCCAGTTAAACCTCTTGGATAATGAGCCACTTAGCAGCCTGTTGGGGAACAAATGGGGTTAAGTGTTTTGCTTCGGGGCACCTCAGGAGTTGATATGGGGTCAATTGTCCGCCCAGATTTGAGCCCGACGGCCACCCGGTCCATATAACTTGCCGGACGCTCGTCATAAACTCCTTTTCCAGCCGTGGAGGTGCAATCCACGTAGGCCCCGCGGTGTCTGAACGTCAGGTGTTATCCAGGCATCTGATAAATGTTTTACCAAGCGAATGAAAAGATTGTTTCCTGGTTGTTGCTCCGCAACGCGCCACGTAGCGCACCTATAAAAACACCTATAACGATGATAATTAGGGGCTTTTTTTCTTTGGGCTTCTGCTATTGTTTTGTCTTGAGGTCTCGCTGAGAATTTGGGTCAGGGCTGAAAGTCTTTCATCCTCCCCCATAGATGACGATATGAGGGATTAGCGCAGAGACAAAATAAGAGCTCAGCTGATAACCAAAGACACAGAGGCCTGCCAAGCTCCAGCCCGTTCGCCTTCACATTACCAGAAAGAAAGCTGTTTGGCAACGTGTTGATCCCTGCGCGTTTGTTAGCCCGTCATTTCGCCGAGACAAAGAAAAGGTTGCGCTCTGTGTTTGCAGTAATCTCAATTTGAGAAGATAATCCACTCAAATTCTGCCATGAACGCTGATCAGATGGATTTTTGAACTATAAATATTTGCGATATTTCGCAGTGTCTGCCGATGGCTTAATCCGGAGTTTAAGCATCTAAATCCTGCCGTGGTAGAATTCAATCAAAGTTACTTAAGAGGTTTAGCAAGAGATCAGATGTGTCCATAAACAGTCGTTTCTTCTGTTTGAAGTTCTTTTGAGCAATTCCTTAAAAACAATAAGGCCGTCGATATTGTTCACAAATCCCGTGAACAAAACCTGATGTTCCTCGGTGCGATGGACTTTCACTGTCGTTTACAGGTATTAAAAACACATCAGTACTGTTCAACGCGTTTCTTCATTACCACAAAAAAAAACAAAAAAACCACTAGATTTGTTTTGTTGACTTCAATCTCTGCTTACTGCGTGTTAATCCACGTCAGAAAATACGCCCAAACAAATCGCTTGTTTATTCCAACTTGAGGAACATTTACTAAAAACTGCAACGCCCAGATGTTTAAGGAAATTACTGAATCTATAAAAAAATAAAGAAATTAAAAAAAAAATGAAACCTTACATTTATGGCCCGAGTTTTAAGATGACCAACTTTAGTCGGAACAGACGAAGGAGGTCCGAATATTGACAGACTAACACATTGTTGGTTTAGGTGTTTTTGTTGAAAACAATGCCAACAATTCTGTAACCCCTGTGCCAGGGGTGTCAAACTCATTTTAGTTGAGGGGCCACATACTGCCCACTTTGATCTCAAGTGGGCCAGACCAGTAAAATCATAGCATAATAACGCATACATAACGACAATATTTCTCTTTGTTTAAATCATTGGTGAAGGTTTTTTGGATGATAAACCCTGTTTTAAGGTCTTTCTACAATAAACTAGAAACATAAAGAGCAAAAACTCAGACATCAGCCCGCTGTTTAATCTGCCCCGGCTCTCCTCTGCAGATTCCCTCGCTTTGTGACGCGTTTGACGTCAAACGTTGTTTTTGAAGCAATTACTGGATCGATTAAAAAAAAAAAAAAAAAAAAAAAAAACGTTTGTACTCATAAACCTCCATATTCTCATAGAAATGCAATTTATGTCTTTCTGTCATTTTCACGCTTAGCAAAGTCATCCGGCGGGCCGGATGCGGCCCGCGGGCCGTATGTTTGACACCCCTGCCCTACGCATACTTACTTGTTGCCATCTAATAATGTTTCCTCAGGTGTTTCTGATCTGCGATGATCAGACGGCTCCGCCCACTTCAGCTTATTTCAGGCAGGTTGGAGGAGAAGGCGCTCCTTCGCTCGTATACAAAGCAGCCATCTGGCGCTTTGCTTGCGTTTGCTGCGTTTTCTTTTACGTATTTCGAAGGAGCGAGGCCTGGCAGTCCTGTTTTCGTGGGGGTTTTATTTTGGTTGTTAGTTTAGTTTCTCTGGGTGAGTTTTAGCGGTGGAAGCGCCAGGTGCGACGGCCCAATGCGTGGCTGGCCCGGACCTCCTCCCTTTTTGTTTTTTTTTTTTTTTTTTTTTTTTTCACCAGCCTCCGGCATCTCGCAGTTGGGGATAAGTGGTGATATTGTTTTGATACTTTTTATGTTGGTGGTCACAAGATTAATCGAGGTTTCTGGTTGTGGCCGTATCAGCTGCCATTAAAAGAGGAAGTTAGCAGAATTGCAGTTATTTTCCTACAAACGAACATTTATCCTTTGGAAACATCCAAATCCCCCCCCCACACACACACCCTACCCCTACACCCTCCAAGAGGAATTTACATTTGCTTTTACTGGGCTTATATACGAAATGACTGTTGCACCACCCATATACCCAGAGGCCAAACATGCGGTTTTTAAACAGGAAACCATTGGCCTGTGACAATATTTGGCCGAAGGAAAGCGGAAGCTTATCGAGGCTGTAAATCAGCTCGATAGGGGGAACACGGGATCAAACTCCCTGGGAAATTTCTGCGTGGGCGGTAGGCCTGTCACGTTGGGCGAACGTAAAGCAACTGTGAAGGATCGGTATTAGTAAAACAATTAGATCGCCGACACGCTGCTTAAGATTCCTGTTTTTCCTCGCTCATTGTTCACTCTTCCTGTCAACGGTGGGTTTCATTAAAAAAAATTAAAAAATAAAAACAATAATGTAAAACTGTCTTCTGAACGAGAAGGTCACGGTGGTACATCGCGTCACCTGTCTGCAGAACACGAGCACACCTTAAACACCGCGACGAGAGATCTGAAGTGCAGAGGAGAAAAGAGCTGTGTTTATTTATGAGGCGAGCAAAAAGTCAACACTGATTTCCAGTAGGACTTTGATGTGACACAAACGCAACCTCACCTGCGCTTCCCCCTTTTTTGTGTTTTCACAAAAAAAAAAAAAAAAAAAAAAAAGCCCTAGAAACACCTGACCGGTTCATTTCATTGTGTATCTAATGAACAAAGTCTGTGTGAAAACCCTGAGCCTGCCAGGTGCTGTCCAGCAGCGCGAAACGTGTAAATGCGGCTTGTTTGCCGTGCAGCATGTCAGCTGATCGTAGTGTTTGCGCAGCAGCTGTTCTTTGCGCGTCCGTATTTGACTTCTTCGACAATAAACCGAGGGCTTTTTAAGTTGTTGTGACAGAAGGATTTTTCGGACATCCGTGCCTCTTAAGGCGCATTGCATAAACCTGCTCAGATGACTTGTTGTCTCGAGGAGGAAGTCAAGAAAACGTTATCTCGCTGAGGGCATACCTCATTTCCTCAGAAAGACATCTGAGAGGAGTTTGTTTCCATGTGACACCAGGTTTTATGAACAGATGATCATTTTTCATATCATAACTTATGCAGATGGGTTTTTTTTTTGGCCTTTTTAAAAAGGGATAAATACAACTTTTTAAAGACATCTATCGTCCTCGTGCTGTCTGTTCATCAGGTGGAAAAAAAAAAAAATATTCTCAAAAGTGGTTTCTAAAGTCGTCTCCTTTCTTGACCCAAACTAAGATGGCTGCTGCACATCTTTGAAAGAAAGAATATATAAAAGATGAGACTTGATGGGCAAGCGGGAGCTTTATCACTCACACATTAACCATAATGGAAGTTCTTTACTCACTGGGGTTTTTGTTTTTTTCCCGCTTTGATGTTTGATGGGTTAAAATGGTGAAAACTAGGCGGCTGTAAACTCACTTTTTAATTATTATTTTTTTTGTATTTGTTACCATTTTAATGTTCCTACTAGACCCATGGCAAGAAGAGTTTTTAAAGTCTTACTAAGTTTGCCAAATGCCTAGTGGGGTCTTGCATAGAAGAAAAAAAAAACAACAACAACAAAAAACCTCCTACATACCACCGACGCAGGAAGCCCTCCGAAAAAACCTACTGAAAAAAAGTATGCGTCGGAAATAAGCTACAAACAACCGCCTCCCACTCGTCACTGCATGCGAGTAAACACCCTTGTTTACCTTTTTGCTGCAACAGGGTGATGTCATTCCTCCATTCAGCTCGGCCAGTTTAAAAGATGTATGACGGCAAACGAGTCTAATTTCTATACGGTGTGACGCGTCTCAGTTTGGAAACTTATCAGGCACCGTTATAAATGTGGAAAATGTCATTCAGCTTCGTTAGTCTGTCGCTCCCGTCGTATCCAGTACCAAACCTGCTCTGCTCCGAACAAGCAAACTGACCTCGCGTGTGATAGCTCACCAACCAATTATAAAGAATAGTCCTTTTTTTTTTTTTTTTTTGTGATCAAATCTTACTTGATTTTACGGGAATGAAAGAAAGTGTCAAACTTTGAAGCGTCCTTCAAATCCACACTTTTTTCTATATCTATTTCTGTATTGTTGACTGGGATCCAGCGGGTATACGAGCTCCCCCCCCCCACCACCACCACCACCACCACCAACCGGACAGTGTGACACGTGGGTGGTGTGTGTGTGTGTGTGTGGGGGGGGGGTAATAGGTGTTAACTAACGCCGCTTCACGGTCGGGCAATGAAACGTGATAGGCGTGAGAGAGGGAAGAAGCGTTCCCATGGGAACGGCTCCACGTGAAGACACGGCGTGACGTGCGAAGTTTAATAATAGACGGTGTTCTCAGGCCAGTGGACGCACGTGATCGAGGACATCTACACAAGGTCGAAGGGAAACGGAGGGGTCTCGGGTGTCCAAAACCCCCGACGTCTTTATTTCCAGTGAATATACGCTCGCCTCGTACGTTACAGGGAGCTTAATATTTGATGATGCATCTTCGTGGCTCTGCCAACACGAGGTTGATATTTTTTTTTTTTTGGGGGGGGGGGGGGTTTGAAGTGGCATCGACTTCAACTGCAATTTGTTCACGTTTAGGCCAATGTTAGCATGCTAAGACGCTAAATGACAGTTATGGACACAAGCTGGGATCCAAACGGAGTACTTGGATTCGATGTGCTCACAATTTTGAGTGCGCATAAGCGTGCGCACTCTCAACAAGTATGAAAACGGGCAGCGCACTACGAGCACTCGAAACGGCCCAAAGTCCAAGTGCACTTTCCACACTCGACGGTTCCCACCTTGGTTTAAATAGCTGAAAATGCCAAAACATTTTCAAATCGCGGCATCGGCAACTATTAAACTACAACTATTAAGATAAAAGAATAAAAATGGTTCGCCAAGTACCACCATGTTGCTGTTTGACGGACGCCATCAGTATGTACTGTGCGTTGAACAAGAAAACGCGTTCGTTTCCGGGTGGAATAATTCAGGCGGCCAGATGCGTGTCGGCAGATGTCCGACCTTTTTGAGGCCTGCGTGATCTTGGACTTGGACTCTGACCAGCTCAGCTGGTCACATGCAGGCTGCCTGAAGCGCACATGAGCTGCATTAGGTCATTGATCCACGCAGGCATTTTTTCTTTTTTCTTTTTTTTTTTTTTAAAGGCTTCACTACTTGTTCAGCCTTTCCCCCCTCTCTCGGTCCAGGAAAAACAAAGAGCTTAGCTCAAAGGAATGCAAAGGGCCCTTCAGTGGACCCTGAAGAGGCTCCACAGCACCACATAAAGCAAGGAACAGGGTTGTGTTTCAGTGTACTCCTCCTTGTATGGAAGTATTTTTCTCTCTGGTTTGCTGCTGCGTATTTTAGCGAAAGACTTGTAAAAACACAAGTTACTTGATACTTTTCGGTCGGGGTTAAGAGGAATAGAAAAGCACATTTAACCAAATATCAAATCTGGACTTGGAATCTGCCACGACGCCACAGGACATCTGGGACCAAAATTGATTAAAACCAGATCATTTCCTTGCATTTAAACCCAAATAAAGATTTCTGAAGAATGCTCTGCTGTTTTTTTTTTTTTTTTTTTTTTTTTAAAGAACATATTCTCCCTACGGCATTTAATGGTTCACACCCATGAAATATCACAGGGTATAATCCAAGTCTTGTCTCAAGCATACGGCATGTGCCTCAAGCTGCTAACATAACCAATTTAAGATGATTTGTTTACCTGCCTGAACACATCTGCGGTATCATGTTTTCATAAGCTACGGCCGGTTTCCCGGTCATGCTTTCAAGTCGGATCTAGAAAAGCATGTTTTTTCTGACAGCTTTTCTGCTTATGTTTTTTTTTCAGCCACCCACAGAAACATGTCCCAGCTCTACCTGCAAAAAAAAACAAACCCAAAAAAACCCTACAAAATCTGACAACTTCAGTGTTTTTGAGTGAAATGCCAGCCAACTTTTACATCCCACGCACATATCTGACTTAATTAAAGGTCCCGACACTGGAGTCTGCGGACGGGGGGGAAATACGCAGCTCTGTTTAGAGAATGTGAAAGCAGTGTTTGACTGTCTCTCCACGCATTCTTTCACTTCAGCTCGCCCACGCTCTCGGAGGAACAGGGCTGGAGTTTCATATTGCAGCTTTAAAGAGCGACACACCTACACAAGTTTCAGTCTTTATATAATAAAGTATATACCTACCATACCTACCTACCTACCTACCTTTGCCTTTTGGTGATAAGAGAGCAGCTGCGTTAAAATGATATTTCACACCCCAAAAAGAAAAAAAAAAAAAGATCAATCTGTGGAAGACGAGCCCGTTGGACTCGAAAAGTTTGGGTTTCGTTTCATCGTGACAAAAACAAGAGCGTGATCAGAAAAGGTTCGTAATCCCCGGAGAAATAACACGACTTCCGACTGGAGTTTTTTTTTTTTTTTCCCAGAACAAAAAGCTTCACAAGTGTCGAACCGGTTTGATGCGAAAACTGCACGAGCGACGTGCGGAAGTGGTCATAAATGTTCTACCTCAGCAGTTTTCTGCAATGCTACTTATTTAAACCGCAGACTGGATATAAAAGTGGACGTAGCTTCTGGCTCTTAAAAATGAGGCTAACGTGGAAGTGCCGTAAACTGCGATACCGCCGGGGGCCGCTAGAGGTCGGCTCCGCAGAGTCATAATTCAACTTGTCTCATTAATAAATACAAAGTCAGCACATTTTTTTTTTCAGAAGGTGTTTTGGCGTCAAGTCATTCCTCCGTATTGGTTCTAGTGGCGGCTCATCTAAAACAAATAATTCATACGACGATAGATATTAAGCTTCAAAAAGCTGTGGTTTTTTTTGACGGGGGGGACGGGACCTCGTTTTTGAGTCGTCCGTCCGTCCGTCTGTACGTTTTAGCTCGCGCACATCCTGCAAAACACGACATGTCTCAGGAACACCCTGAGGGAACAAACATCCACGCTGCTCATTGGCCGGCGTCACGAGGCGAACACTGGCTCATTGTTTGCTCCGCGCAATATTCGACAGTAAATAGTCGCCTTCTCTGTAAACAGAAGTTCTACCTCGAGACCGCTCCTTGTTGCAAACCACTCACATTTCCGTTTTACTTCTCCTCAAGGCTCGGGGTTGTTTTTTTTTTGTCAGCCGTAAAATCGTGGAAAAGTCCGGTGGTTTCTGCGCCAGTCGGCCGGACGCGCGGAGAATCGGAAATAGATGCACCTAAAGCGTAATGAGAAAGAAAAAGTTGGGTGCGTAGAAGAAGACGCGGACCTCGTTTTATTTGCGGCGTCAAGCCGCAAATGAGCGACTTGCGATCGAGCAGATCTGGACAGAAAAGGGGGCCGGCTTATTTGTGTTTACGTCAGCTTTTCTGCAAATGGTTTAAAACTTTTATGTCACCGAGGTAACCTTTTTTTTTAATTTTTTTTTTTTAAATGGCCTGAATTTGAATCTCAGTTTCACGCTTCCCCTTGAAACCACAATCATTTCAGCAGCCATCTTTAAAGGGACAGAGCGCATGTTGTTTTTTTTTGTTTGTTTTTTTTTGGGGGGGGGGGGGGCGACTCGCACGCAGTCATTCAAACTCCTCAGCTGTGTTGTCACGATTGTACAGTTGGGATTAGTTTGATGTTGGTGTCATCGAACATTGTCCAGACCCCTCTCCGTATTTTAGATTAACCACCGTTCGAGTCATGCATTCGGTCTGCACAGGAAATGGATGACCTCACGGCTGAACGGCGTTCGTTCCAATCTTTACGCCTTCTCAGCTGTGCGGTCTGCCATTGGTTTTTTTTGGTTTTTTTTCCCTGTTGTTTTAGGGGGGGAAGGGGAGGAGTGGGTTTCATGTTCTGCACCAGCAAAGCAGGTAAAGAAAACATGACCGCTGAGTTTCATTTCTCGTCTTTGTTCCTGCTCAGAACCAGTTGAATGAATTTATCTTCCCCCACTCTCGTGGATTGAGGTTCACTTCCCGTTTCCAGAGCGTTACGATCACCTGCTTTTCCGAGCCCACGACAGCATGAAACTTTGGACCGCGTTTAACTGCTGCAGACTGCATCTTGCTGCCTCTGCGTGTCTTTCATTTCACCTGTAAACTGTTAAAAGCAGGATGTCATGCGCAGCCTGTCACTGATCTCCAAAGCGTCTGTTTACTCTCCCAGTCTTTTTTTTTTTGTCTTTTCCCAGCTCGTCTATCAGCTGACTGCGTTTGTTTCGTCCTAGAGCAAATATACTCTACGGCGCATTTGAAAGTAAGCTCACAAGAGCAGGCTTGTCTTTGACAAACTCATATACCTGTAAACGCACGTCAGCCCCACAGCTCTGCCTTTCTTTCCCTTCCGTTTCATCTTTTTACTCTTATTACGCTTTTTTTTTTTTTAATTTATCGGTTTTTGATATATATTGTTTTTTTTTATCACCAAGTCAGACGTAAAACACAAAGTACAGAGAATGGCACACTTTGTTGCAGAGTTTCAGCGGTATGACAGGAATGAGGAAGAGGCGACGGGCGGGGGAGGAAATAACTCCTGGGAACATTGCGTTCCAGTCAAACGCATATGCACAAGGGCGTTTGTGTCCCTGCGACTGGACTTCCAGGTTGTAGAGGAAAAGGGAGGATTTGTGCGTTTGTTTGCAGGCTATTTGAGCCCTGCAGGGTTAAACAGGAATAGTGAGAGCTCTTGGCTTCAGCTGCGATTCCCTGAAGCTTTTTCAGCCTTGGCCTTTGTCCCTGCTTTGAATAGCAAGGTGCACTTTGAAGCGCTGCCCTAAACAAAACAAAATAAGACAATTGAAAGCCAAGACTCGCAGCTGGCACTGCAACTGCCGTTAATGCCTCCTGGGTCAAGATCCAACCTGCTCTTCTCATTAGTCGGCTTGGTTTTTCCAGTTTTTCTTTTTGTTTTGGGTAGATGCAGAAAAGTGTGTGTGTGTGTGTGTGTGTGTGTGTGTGTGTGCGTGCGTGCGCGCGTGCGCGTGTGTGATGCAACAGCCGGTTTACTGCAGCGCTCCAGCGGAAAACATTCCCACGAATTTCTGGTAAACGAGCCTCATAAGCCATAAGTCATCGGCGTGGAGATAAACAGTCTCAGCTGACTGTGCAGGCGATCAGCAGCTTGAACATCCCAGAGTGCACATAGACACACGTGAACTAGCAGGCGGAGGTCGTGTTTACACGCCGGATTAACTTCACCTTCGAAATGTACACTAAAGAAAGTCAGGCCTGTTGTTTTAGTCAATAGCAATGGGCGATGGGGAGCGTAACGAGTTCACTTGTAGCCGAGGGTAGAGTATTTCAATTCGTGTGCTTTCCAATACGCGTGAGAGGGAAAATGCACCTTTTTTTTTTTAAGCCACTACATTTCATTTACAGCTTCAAATATGTCACTTTACCGATTAAGAATTCACATTCAAATTACATAGAATAAAGCAGCGCGTTCGTGCGCGCTGATACTTTGATTACATTTACTTGAAAGTACTTATTTACTTTTTCCGACGAAGCGGGAGCAAGCACGACCATCGTTATATTCACCTTTTATGTTCAGCAGACTTGTTGGCAAACATTTGCTTATTCACACATTCAGCAGATACATAGAAACATTATTTATTTGGGGCTTTTAGTTCTGTTTTCGGTCTGCACCAACTCCTGATGGAAATACCTGCTGTTCGTCAGCTCGTCCTTTCAAAGTTGGTCTGCTCGTTTTGTTTTTAGTAGGTACGCCGTGAGGGGAAAAAAAAAACAACCACTAACTTTTTCCGTTTTATTTACGCACATTTCCGTCGACCCGAAAACGGAACATTTTGTACATTTATGGTTTGTCCTCTGCACTATTCATGGACACTTCTGCTCTGTAAATCCTAAAATGGAAAATTCCATCGCTCACAAAAAACCCCTCTGTGTTCACCAGCTTGTCCCTGACTGTGCCTCTTTGTATGTTGTTTGGTTCTCAGGAGGTGTGCAGTGGGTTTTTATAGTTATTTCACTGAAAACGGCTTTTACGAGAACGATGACGGGGAACCAAAACAGCGGGGCTGCAGGCCTGACACCTTAACAATGAGCTGAAACTGACTACTAAGCTATAAACACATTTGAAAGTGATAACAATCTGCAGCTTCATCATTTCACGAGTCGGCATTCTCTATGCCACTTTTTGATTTGAATTAAAAATCCACTTTGAAAAAGATTTTAACTGCAGGATGATGGGGTATTTTAAAACACTACATGTGTTGTTGTTGTTGTTTTTTACCTAAGTAGCAGCTTTTTATTTGGTAGCAGACATATCATGAGCGAAATAAGCAGTCAACACCATCGCTGAGCATTTCTGCTTGAGAACTACAGTAATTGCTATAGTGGGGGATGGGAAGGTGGAGATAGGACGCGGGGGCTGTTTGCCTATTCGTCGATTCATGCGCACTTAATGAAGGCCAAAGGTGTAAAATTGCATTTAAGCCCCTTTAGGGAAATTGGGAAGTCACAACGAAACACACGTTGTACACTTTTCACCGTGATCGTTCAGAGAGAATGCATTTATAAAACACAGTATTTTCAGAATTTGACTGTCAGCTGGACACCAAGCTGTAAAGCTTTCAGCAGGATTGCGATTTGCTCTGGTGTGCACACTCTCCGCAATGATGATTGATCACGTCGTTTCTCGGTAACATGTCAGCTGATTTAGAAAATAGGTTTCCGGGGCCTTTAACTGCTTTTTAAACTGTTTTTTGGGGGGGATTCAAACCAGAATTTTTCAGTTCATGTGCAGGTCAAAGACTTTAAGTGGTTCAGAAATCTCGAGATCTTTTTCTAAATTTGAAAAAAAAAACAACCTTGTCTTAAGTCAGGGCAGCAGTCACAGTCTCAGATTTGGAGGTGTGGATTTTCAGCCACTTCACGCTCATTCGTAAACCGCTCCAAGTCACAGTTCAATGAACCAAAGAGAGCTACATCGTCAGCAAAACAGTCGAGATGCATTTCTTATAAGACCTAAGTGTGCACACTTCACTCCTTGACTGCATCGAGAATCGAAAGTAAGAAACACACCCGGTGACACGGGACACCCCTACCCGACCCCCACACCCACGGAGAATTTGCATAAACCTCCTTTTTTTTTTTTTTTTTTTTTTTTAATATGGACACGCCGGATGGCTCGTGTATACGGCCATGCATGGTGCCCAATCTTTTCAGATTATCCCTAACAAAATACCCAAGGGAACTTGGTTAGTTGAGATATGAAGCATGTCAGCTACACACTGTATTTGAGGCTGGTGGACTGTTAATGGCGCTTCGATGAAAGCGCCAGGGTGGAGCGCCTGGTTGGGTACTGGCCCGTATCGGGGGAGGGATGGGGGTGGGGGGGGTGGGGGGTGGAGAGAAAGTACCTAAATGTTGCCACCAGTTACAGAGAACTGTAAACTGAAAACTGCAACTAAGACAAGTTCATTGACCGACACTGACCTCACTTTTCTGATTTAAATTTGACTGAATGCGACCGAGAATAGTGCAGCTGTAGCCTCAGGGCCTCGGCCGTGTCTGAGCTTGTTATTCTCAGAGATGTGCGTCTTCCTGCTAAGTCAAAAGATCCTCAGTCGGTCACGCAGCCTGTGTGGCTCTGTGACATGCACTTCCTTGAGTTTTTCTGGCAGTCAGGTCTCGAAACAATTCCACAACGTATCACAAGAGTTCCTCCTTAAAGCCGCCATCACTATACCAGCGCAGTTTCTTTCTCAATTTAAATAAGGACAAGTCGTCAAAATTACCCTGAAGCTGCAAAATTGGGTAAAAGCATTGATTTTCTAGAAAATTGGACGTAGCCTCCGGGGTCTGAAAAACGAGGCCTATGTTCGCTAAAGTCGCTCCTTCTTTCTGGCGGTTCATCTGCAAATAATCTGGTCATTAATTCGAAAAATAAGCTTGAGAAAGCCGTGGTTTTTTTTTTTTTTTTTTTGGGGGGGGGGGCGTGTCTGTTTGACTGACAGGATGCAGAATCGCCGGGTTTCCAATCAGATCGAGTCGGATCCCCCACTCGCACTCGAATATGGTCATCTCGGCCCTGAAACCGCTCCGAACTAGCAAGATGGCGCCGGCCAAAATCCGTACTGGGTAACGTCACCATTGGTTGCCGCTTCGGTAAAAGGCACATTTCTGCAAGCCTGGTCCCGTCAGACTATTTCTCACAGTTTCAACTTTCCGCTGTGTGAATGGATGGACCAATCAGTGACCAGCATTGGTGGTTACGTGCAATGACGTTGAAATCAAGAGGTTTTTTTTTTCTAAACATAGTTGTAGCGGCGGTACAGTTTTGCCGCATGATGATCGGTTAAAGCTGCTGCAATTGTTTCAAAATTAGCTCGAAGTCTATGCCCGGGAGGATGCAACAAATGGAAATGATCCCCGATGGAGCGTACCCAGACCCAAACATTCACGCAGCAACACCAGGCTACATTTAAACACCGGGAAAATAGCTTTTTTAAAAACTCCCCCGGTGTGTCACTGCAGCTGTCTGCGCAGCAGCTGACGGAGGAACAAGGCTTTGAAAAGCTGGATGACAACATGCGCTCTAAATAAAAGGCTCACATCACGAGTATTTGGGATTACACAACAAGTTAAAGACCACTTGCGTGAGTTCGTACCTGCCGTCTCATATCCCTTTAACCCGCATTTAGATGAGGAAGGGCTTTTGCGTCTGCTTCGATCCAGCACTTTATTTTTCGTTGGCTTTTAGCACACGCCGCACATAAAGTCAGCTGCTGATCACAAAGCAGCTACAGTGAAGAGGTCTGGCGTGAGGCGCAATAAAAATAGTGGTTAACATTTTTCACATTCCTACTTTAGCACGTCGCCCTTTTATCTTTGAGCACTAATTCGTATTTCGACTTCACGATGCCCCTATAAATGAGAAGTTATGGGATCATCAAAGCTGTCACGATTCATCCCGAAGGACTTTATTCGCGTCTGAGCCAAAGTCGATGTCAGTCTATTCTAACAGTAGCTGAATTTGACTTTACAAATGTCACCTTAATGGTGACACCAGTGGGAAAGTCATCGGATCACCGAGGACATTCGTACCAAATGGCAATCGATCAAAAGTCACGCAAGCAGCATGACTGAAAACCAGTGCCACTGGCTATTCGTTCAAATGTCTTAATTGCAAGACTAAGTTCTTGCTATGACTCTTTGTGTTGGGATGTCATTAGGTGTTAGACCGCTGTGATGTAACACTGGTTTTCGGACCAGATTGCCCCACATCTACCAACTATCTGTCCTCCGTGTCCTGATCCGGGTGTGAAACCAAAAAGGCTCGGCTCTCTCGCATCCGAGCAAACTGCGGCAGAACGAAAAGCAAAAGTCGCGTGACGCGGCGCTTTCATCCTCCCCAACGCTACGCCAGATATGTGGCACGTTGACGATGACCTCCTCGTCCACAGCACTGCTCGACCCCTCGTTGACTTCTTCTGGATCCGACTGAAAGCTGTGACACAACCAGCCCGTACTGACGATCGGCCCTTTGTTTCCACCGACCCGACCACTCCCTCTTTCTGCAGCCCGGCCTTCGTCATCTTTAAAAATACTTCATCTCACCAAATTGTCATTGTGTTTTGGCAGGAAACAAAGGCCGCACACCCACTGCAACTTCTAACAAAGAAACGAGCATTGCTAATCGTGGCTTCTTGTGCTGCAAGTGGCGCACGGCGCTGGAAATTCTTGCAAGGCCGCACGCATTAGTCGTTGCGGAGCGTCACCTGCCTGAGCTTGACGGCAAATCAAGCGATCGCACCGCATGTGAACATTTATGTGCATTAGTGCTTAGAAAAGTCAACTATTTGGTGTCTTTTAGGAAACACAGCGTTTGTTTTGGTTTGTTTTGACTCCCTATGGCACAGTTTTTCTAAGCACATTATTTGGATCAATACCAACAACCAAGCTGCAAAAACACACACACACACACACCTTTCTGCACACACCCCATTATTCATTTGTTCGAGGAACATTTCAAACATGACCACACCAAGTGCAATTTAGCGGCACAATCTATCGGCAAAGCTGTAAACACAAAAGAGAGATTAAACAGTGAAGCAGCGATCGCTGTGTTGATTTACAGTCATGTGTGTCTGCAGCACGCCCATGCCGGACGGGGAAGCTGACAAAACAAGAGTTCATTTTACAAACTAAGCAGTGTGCACGGTCAAGGTTGGTGGTGCTTCACAGGCATGGTCAGTTCGATAATTCAATGGGCGTGGCTGCACCAATTTAGATGCCAACAATTTAAATGAAAACACGTTGCATGTCCTTATCAATCTGGTCACATGGTTGTTTAATCTGTTTTGTTTTTCTCTACTCGTTTGAAATGAAAAGCTGGCTATTAAAACTAACTTGGATAGAAATGGAATGAGACCTCAAATGCACAATTGGTTTCTTACCAAAACAACTCGCTTTATAGAGTTTCACTTTATAAAGTGGTAACTCTAAGAGTTCAAATTTCACAGCATTTTTCCAAAGTGGTTGTTGAACTTACTGTATTTTCCGTGAAGCGATGTAATAACGTCCGTTTTGTTTTTTGTTTTTTCTTTGACTAGTTTGATGCAGTTTGAATGATCTTCCATTGGAATGAAGGTATTTCTGGAAGAAAGTCCAACAGCCTGATAAACTCTGCAACTACACGAGCGTCACTGTGCCGTCAACTCCTGCATCTTCCATCCATGGTCACGTGGTTATAAAACGGTGATTCTATGTATTGCATAAAGAAAGCATTGATATTTTAAGACTGCAACTTTCTGTTTGCCATTCATTGCGCGCATTATTTATATGTGGGTTTTGAGAGTGAACATGCACTTGAGTGTTGTGAGTTACTGCACTGTTGAAGAGTCGCTGTATTCTAATGAACCTTAGTGCTATCTTAGCATGCAAAATGCTTGAAACCCAAAGTGCTTTGGGTTTTGGTTTATCTGCCTCTTGGTTTTTTTCCATCTCCGTCCCACCACGATGGAAAGAAAGTGTCAGTTTGTTTGTGGTGTTCACAGCACTGAAAATTTGTATTTAAAACATTCAGCGGCAACTTGTCTTTCCAGAAACACTGTTGCCTGCTTACTCTGCATAATCTGTAGACCTTTATTATCAACAATTTTCTGTTCAGTGCGAATGAGGATTTAAGGTCGTGTTAAAACAACAACAACAACAAAAAAGTCAAAAGGGGGTGTTTTAAGAGGAAGAATTCAGAATTCTTAGTTTATTTTCTGAGTTTATTTTTGTGAAAAAAAATTCACTCAAATGATCCTCCATATTTTCTTGTTAACGAATTTTATTGCTCCTGTTTAACAGCAGAAAACAAACGCAGTGTATCAACCCCTGAACCAACAAACCAAACATTATAACCCTCAAGAGGATGAGATTTACTTCAAGACAGCCACATTAGACTGCATTAGTTTTAGCTCTGGTTTCCCCAATAAACAGAACGTAATATACGCTGACTTTGTGAAAATCATGGTTTTTTTTTTTTTTTTTTTAAAGTGATCTTCTTTGTGATTTCTTCTGATGACAAAGATGAAAAACAAGCTTTTAAATGCTGTCTGAAACTAGACTAATATGCTGCGTATCATTATTTTCAGTTTGTTGTGATATAAAGGAAGTGGTTGAATAATTTGGAGGTGATAACAAATTCTTGCAAGAAAGGTTTTCAACATTTTGGTTGCCTTAAATTTCACATCTGTGTAGGCGGGTGTTTCATTTTGGAATTAAAAAAAAACTCTTCAGCTCTTTGTTCTCGCGGATTCATCTATACAAATGCAAATGAGGAACTCTGACTTTACCATCATCCACCACGTTGTACACTTCTTACAAACATTCACTTATTTTTAAATCCCTCCCTGCTACGTCCTTAAGCTGTGATTTTGGAATCCGACATGTTGCCCAAAAGGCTTTTTCTGCAGCCTCAAATGCTTTCAACGCAACCGAAAGCCTGTGGGCGGGCGTGTTTTTTGGGGATTTTTTTTTTTCTCCTCTCCATACAGTTGTTGGATGCCTCTGGGGAGTCTGCTGGATTATGGAAGGGATTTCTGTTGGATTTCAGTGAAATAAAGACGACTGTATTTTTGTTTTTTTTTAAACCGCTGAAGAGCTCGCCTGTTGCGTCAACCAATCACAAAGCCTGCAGACATGACAGACCCTTAAGTGCTGTTTACATGCATTTTCAACAGTAGGCATCTCAAGACTGTAAGCTGTGTATAATAAGAGTGTTGCATCATTTAAGTGGAACCAAAATGTCTGTAAGGGAATGTCTTTTTTTCTTTTTTAAACAGCATTGGCCTACTTTGTTATCTAAATGAACAGCATTATACAACCATATGACGTCCTATGCGAAGCAGATGATGCCACCAGCTGACAAATATATGACAAAATGAAAGTAACAGTTGGAGCTCAATGCAAATGTCAGCAGCAGAATGCTAACATGCCAGTGTTAAGACAGTAATGTTTACTACCATTGTATATAAAAGTGGGCGTGGCTTCCGGGTCTGAAGAATGAGGCCGGTGTGGAAGTGACCTAAGCTGCAGTACCACCAAAGGCCACCGGAGGTTGGCTCTAAAAAGTCTCCGGCGCCATGCACTCCCGTTAGACTTGTCTCGTGAAATTCGAAGCCGATACATTTTTGTCTCCAGTTAATTCGGTGTTGTTAGCTAAAGTCGGTCCTTCTTATTGGTTGTCCGGCAGTCCACCTGTAAATAATCACATCATCAATTAGAAAATAAGCCATGTTTTTCGGGGGAGTGTCTGTTTGACTGACAGGCCTGTGGCGCCAGACCGGTTACGGCTATTGGTGGGCGGGACGTAGTATCGGCGGGTTCTCCAATCAGATTGAGTCAGATCCCATGGGGACACAAATGTCTACGCCAGATTTCATGGCAAATCATCCAATTACAGTCAGTAGATTTAAAAAAAAAAAAAAAAAAAAAAATTCTCCCTCTGGGACCGTTACTGACCACAGTCTGTTATTTTGTAAGTTTCATAACCGTCCGCGTTAGCGTCTCCGGGTGGGGGAAGACGTGGGGGGGGGGTCATCCGAGTTGTTTTGATTCCACATTAAATGCTGCATCAGTAGTCGGGAACATCTTGTTCTGAGCTGCAGCAGCGAAGGCAGATTCCTGCACGGAGCAGAAATAGCTGCTTGAAGAAGTACATGTCCGGACTTGTGAGCGCCTTACATAAGATCTGGACGTAATCCCGTCAGACGTGACCGGCCCTTGCAATAACACGGGGGGGGGGGGGAGGTACGGTACCCGAGATGGAAAAAGGGGGTCAGACGTTCTCGCCTGCACGCCGGGGCTTCGACTGATGACACACCACGGCAAGAGCGGGGCAGGGAGATCTGAAGAGGAGCCGCGGGGCGTCCTCGTCTCACACAGCTCTGCTTCGGTCGAACAGCATCATTACCGACGCAGCGCACGAGCCCACACTGTGCGTCCCACGGTTGCCTTCCCCGACTCCCATCAGTGACTCACGTTCTGTCAGCGCGTGTTGTTCGTAATGTCAACATCACCCTCCGTTCACACGGGTCACGACTTATGTAATTGCAAGTTCCCAAACTGTGGGGAAAGGTTTTAACTCGAGCGCGTGTCGTTATATTTTAGACTGTCGGTCTTTGTGTTTTATATCATCTGCTCCGTTTATTTATTTCCTCTTAACGGAAACTCAATACCTGTTACGTTTTACTCCGCATTTTATCCTACAAGACGAGAGAGAAATATTGTCGGTGCATACAGTCCTGCCGTGTGTTTCGCAATTTCCTTGGAAAAATATTTGCTGCACCGATTTAGTTGCACGTAAAACGTGATTTCCAGGAGAGGCGTTTGGGGCGTTTCATGCGGGGCGTACTTGCGGACGTGCGGACGTACGAGTGCACCGCGATTCCTTGAAAGGTGGACCACTGCAATTGTATGACACAAAAATTTTAAAAAAAGGAATTCATATGAATAATTTCATATATCACCTACGTAAACGGCGGCCAACTATTCTCTTTTTTGAAGGTTGCTTGTAAAAGCAGGTTTATTATCCTATAACAGAAGAACCCGATAAAAATTTGTAAAACTCAAAAAAAAAAAACTTGACATGATGCTGGATTTTAAATCTTAAGTGGGTTTTTTTTTTTGTTTTGCTTTTTTAGAAAGCCAATTTCAAACCAATTTCCTTTATTGAAGATGTACCAAATATCAGCATGTCGGTCTAAGAAATCCTCTGATGTCCCTGTCGGTGTATCGATCCCTCCCACACTCTGGTCCCACACCCACAGATTGAGAAACTCCCTTTACAGCAGAGATTTGGTGACACAGAGGTAACAATTTTTTTTTTTTTTTTTTTTTTTTAAGGAATTCTTGGAATTGTGTGAAACCGGGTGATGACTTCATGTCTCATCGGTGTGTAATTCATGAGAACATTGTGTCCTAGACAGTCTCTGTTTGACCAGATGACAAAACGACTACACATCTGAAGGCATGTCGGCACAAAGATAGAATTGGTCATCATGTTTATATTTGAATTCCTCCGGTTGTTAGGTGACACCAAAAGACTTAATGGTAGCAGTTACTGTGTGTCATTGGTATGTTTTTTTGTTGTTGTTGTTTTGGTTGTGATATCATGATGTTTCTATTATTGTTCTTTAAAGTGGGTTCACAGAGTTCTGTGTTGTCAAGTCTTAATCAATCTAAGCCTTCATCCTTGTTCGTATTCATCTTTCTCTGCCTTTTACCGAAAGACTCAATTGTTTACAGGAATCATAACAAACCATGTCTGACTTCTGCTTTGGTCCAAGGCTGCAGGGCTTCCCTGGGTATGTTCTGCTATTTGCATGACTTGAACTTGGATCAAGAACAATTTTTCTCTGCCACGCATGTTATCACTAGGTTTGTTTTGCCAGAGGGTTTCTGAACTGAATGGCTTTAAATTGTTTCTTTCAACTTCTCTCTTTCGCTCAGAATCAGTCTGCTTTGTTTAATCTGGTAAGAACCATCCCGCTGTAAAAATTAAAAAAAATAAAACTCCCCCGTCCTTCACTTTCCCGTATCCTTTTCCTTTATTACGCTAACGGATAATTTATCATCCGTCTGCGGCTTTTTAGATTTCACATCAATGAACCTGTCAGGTGTGTTGCAGGGGTTTTCCGTTTGTCTGCAGGGGTACCGTTTTGAAAATCGTTTCGCATGACATGCCTGAGGTGTGTCGATAATAGAAATACTGTTACCTAGATCCTGCATACACAAATAGATCAAAGTAAATAAAACAAACATTTTAAAGCAAAACCTTCACACCCACCAGCGATGTCACGGTGTTGTACTAACACACCCTGGAGCACACAACGCTCTTTAAAAAGGAAAAAGTCTATCCAGGCTTTTATATCCAGCAAATAGTTACTGAAGTATTTATAAATACATGCATGATGTCATCGGCATATCAATGAAGTTTGTAAAATGTATTTTGGATCGAGCTGGCTGGCCTAAATGAATGGAGAAAAGAATGGGACCAAATCATGACCCTTGAGGAACTCCGTATATAATTGGAGCTGTGTACTTGGAGTCGGACGCTGCAGTGTCTTGGCGATAAATATTAAGTGAACTAGTTTAAAGCAGAATCAGAGACATCTACCTATAGTGCAGAGGTCTATTAAAGAAAATTGACCAACAGACGTCGTGCAAAGGGGAAGAGCCCAACTTTCTACCTCCAATAATGTATTTTCATACTGTTCGTAATTATGTGGCTTTCTTTTTTGACCAATTATTTTGTCACAGAAGCTTTTAATAACAGCACCTTATTCGCAAAACTAGCTTGGATGCTAGCATAGAAGTATACTTTGCCTACTTCTGTCAAATTTGTTTTTAACCACCAAGATTTGAGTCCAAACCAGCTGTTCTTAAGTGCTGAGCAGTTGTCATTTGTTTTGTATCATGTTATTATGGGCAGCTGAGTTAAGTATTTATTTTTCTTTAAAATCTGCTTCATGCACTCCATCTTTACAACAGTGTTTGATTTGCGTTTACACCTGCTCCTACCTACCTGTTCGCTTACCTGTTACCTGGCCACCGTAGCAACCCCTTTCCATTATCATGAATGAATAAAAAAAAAAAAAAAGTGAAAAGCATTTGATATTTATATATTTCTTCAATTATCTCACTAGTAAGCAAAAAAAAAAAAAAAAAAACAAACTGAGATTTTAAATGGCTTTGCCTTTGATGGTTTAACTTAACAACAAATGTTTAGCCTTTTGAGAAATCCACTTTCTAACAAGTGTAATTTTGAATTTTGAATTTCAAGTGATACTTTTACAACCACTGCTTATCAAAACTCCAATCTTCTGCTGCACATTTGGGGCCCCGTATCCTCTCAAACCGTTAAAACGACGGTCCGTATCGCCTCCAGACTGCTCTCCCGTCGCCAGCATGTTTTCCTCTGTTCCAGCCCTCCCTGCCCCCCCTCCCCCCACGACCCCCCCTCCTCCCACAACCCCACCCCCCCACCCGCTCCGTCCCAGGCTGCGTGTGTGGCATGTGGTCTGGATTCCTGCCCAAGGACTATTCAGAGTGGGAGAACAAGGCCCCCCAGTGTGCTCTGTTTTGCACATTCCTCGGCCCTGACATCAGCCCTTCTGCAGGAAGGACGCTGCCTCAATAGAGAAATGGGCTGTGTGCGGGAAGAGGCCCCCGTGACCCCGGCAGTCTGGCCGGCGGACCCCGGCGGGGTGGGGGCCCCCGCCATCTCTGACAACAGAGCTCCCCTCAACAATGCAATCAAAGGGATGCTTTACATACCACATGTTGTTTTGTTGTATAAATTATATGGAGATGCCCAACGATCTTTAAGATGGATTATCCCCCCATGGACGGCTGGGGGGGAGGGGGGGGGCATATGGAAATTAAGGTCACATGCTGAATGTAAATATTATGCTTTGCAAAATTGCACCATGACGCCAACTGAAAACTGATGGCTTGTTTAGAGTTTTGATTTCTGGCCTGTTGCAATTTTCCATATATCAGAATGTGTCTTTATATCATTATATATATATATATAAACGAAATTCCTCCTCCCTAGTGTTGTTCTCTTCTCTCTTTCCCGCCCCTGTACTCTCTCCATGTGTCATTAATGATCCGCACCTGTGGGTCTGTGACCGTTCTGATTGGCTAATTTGAATCCGAGTGAGTCAATCAGCTGTGAGAGCCCTCTACAAAAGGACATCAAGCATGGTTTATTCTCTTTATTTCCTTTGAAGAAGAGTCTCTCAACACAGAGTAAACAGCTCATTCAAACAGTGGGGGGGGAAATGAAGATGTTTGTGAATTGACAAGGAGTTTATAGGGTATCCCGCGCGCTTTCACACGACTATGACTTGATTGGTTTGTGCCGTCACTGGAAGGGTTTCCTGTAAAGTCACTTTATGGGCAAAGGTTAGATCTTCCGATCGGGATAGAGACTCATTACACCAAATTATGTTTAAATAACTTCATTTATTTGGCACAAAAACTTTGTCCTGTCCACCATGTACATTACTTCAAGCACCAATGGATATTTTGGTCATATTTTTTTTATTTGTATTATTATTGTGCTTTTTGAAGATGATTACAATGAGCAACAATTAAATATACACAGTATTTTATGCCTTTTTCACAAAACTTAAAAAAAAAAAATATTCAATAGAAGATAAAAATAATGCAGTGGTAAAAGTTTAAAATTTGCTTTCCGTGAACTCAGCCAACAACCATGATGTGCTGAGTTTGGTCACCACAAATGAACGAAACATGCACTTTGCTTCTATAAATAAAGGTACATCGATTACATTCTAAAATCGAGGGATATAAGACAGTCCAAGTTTTCAGACAAAAGAAAAGATGACCTTGGTTTGGAATTCAAGGTTGTTTCATTCTTTTCCTCAGTACTTCTCAAATTAAATATTACGAACTCCAAAGTGCGTGGTTTTAAAGACAATACCCTCTACCTGAGTGACAACCAATTTAAAGCGTGTGTACTTGAGTCGAATGCTTTCTGCGGTGCTTCTTTTTTTTTGACTTCTTTTATTTCTGAACACAAAGCTGATGGCGTCTTCAGTTTTCGGTTTCTCGCCTGCTGTACATTTCAACTTGAAATTCTTTCCGCATGCAGTCATTCGATGAGGTTTTTCGGCTGGCGGCCAGCTTCTACCACCAGATGCAGCCTTGTGTCGGGTTTCCCGTAAGCAGAAGGCAAGACCAAATGTGTGTGTGTGTGTGTGTGTGTGTGTGTGTGTGTGTGTGTGTGTGTGTGTGTGTGTGTGTGTGTGTGTTTGTATTGTGTGTGTGTGTGTGTGTGTGTCTGTGTGGGAGGGCGAGTGGGGTGCCTGAAGAGAAATGAGGCATGGAAGCGTGGGAGGAGGAGACATCAAAGACGGGGGAAATCGGATCCCCTCTTTCGACAAAGCAGGCCAAAGGGTTCAGAGACAAAGGAAACGCTATCCGCCATGTGACCGTGAACACCATGCGTGCCTCCCCCCGTCTGGCTCCATTCAGCTTTTCACTCATTCAACTTTATCAGCCCCCCCCCACACACACACACACACACACACTGCCACAACAAGCACTTCGAAGTCACTGGAATCGTCCTTTAGAGTATTTTGCAGTTTGAGTGTTTATCTTAAGAGCGTTTTTTTCGTTGAGTCTGTTTTTGTTTTTTTGTTTTTTTTGGGGGGTGGGGGGGTGTAAGGACGAGTTTTGACGACATACAGTTTAGTTAAAGCCACTTTTTGGGGACTTTACCTGCCTTTTGAGGACAAAAAGCGTAAATCGGTCAATTTTAGGGCGAAGACTTGGTGAAAAGTCGTGGCAAGAACGAGGTTCGGGTCTCCAGAAAATGAATGTCCGACATCGTAAACGTCCCCTGACGTGACACAGCTCTCTCTTTGTGAGTGTGGATGTGTGTGTTGGGGGTTGTGATGATGTTTCTGTTGTAGCCTTTATTTTGTGAGCGCAGAATAAACCACAGCCCCCCTCGAAAAACTCCAAGAAAAACTGGCGTGGCGCTGCGGTTAATTTCATATTCATCACTCGGTTGTGCCCGTATATCTGTAAAATTCCTCTTCGAAAGTCTTTTTCTTTTCTTTTTTTTTAGCTTTCTTGTTGCGTTCCCTTAAGACAACAACTTCAACATTATTTACTTGTCTGTGACATTCGGGGTCCAGACGTGACTTTGCTGTCGTGACTTTGGTTCTCTTTCTGTGACTGCCGCTGACTGGGTAGCATGATAATGGTCCGTTTGCTTTGCTACAACAGCAGTTTACCAACTAGCCCTGTTGCAAGTAGTCACCAAGATACATTTCCCTGTGCCACTTTCAGAAATTAGAGGCCTTTATGCGTACCATACTTTTTTTTTTTTTTTTTATGCATTTAAATGATACTTTTTGGTTGTTATTATTGTCTTTTTCTTGATAAGTCATCTTTTTAGATATATTATGGTGTGACTTTTTAATTAAATTGGTAACTCCACATACGACGCATATAACAGACTTAATATGGCTGTATTGCGCAATCTGTTTCAGTACCCAACAATACGGCTGTCAAAGAAAACTTGGTGAATTTCAATTACATTTGTCAAACAGGGAGTTTGTTGAAACATCTTCCGCACTTCACCCATAAAGAAAAATCGTATTTGTCGTTTCACCAGAGTTGACACCATACTCCATCGTCGGTGAGCCTTTGCACAACAATCAGTCTCCCCACTAATGCAGTGAAACACAGGTGACGTGAAGTGAAACATCAAGAAAATGTTGTGTCTCAACATGTCAGCGATATCACGTCATCCAGCTGACTGTGGTCTCTCATGATACTCATTACGTTTACATTTCGCACCTCCACCAGAGGAACTATTGATGTGTTAACAGGTACTTGAGTAATGCACTCATTTTTTTCCCTATCACCGCATGTCTGGACGCTTCTGTTGCCTGTTCAGCGGGTTTACAGTCATTGTTTTCAACAGTCTTTCCAAAACAGAGACATAACACTAGAGGGGGGGGACAATCCGAATGCACAAAATTTGAATTTCTTGTTTAATGTCTAACGTTTTGGGGGTTTTTTTGCTTTCGTTTTTCATCGCTGAACACAGCTGTTTAAAAAGTAGGTTGATGTTCATGCACAGCAATGGCTGTCTCGAATTCACGTCATTCCGGTTTCTGAGTTTCTAAAACCTTTGAAACCAACTCTGCCACATAATTCGCTTGTCTATTGTCCGTCTATATTATCTGCACATCCCGAGCATTGTTGTCTGCAATTAAAAAAAAAAAAAAAAAATGCCATAGCTGGTAGGCGTCATCCTAGGCGCAACAGCTGATCCAACATGTTTGACCACACCTTTAAAGAGATGCTGGGTGTGAACAGAACAGTCAGCAACCCTTTAAGCCCTTGGGTAGTTTAAAAAAAAAAAAAAAAAGAAAAAGAAGTCACTACTGGCTCCACAACTGTGACGCCAAAATGAGTAACCTTGGGTTGTAAGGATGAAACGCTGGGAGATAAATACAACCTTATAGCCCCACTGCAGGAACCTGATGTAGAGGTTGAAAACTCGTCAAATCACTCCAACAATAGTTTTCTAATTTTGGCTTCAGAGCAACTCTTGATGCCAAGAAATGTGTTTTGCTGAAAAGCAAAGCAGAGTTTTTTTTTTTTTTTTTCCCTCTCTCTTTTATCTAACATTTTCGAACTCACACGCAGCACGCCGTTATCCAACTCTTAAACGGTCGCACCGGTTTCTCCCTGCAACAACTCACCTATTGCAAGATTAGAGTACGTTCTATGGATATGTTCTGAAATTCTTCAGCCAAAAATACATGAAAGTATGGAGAAATGTATTAAACATAGAAATTCCTACCAAACAACAAAAAAAAAAGATTGGCCCGGCTGCAAATCATAAATGCATTCAAGGACATAACTTTCTTGAGGCTTGAAGGCCTCGCACTGAAGCACGTTCCAGTCAAGGTGAGCAGGTTGTTCTGCTTTTCACTCCGGATGGACATATATGGAAGTTCTGGGTGTGTAAACTGGTTTCCGGCCCTATAGTAATTTAGAGTTGAGATAAGATGCCAAGATAAACTTTACTCTGCATTACGAGTGTAAAAATGCGTTTCTTTTATTGTTGTTGACTTCAGTGAGGAACAAACAATCTCACGCAGAGCACAGCAGGCAGTATTAATGATAAAAGCCATGGTGACTGTGTCTAAAGAGCACAGGCGTTAAAAGAGTACAACTTAACATTGACCAGCGACAGTATTAAAATGCTTCAGTACGTTCTACGTTTTGCATGCACAACATTAACTTGCAATAGAGTACTTTTACATATTTATTTATGTATTTACGGAGCAACATTAGCGTTCGTACGAAGTTTTTTGTTTTTTTCCTGTGTTTCTGTTCTCCCCATTTGAAAGGTGCAATAAGGGAGTTTTTGGCCACATGGGGGCAGCAAAACAAAGAAAAGCGCTAATTTTGAAACCTTTCGATATGGCACTCTTTCGTAAACAATTGCTTTTTTACACATCTTATGTAGCAGTATTATCATTACTGGCTGCTGGGCAAATATTCGCTCTCTTTTAGCTCTGTTTTTGGTCTCAAATCTACTCCCAAGGCAAAATATCTGGCTGCATAGCGACCCAGTATGTTGACTAACTGTATTTTTTTGGCTGCTTGGTGCTAAACAGATTGCGTACATAGGGTTTTAAAGCCATAATTGACGCAATGAAAGCTGTGAGACTCAACCAAAATAGTCCAATTGAAGACCTGAAGGTGAGAGTGAAACAAAAACATAAAAGGTGTGGGCCATAAAACCAAAACAATGATCCAAAAGGCACTAAAAAGCTCTATAGAGCTGAGAGGACCTGCAAAGTTGACATCACATATGTTGATTTTATTCATTGTTAATCCATAAATATTGACTAGAGAAGCTGCAAGTCAAAGATCTGAATACTTCTTCCACCTCGACAGCTCGATACTGCTTTATGTGCAATTGTAAAAGTTCCACAAATCAAGTCCTGCAATCCACCTTCGACCTTTCTCGTACAAATATCTGCCGTGGCCACGCATCGCCTCGCCCCGATAGCACTTATCATGTACTTTACCACGTTTAAATCTTTTAATCGGTTCACAGCCTGCAGAGACGATCGAGTGGGTGACACATCAATTCTTTAAAACGACCTTTTTTGGCTCTCGCACACAAACCAACTCATTTCGTTTTGTTTGAAAAATGGCCCTCCGAGTGATTAATACAGTAGATATCTACCTGTCTATCTGCATATCTTACGCCATTTAACTGTGAATGAGTAAGCAGCAGACCACTTCCTGTCAGATATGACGGCGCAACAATGCGTCGCGACCTTTACTCGAGCGCTCCTTTTCCTGAGCCACGCAGTTGTGATCGGCAGGCTTTTGGCGGAGCTTCACACCCGGTGGAAAGTTCCTCTCCTGGTTTTGTCAGATATTCGCCTAATGTTTGTTGCGCCAAATAGCACAAAGATCAAGTGAAGTAACTAAAGGGCAAGGCTCGTGTTTGCTGTCAACACACTGTAATGTACCCTTGCTGGGATCACGTAGCGCACGCGCACGCGCACGCGCACGCACACACACACACACACACACACACAAAGGACAGGCAAAGCAGCAGTGGGTTGCAGTGCACACAATACAAAGGCTTTTTGTTCCGCCTGCGACCAAATGTAAATTACCCCATCTAGCGGTGAAAAGGAGGAACTCCAACGTGATGCATTTTACAGGAATTCCGCCTCCCTCTCACCCTGTTTGACTGAATGAGGAAGTAGGTCTAAGTTTCAGTCCGGTATTCAGTTTCCAGCCTCAAGTTGCCTGCGAGAGGAAACAATAGCTGACGTGTGTGAGAGTAGTGCGTCGGCTGGAGGAAAGAACAGCTGCGGGTGTCCGTGATGGTTTAAAGGGTCGGAAGGATGAGAAAGAAGAAATGAAAAAAAAAAACATTATTATTGATGTTCGTTGTCAAAGGCAAATAGGAGGGGAAAGCCCTGTACACTTCCTGGTTAATCTGGAGGACACCGCCTCTCCTCCTCCTCCTCCTCCTCCTCCTCTCTCGAATTCAAATTGAAATTTGACTTACTGACATTACATAAGAATAGCATTTCCAAAAGCACCTCGTAAGGTGTTGACGTACTAAAGTTTCAGCATAATGATTTTTTTTTTTTTTTTTTTTTACATCTGCTATGAAAAAAAAACAACTTTTACTCAAAATGAAAGTTTTGACATTTTGGGAAATGCGCTCATGCTTTCTTGTTGGGAATTAGACGAGATCGTTGATGTGACCCGTGTTTAGTCATTTAGCATAAAGAGTGGAAACAAAGACGGCAAACCCTGCAAAATGGCAACGAAATGTACCTACCAACACCTCAAAAAACGAATTATTTAACGATCAAGTTCATTTAGTGGTTATTTTGTTCATCAAATTTGCAAATTGAAGTGAATTTTCCCTCTAAAACTGCTGCAAGAAGGCGTTTGCGCCGTAGAGCCAGATTATTTTAGATGTTTAGATTCCTATTTGACAGGCTCATTGTTTCCTTTTCTTTGTGCTGAGCTAAATTGCTAACCGGCTGCAGTTTCTCTGCAAAGAATGTTTGCAGGCGCCGCACAAATTTAGGTTACTAATAATATCTCTCTTTGTCTCTCTCTCTCTCAACTGGCTGCAAGAAATGTTCTCCCAACTCACTGTACGATTGTGGTTTAAAAGAAGATAAAGATTATCTCAGCATAGCATGTTAAGCATATTTCTCATATTTTATTTTATTTTTTTTAGCACAGATTGAGGTCATCGATGTAAGTGGAGAAGAATTCTCCCAAAATGTCAAACTACTAATTTTAAAAGAAGTCAGAGGAAGTTTTATTTCACAGATTTTTTTCCCCCTGAGGCTATGCTCGGGCACTTTTTCTGCTGAATTACATGATGGATTTTGTTTTGATCTGAGACCGTGTGACACTTTTTTTTTTGGGTTTTTGCGTTAGTTTCATTCCAGTAAAAAAAAAAAAAAAAAATAGTTGTGGTTTAGCAGGATGTTGCTCTGTACTGCTCTTTCACCAGAACTGACCAAGTCTGTTTTTTTCTGGGTTGCAAGTATTACATTGAGTCATAACGGTCCGATTGATGTCACTCAGACTATTTAAATCATGTGATTATGCGTTTCTACTCGGTCAGATGTCTCTGTGTTAAATATCATTCACGTTTCTGGTAGAATTTCCTTTTACTATTCCCAGCAGGTGATTGTGTATATATATATATATATATATTATTATTTTTTTGCAGTTTCTCTCCCAGTCTCGCTTTAACTTCTCTCAGATCTCCAAACTGGTTCCCTTTTTGGCTGACAGCGTCATTAAACTGGAAGCACCTACTCACACCTACAGAACCACAGTTCAAAAAAAACAAAACAACCATTGATCTAAAAGTTTGTTATGGAAATTCTGAGTTCTGGTTACGTTTTCTTTTGAACTGACTGTGAAGCCGAGAACATAAACAATTCAGGAAGTTTTTTCTTTTTTTTTCTTTTATTGATTGTGCGTCAGACTCAAAATGAGAGGCGGAAGCTGACCTTAAGGGGAACAACATATTTCATCACAACAATACGTTGATTAAACTGCTGCTGTAAAACAATTCGGATTTTATGGCACGTATTGATGGCATATTAAAAACATTTCCAGTGTCAGTTGACAGTATGGTATGACCATAAAAACATGCTATCCTAAATGTGACACGTTTCGCTCAAGCGTAAGCAGTTAAGTGTTGCATTGAGATGATGTGGTCATGCAATTTCATCAAACTTTACGAGAAAATAAAGAGGGAACTGAATTCGGAAGACAATTTCAGCCGAATGACACACATACAAAACCACAAACCATTTCTTTTTTAACTCAACTTGTCCATTTTCATTTAAAAAAACACAAAAAAAAACCTTATGGTTAATGTGGATATCCCCCAGACATCACTGTTGGCAGTTCTTTTATTTTTTTTTTTATAGGGACTATATACTTAGTAAGAAGTAGATCCAACAGGGGAAAAAAAAAAAAAAGCCCAGTTAAGATCTGGGGATTATCCAGAATGTTATTTTTGCAGAAACACGAAAGGAAAATTTTGTATTTTACATTCATGTTGCTGGAAAAGTCTTAGAGATAGATAAAAAAAAAAATAATGAAATGCCCAGTACCATTCAAACAATCTGCACGGTGTAAAGTGAGAATATGCATTCACGTTTTTAGTGTAATTCGAAGCCCGTCTGTTTCTGTGTTTTGAGTAAACTAACCCTTTAAGACCGTACCTTTTATTGACATAAAAGAAAAGGCTGCAGGTGCAATAGGTCGTCATCAGGACATTGGAAAGGAACATGCTGCACAACTCGTCATAACAGAACAACTGAACTCGAGCAGTGTGAGAACTCCGTTTTTCTTCTGTTCACACTCATATCGGGTTATGCAGATTACAGAAACTGTTTTGGATACAAACATGTATGAATTCTGAGCACAGCTTTGTTTTTTTTGGGGATTTGTTGTTGCCACTGGCATTTCTATGACAACACAATGCAATCGGATGGCTTTCAGCCGCCAGGTAAGCTTTGTGAAATGTACAGTATGTGAAATATTTGTCAGGGATCAAAGACGTAAATGGCTTCTTTTTTTTTTTTTTTTTTTTGGTTGCTTTGTAATGGTGAAAGTTTGTTTCCTGGGAGGACATAAATTAGTCTGCACCCATAAACCAAACGAGTGTAACCTGTATCGCTTTTGTCAATGAATCATTTATACATTTACAGAGTGTTTAACAGAGCGATTTGTGATTCATTCCTGCCAGAAAATGGGCCGGTGCATGTCTTGTTTTTCTCATGCAACAGTTTGGCTCGTGCGCAGCTCGAGGGCCAAACTCCGCAGGGCATCGCAGCGTCAAATTAGAAACACAAGAGGAAGAGTTGCCTTCTCGAAGGCAATGATTTCATAAGACCTTCAAAGCGGTTGTGTTTCCGTACAGTAGTCAGTGTCTATCTGCTGTCACCTAGTGGTGCTAAATGAGGATTGGTTTGTACTATAAATAAGAAACCCTAGAAAATGCTGAATATGATCCAAAAGATTGTGTGGTTTGAAAAATGTAAGATGATTTTTGGTAAATAACCTGTTGAATTTTTTTTTTTTTTTTTTTTTGAAAGAACAAAGCTGTGAAACCAGGAGTTTCCCTTTTCATGCGTCCTCTAACGAGCTGTTCAGGGGGAAGGAGGGAAAGAAAAAGGGAAATTACAAGTCAATCATTTTCCCTCCGGGGGGGAATTTGTTATCATGTGGTTCTCCTAAAATGATAAGATGAAAGAAAACACCAGTTACCATAAATCATGTGGTTACTGCAAAAGGATAAGACATTTCTGACAGAGCTATTTTTCACACACATGCTTCAGATTCAAAATGAAATGAAACAGTAACATGTGGCTCACACGGTCGTTAAGATGTTATGAAAGACAAAGTTGAGATACGGATCAAACCGAGCAATAAAGAGACATTAAAAAAAAAGTGGATGGCAGAGCAATTATCGTAAAATCTGAACAGCAAAAAGAGACATGAATCGTTTTGAGAATGGAAAAAAAAAATAATCCATTCCAAGTTTTTATGTAAAACGACCTAAAAAAAAAATACACTTTAGTAATGTATTAGCTATTAATTAGGCTACTAGAAAATGTCTGTATTGCCATTGAATAAAAAGTAATTAACTACATCAAAAAGAAGTCAACAGTTTAAAGAAGCATAGCTGCCAGTTCTTGATACTTCAAGAAATCCCATTGTGATATTTCTGGGTTTTTTTCAATTTTCTTTCATTCTTTTTTTTTTTTGGGGGGGGGTGGGGGGAATCGTAATTTGAGACTTATTTTTGTGTGAAGTAATTTAAAATCTTACCAGTTTATAGAATTATTAAACAGCATTTCAAACAAATGTCTGGTCACGTAAGTCCGCCGCAGTCGTCCCCCCGTTTTCCTTTTCAGTCTATTGTTATGTCACGTAGCTGAAACCGAAAGCACGTGGTGGTTATCGTGCGTAAACTGTGAATAGTAACACATTTTTAACAGCTATTTTCTATGGTGTGAAATCTTTCAATCCAGTTAAGCGTAATTACACTTGTAAAACAATAAACGCTGACTGGGCCACTTTTCAGTTTACGAATGCGCATGGGCGAGGAGAACCTGTTCTTCAAAGTATTTTAACCCCGGGGGATTTTATTTTCAGCACTGCTGTACGTTACTCACCAGCGTCAGCAGGTGAGCTGTGTTCCCTTATTGTCTCATAACCAGGGAATTTCAGACCGGAGGAGTTCGAAACCCGCCGAAAAACAATCTTGGCGAAGTTGCAGCGAAAAGTAGGCCCGCAGAAAAAGTCCCATCTTCACACAGAAGCTGAAACCTGTCAAACGTGTGGTTTTTTATAAGAATAAAGGCACGCGGCTCCTGACTTCCACCTCTTTTAGAGTAACATTGACATCCATTTAAAGTTCTGCTTGTGTCTTCCCGGTGACTGTAAATCCAATGTTCACCCTCCTTTTATTTCTGCTTTGGTCTTCTGCCAACTTCTTCGGTCCTTCAGAAGCTACTTGTTAACTTTCTCTGCTGTTTGGTTGTGTACTTAACATTTTCAGAGACTGAGCTCGTTCCCTTGATTGCTACTGTCGAAAACAAAAGCAGAGAAATAAAAAAAAAAAAAAAAACAAATAGGCTAAAAGATGCCAACGAGCTGCAAAAGCAACGCCTTTCACATACACCGGTTGTAGCATTATTCTTAATATGAATATAGTAAATAAAATCCCGACTATGTCTGCAGCACACAGGATAGCACTGTTAATTTTTTTTTTAACGTGAACTAAAAATCAAGAAACAAGCCATTTTTTTAATCTGTAAATTTACACACTGCCGCATTGAGTTGTCTTTTAATGGAAGGAAACGGCCAACCACAATGCGAGAAGCCTCTTTTAGCGTTATATAAAATCCAATATCTCGTAATGCAAAAACAGATGTAAGATTTGTTTTCTATCGCAGAGTACACGCATAAAATCCAGTACAACATGCTTTACATGAAGCACAATATTTATGTAATTTACCGTTGGAACGGTTGTGGGTAAATTAGATCATTTTAATTGGGGATGGGAGAGAGGGGGGGGGGTCAAATGACTTTCAAGTGAAAGCAGAAGGTGCTGAGATTTTTGGTTTTTTTTTCCATTTGTAATGTGCGTGTGAGCTCGAACCACTAGATGTCAGACCGTCTCCTTCTGTGTGACTTGTCTCGCTTTTTAATTGAATGACTGATGAATATAGTTCATGCCCCACTTCTCTCTCTCTCTCTCTCTCTCTCTCTCTCTCCCACTCCCTTTCTCCACGACTCCCCACCGCTCCCCCTCCTCTTGTCACACCGCCAAAATAATAAAATGCTGACTTCTCAAAGTGCCGTCGGTATGCCTGTCTCAGCATAGCGGTCCTGAAGCCTGACACACACACACACACACACACACACACACACACACACACACACACACACACACACAAGAGTGAGAGAGGAGAGTGAGAAAGAGGGGGGGGGGGGAGAGAGAGGGGGGGGGGGAGGGAGGGAGGAAAAAAAAAAAGGAGAGACAACTTTCTGTAACTGCAGCCTCTGCCTTGCCCGGGGGGCTTCAGCACTGCGCTTCTGTGAAGGTAGGTGAGAGGCTGCTTCCTTGTGTCTGGGTTTCTTGTAGGTCGTACGGGCGTGTTGGAGGTGATCCACGCTTTTTAAATCATCTGTTTTGGGGCTCTGTTTCCTTCAAGCAGACGCTCCTTAGGTCACTGTGGGATTCTGGTTGTTTTTTTTTTGTCAAATAGAAGCGTGGACATGGTTGTATTCATATTTTCTGTGCAGACTTTTTTTGTGTGTGTGTGTGTGTGTGGTTTGATGTTGAAATAAGTTGTGTGTTTTCACTTTGTGGGTGGTTATAGTTCCCCCCCCCCCCACACACACACACCTCCCCGCTTCCACCCCACCCCACCCCAGCAGCAACTTATCTGCAGGGCGTCAGCTTTAAAAAAAAAAAAAAAAAAAAACTGGACCACTGTCACTCAAATGAATCTATCAGCATGGTATGTGGAGGGGTTAAGCCGTCCATTTTGCTGCCCATCGCCGTGTGGTTAATTCGTCACAGGGGATTTGGAGATATTGTCTCACGGGGAGGCTGTAAGTGTTCGGAAACCAAGGGAAGGAGGGTAAAAAGTTTGCCCTCTAGCCCGCTCATCCGCTCCAGTTGTGATCCATTAGTGCCTGACGTTTGTCTATTTCGTCACTCGATCTGATTGTCTTTTGGGATCTGATGGGCTAAGTGTAAAAACCTTTAATTTAATGTGGATTTGACCTTCTTGCTGATTTAGCTCAGTTGAAAACTCATTCATACTAGTTTTTTTTATTTTATTTATTTATTTATTTTTTTTTTTTAATGAATTATCTTTTGGTGAATTGAGTCTTGAAGTTCTTTTCGGGGGGGTTGAGGGGCCTGGAAATGGTGCCCCCCCACCCCGCCCCCGTGAAACGGTCTTCAAGGAGCAACCCAAGCCGGGAGAGGATTCACACAGCTGGAAGTAGCTGACTTGTGAAGCTAAAATTAAGCTGAGAGGCTGATTTGGAATGTTACACTCGGGCGGTAAGACGTGGAGAAGATGACCCGGCGGGTGGTGACAAATCTTCTGAGCTGTCGGTGGCGGGAAAAAAAAAAAAGAAAGAAAGAAGGACTCATTTAAAAAGAAGCCTCTTTGAAGCCTGCTGCTGTTTCAGAAAATTACAACAAGAAAACAAAAATAGAGAAGTGAAACTAAGAGCCAAAGTTTATTTATGCCCCAGTAAAAAGAAGGACCCCGACACAGAAGCCGAACGTAAATCATTTTGGAGCATTTATGAGTGTATAACCTTTGTCGCCATGAAATCTAAACCCCTGTAATGGTCTTTTACTTATAAAACACACAGTAACTCTCCTCTGCTTCTTGCCTCAGTGCAGCTCTCTTGACATAGACTTACTGGAGGTCCATGCCATTAAGTACACTGAAGAATTGCACAAGCTGACAAGCTTTGAATCATGGTTTTACTGCATGTATTTCCAAAATAAGAGCTTTTTTTTTTTTTTTTTTTTTTTTTCCGCCCTCAGACTTCCAACTAACAAGAAGCTCTGTACTCAGCGTGTTCTTGAAATGGCTGCACGAGCGTTTACTAAATCAGTCTGAAGCGTAAGCTATGAATACTTGAACCGCTGCGGCCAAAGTGCCTGCATGTGCACACGCTCTGTAGAAACTCAACAGATGGCTGGAGCTGGAAGATCCGTAATGAGCGCAACTGTCGAGGCGGTTGGAGCCAGCTGCTTTGGTTACTCTCGGAGAAAACATTGGCTCCAGGTGATTTCTGTAAGCTCAGTTGACATTTTTGATGATGGAGCCAAGCTACAAATCACACGGTTAATTTAACTGTGTACACAGGATGTCAGTGCAAAACAAATGAAGTCTGTCTCATCACTTCAAATCCTTTAAAAAGACACACTTACACGTGTGTTTTCAGTTTATCTGATATATATATATATATATATATATATATATATATAAAGGTCCCATATTGTATACATTTTCATTTCCATTTTGATTATGAAGCAGGTCATGGTGCTAAATAAACATAGTGAAAGCGTCAAAACCCTCAGTCCAAAGAGAAATGCTCACAGTTGGTATTCAGCAACTTTGCTGTTTAGACTTCCTCAAGTTTGTGATGTCACAAAGTCACACTCGTGCCATATTTCCACCATCCGCCCTTTTATGTGGGAAAAAAAAGATACCAAGTGGTCGTTTTTTTGTTTTGGAGTTTGCGAGCTTCGGGACTGAAAAAAAAATGATTTGCCTGAGGGTGCGTCACTCAGAAAAAGAGCCAGCCAATCAGAAGAAAGGGGTCAATGGTATCAATACGTCTAGACACACAGACAGGAAATGACCTGTTTTTGTAGAGCTCCCGATACAAGTTTGAGATAATGAGATGATTTTTGGTACTTAAAAACCCCCAAAAATATATTTTAATGGACATCAAGGCTGCAAATAAAACACAGGAAAAGTGTAAAATAAGGGACCTTTAGTTCAATATGATGAGGCAATAGCCCTATTTGAGGATTCCCATCAAATCTTAATCAAGCTCTCTGTTCGTGTGTCCCGTTCTGTTGCTTCATTAAGCCGGACGGCAGTAATTAGGACATTTGTCTCAGGAGATTTTCAAAACCATCGACTTACTGTTGAAGTAATGAGAAGAAACTCTAATGTGTGTTGGTGTTGTTTTGATGGTCATCAAACCCAAAACCCAATTTGAATATTTAAAGTTACTTGTCTGTCATTAGTAGTAGTATCTGTCATTAATCAAACCCCAAATAAAAATGTAGTCATGCGTTTATAGCCGGGCTCAGCTGCATACCGCGAATGCCGTAAAGACAGCAGCTGCAGGTGCGGGAAGATGGTCGTGATATTTTGACTGGGAAAAAGAAAATGTCCGGAGCCAGCTGGCAGTGGCAGGTGACAGCCCAGCGCTCATGCTCCACTCCCAGTTTGTTTTGTTTCATGTAGAAAAACCCAGCTGGGACTGCAGAGGACAGACGAAAGCTCACAAACACACACAGTCTGTTTCCACTGAGGCTTCGGCGAATGAGCCAAATTGAATGTTAAAAACACAACATTTGTACTACTCGGTTTAACAGGGCGCCATTAAAAAAAAAAAAAAAAAAAAAAGTCAAGGTATTTACCGTTTTGATTCTTTTTTTTTTTGTTTTGATCCTGACAAGTTTTGATCTAGTCTGGATTTGCAGAAGATAAAACAACATCCCAGTATGACGTTATATGCGTTAAAAGTAATACGTTCTTCAGTTGTCTTCACTGGCCGCGCTACCGGTATGGGGTTTGTCTGAGCCCTCCCTCTTAGCTAAAGTGTCAAAAAAACACAGCCATGTATTTAGCTCAACAATAAGCGAGGCTCAAAGGCTTGACCGCAGGCAAATCACATGAGCCTTGTTTGGGCTCACGTCCACTCCTTGAGTCACAGACGGCCATCGACATCGACGACAGCAGATAAAAATGGTCTGGTGTATTTTTTTTAATTTTTTTAATATTTGAATGGGTTGGACTACTTAGCGGGCAGGAAAAACACTCCAAAACGACACGGACATAGTTATTTGTTACGTTTATGTGGTGAGCGTGTCCGCAAAACGGCTGCCTATTTACACATCCAGCAGTAAGCAGAGAATGATTTTGTTATTGAATAATTATGTTAGTTTAATCCCTTACTGCAATGACCTTTACTGACCTCAGCCCGTCAGAATAAACGTGAATGGGTAATAGGAATGAAATGGAGTCAATTCTCTAATGACACGGAGGAAATTTCCTCCTTTTTTCCTGCGTCCGTCGCGTAAAGGTCAGAGGTCAAACAATAGGGATTCTACGTTTTTGCCCGACGACACTTCAGCAGTGAGGATACCCGACGTTTTAAATCCGAAAACCTCTCGTCGAATGTTGTTGAAGTTCAGTCCCGTAACTGAAAACCTCACAATCTGTTGATTTTATGGTAAAAAGGGAGTAAAGGTGGTAAAAAAAAACCCAACAAAAAACAAGTATGAAGTTCGAGCTTGAACCCCTGATATAAAAAGCTGTTTTTGTAGCTTCAGGGTGGTAAAAGCTGGTGAAACGTTTCATCCACGGTTAAAAAAGCGAATCAAGGTAAACTTATCCTCCACTTGGTCCTTTGAGCCGCAGCCTCCTTCCCCCTCATCCTTTAAATCTCCTCCATCTTCCTCGACACTCAGCCGTGTGATCCGCTGTTTGTGTCATTGGCTTTACGCATTAGAGCCACGCAGCGTTGATGGGAAACTGCCAGAGCAGTTAAGGCACACAGGAACATATTTTAACAGCTGTTTACATCATCTAAGTTTTCTAAAAAAAAAAAAAAAAAAAGTGAGAGATTTGTTGAGCTTTGCATGTTCTGGTTATGTATCTGGAAAGCCTTCTATTTTCATTTGATATGGTTTACTCAGGATCCCTGATGCAGAAATGCAAGTTTTTTTAAAATTAATCTGACCTAAGATAAACACAAGTATTTCATTTAATGTTGTGTTTCTTGTCCTACTATAAATGGCTGAAATATCTACTTTTTGCAAAAAAGAGTTGAACCTCCCATTATTTCGACCAAAGTGAAACAACATTTATATTTTACTAAAACAATTGTTGTGTTATGTTGATTAAAATACTAATTGGTTGTGGATTAGTACACAAAATCATGTAAAATGAATGAGGATTTTCAGGGTCTTGTTCGAAGTTCAATTTTTGGGCGGCGACATTGGTTAAGTTAAGTTAAGTTTGGCTTTAAGTTAAGTTTAGTTTGGCTTTAAGTTAAGCTCAGTTAAGTTAAGTTAGGCTTTAAGTTAAGTTTGGCTTTAAGTTAGGTTAGGCTTTAAGTTAAATTATGTTAAGTTAGGCTTTAGGTTAAGTTAAGTTAAGTTAAGTTAAGTTAAGTTAAGTTAAGTTAAGTTAAGTTAAGTTAGGCTTTAGGCTAGGTTAGGCTACATAAGGTTTTGGTGAAGTCTCCGAAAATGTAAATGTCTTGAAACACAACTGCAACCTTCATTAGCTTACAAGCTAATGTCTTGTGGACTTGTCCTGTGTTGCACTTCAGCTCCTGAACAAACAAGTACCGAAAAGGTTCTCTGCTAACATGCAGTTTGCGAGCCGGATAGTAACTTTAGCTCGTGACCTTTAGCACTCTGAATGATTTAAAAACATACTATTGGTCAGTTTAGAGGCTGAACGTTGAAGTCCTGGTTCTTCTACACTGCAAACACAATGCTGTCTGTCATTACCTTTTGTGTTAATTTCAGTAAGTTTTGTTCATAGCGGGTCTCTGCGTCCCTGCCAGCTATTTCCGACATCCCACTCTATTTTTTTTAAAATTCTGTTTTAAGCTACTATGACTCAGTCCGTAGGCGGGTCGTTTGGGGTGAGTGTGTCAGGACTAAAGTTTTGTTTTTCACGTCCCTGTAAAAGCATCTAATGGCCCGTGTTTTTCTGAATATCCCTTTAATGAATCCCCGAGCGTAACTGTGACTTTATACGGACGCAGAAAGCCGCCTGCTGTAAAACACTTGGCCTCTTGTTGCCATCACAGATGGCAGATGTGGATGTGTCCTGACATCGCGCAAGCCGACTGGCTGAATGAACCCACGTTGTGATGGTTTTCTTTTCTCTGTCCAAGTTGGGGAAAAATTTGGACCAAAAAAAAAAAAAAAAAAAAAGAAAAAAGAAAAGAAAACATCAGCCCCTCAAACCTGATAGCTGTATTACTCATACTTTGACCCAGAGATATATGCTATCGCTGTGGTATTTGAAAGCCCCCCCCCCACCCCTCCAGTCTCATTATCTTCTGTCTATTGTGTGCTTGTGGTGGCTTTTCATCGCTGGGTGCAGATATGTTTTTCAGGGTGGTTCCACTACCGGACGAGCGAGTGTCTGTCAATGATAAATAAGGGATTGCACTCCTCTCCTCTCTCCACCCCGCTATTCTTAGTCGCTGTGCGGTGGGCGAAGGGTTTAAAGTTACAAAGACCTTGCTTTCTCTCTCTCTCTCTCTCTCTCTCTCTCATCTCATCTCATCTCATCTCATTTCTCTCTCTGCCTCTTCGCCTTTCAAACTGCGGGGGCGGGCGGTGGGCGGTTGCTCACCTCTGGTGTGTTTTTAAAAGTGAAATTGAAGATTACGTAAGAATGTGACCTGGAGGCTGCTGCAACATATTTATACAGACTCGGCCGTCCTGAGTATCGCGGATTTATGATTGGAAATGCATCTATTATTATCGTCATCGCGTTGTTGTAGCACTCTGGATAGGGCAGCTGATAAGCTGAATGGAGATCACCAAGCTGTTTTTCCAAGGACAGTGGTTTGATAAAATGCCGGTAGGGGAACCCCCTCACCCCCCCACACGCCTCCTGCAGTCCTTGACAGGGTTCCAGGAGGTTCCCAGGGAAAATGAGGACAGAGGGGGTTTGTCATTTACTCATAGTCAGAACAACCGGGGATGAAGGTGGTGACCATGCGAGTTGTAGCATTCTTGGCTAGCGTCCGGCCGGCTTGTCATCTTGTATGACACCCCCCCCCCCATCTTAAGTTTACATGTCCCTTCATCTCTCCAGTAAGAAACAAGCTGAAAAAAAACAACCATGAGAACTCATGTGCGCCGTACGCTCGGCGTTCGAGGGGTTAAGTTGTGAAAAACAGTGTTGCTAGGCAACTGCGACGTGGAAGGCGTCTAGAAGCCACAGAGGGTTAACCGTTTAGCGAAGCTAAGGTAATGCAGGAAATGCAAAGGCACAGAGGGAAAAGTTTTGAAGGATAGCTCGACGTGACTAAAATTGCAATATATTAGCGTAACATCTGACTAATAAGGAACTTGCATTTCCTCCTCTGCCGTTTCCGTCAACGTCAGCAAACACGTCACAACTCGTAAAATTCAAGGCTTATAGAACATTTTGAGTTCCGAAGCGGTGAATACCGCAACAGGGGGCCGTACATAGCGACTCTTCCCGTGTGCACGGTGAATACGACCTCATTTGAACGCAGCTTACGTCCTAATAAACAGCTAAACAAACACTTTACAGACAAAATGTGATAATTTGTCTCGTTTTTGTTATGTAAGTGTCAGTGTTTCAATTTTAGGAGTTTCACAGGGAAATGCAATTCACTGCATCACTAACTAACAACCAAGTAAACGCTTTAATGAAGTTTTAATTCAGTGGAAAAAGGTCACAAATAATTCTGATTAGAGCATAAAGAAAGTGTAACATTTTAGATAAGACACCATAAGATTTAAGAAACCATAAGATGGCATTAAAAGAAAAAAAAAAAAAAAACCTCATCGTGATCCCCCCCCCCTTCTCTCCTCTCTCCTCTTCACCCACAGTGCGCTCTTGCCCAGGGGTTGTGCAAGCAGTGTGTATGAGTGAGTGTGCGTGCATGTGAGCCGGAGCCTCAGGAGCCATGTCGGACCCCAGGGACATCGACGAGGATGCCATCCTCAAGGGCCTCAGCGCCGAGCAGCTGGATCAGCTGGAGCTTGACCTGCTGGAGATGGACCCCGAGGTACGGAGGAGCGCTCGATTTGTCTTAAAAGCCTGCCAAGCGGTCGGGTTTTCTGATCACTTTTCCTCCAGTGCCACAAGGCCTTCAGTAGTCAAGATCTGGAGCCTGATGCTTTTCACAGGTCCCCTCAGGTGTTTGTTCCCTCACGGTGATCAGGCTGCTCCAAAATCAACACCTTGACACCAGGTGTGGCTTGTTAACTCAGAGGTATGAAGAAAAAAAAAAAAAAACAAAAAAAACAACAACAACACAGGATGTGTGGCATCCACTTTAACTCTACAAGAAAGCGAGCAGCGAAAGATCAGCTAAAAGTCGAGCAACTTTTCTCAGTCACTAAAATCAACGGCTGCCATAACAAACATTTACTCTGGAAAACAATGAAAGAAACTGCTTCAGGCTTTTTTTTTTCTTCCTTTCTGACAAGATCCAACAATGCAGCATGCAAATGAACAAGCACTGAGAGCAGAATATTCACAAGCTTAACATTTCATTTTAGATGGTAAAATACCCCCCCCACCCAAAAAAAAAAACCCCAAAAAAACCCCACATCTTAGTAAGAGTAGTGCAGAAAAAAAAGCTTTCCAGGTTTTCATTTTACATTTGAAAATTAGTATGAGTGAGTTGCCATTGTGCGCCTGCAGTTAATGTCACGTTGGTCTCCACACTGTGACACACTTGAGATGAGGAAAATTGTATAAATCTCGGTGGATGTTGGTATTTTTACTTCATTTAACCAGTTTTTAACCTTCATTCTGTTTTTTTTTTTTTTTTGAGGGGGGGGGGGATTTAAGGAAACACAACGTCCCACAACAAAAAAAAAATTGTGAAATTTAATAATGATGTGACTCTGAGAACTGAAAGACTGACGACCAAACACACTCAGTGGGTTGTTTCTTTGAGCAACTTGTCAACCCTAAAAGCGTCCAGCCCTGCTTGTTGCGCATGACGATCCATCCACATATTCAAAATGTAATGATAAATGTCTATTTTGGATTAAAAATTCAATTCTACACTATATGACATTTAAATATGTGAAACCACAGACTCAGGTTTGCAAATGATCTCAAAATGAAATTGAAACTGACGTCAGTAGATGTCAGATGATTATTTCTTCCCATCTTTTGGTGAAAGGTCGCTGCAATCTGGCTGCAGGAGGTCGTTCGATGGTTTCTGCATTCAGACTATTTTTTAATCACATAGTCCATCTACACGTTTAACAATTGATCCATGCTCCCTGCTTTTATAGTCTTAATGCCACTTAAAAATAACATGTTTCCCCCCTCCCCCAACCCGCCTTTTCTCCCAGAATGCCATGCTTCCAGCCGGCTTCCGGCAGCGAGACCAGACAAAGAAGAGCCCGACGGGGCAGTATGACCGGGACGCCCTGATGCAGCACTTGGAGAAACAGGCCCTGGAGTTCCCCGACAAGGAGGACCTGGTGCCCTTCACCGGGGAGAAGAAAGGTTGGGGGGGGGGGGCTCTGTGGGAGGACATCTGTTGGTGTTCTGCTACCGAATATTTAAAAAAAAAAAGAAAAAAAAAAGACTCCTTTGGATTTCAGTTTTGTTGTTGAATTTTATGAACAACACAAACAGAAACGAGAATTTCACGAAACGATACAACAAAAAGGAACTGAAACCCTGTGAGAGCGAAATCCAGATTTTCTCTGAAACGAAACTCAGACAAAGCCGCATTTGCCCATTTTAAGTAACAGAAATATAGAAAGAATTGATCATAATATAAAAGCTTATTAGAACTTTCTAGCTGCACACGATCGAGCTGAATATTTCCATTCCTCTGCCCGTGTGAAGAGAACACATTCCCCTCATTTTATCTGCACAGAGGTTTATTAATAATTACAGAAATACTGGATTATCCATAGAGTCGGAACAGTCGCTCTTCAGGGTCATGCATGTCTTGAATCTCCAGGGACTTTCTTTGCTGCTCGCTCGGATTGCTGGACAGTTGTTCCCCGTGACGCTCCGCCGCGCATGCAGCTCAGGCTCTTAGCTTCAGGTCTGTGTGGGGTTTTTTACAGCTCACCGACTTTCGGGGCCATTTCCATCCTGTTCCCACCGGGCCGACGTGTTCGGCCCGAACACCGGGAAATGACTCGGCTGAGGAGAATCGCTCCGTGCAGTTCCTGCGCGAAGGATCCAATAAACAGAAACCGATGAGACAGCGGGCATATCTATGTTCTGTCTAAAATGAAATTGAAGATTAATGAGAAAAAGTACAAAGTAAAAGCAAAGTACAGGCTGCGAGAAGAAAACTGGGTTTACAGAGCTGCTTTGTAAATATGCGGAAAAAAAAAAAAAAAGCCCTGACTTACTCGTGTTTTGGGAAACATGATCCGAACAGAGCTTCTCCCCAAAAACAAAGATAAATATATGGTTCAAGACATTCAGACTACAGAACCTCATTAAGATAAAAAAAATAAATAAAAAAATAAAATAAAAAAAATTTGGATTGACTGTCTACCCCCCTTTTTCTTTGTATGTCTCCAGGAAAGGCCTTCGTGCCCAAGAAGGATTCAGATATCCCCGACCACGAGAAGGTGATGTTGGAGCCGGAGCTGGAGGAGGCTCTGAAAAACGCCACTGACGCCGAGATGTGTGACATCGCAGGTCGGACACACAGTATCGCTGCTGCTGACAGTACCCTCGCAGTAATTTCTTAAAATTTGGCACAAACATTCACTTGGGCTCGAGGATGAATTCATTCGAATTGAACGTTCAAAGGTCAGAGGTTAAATTTACTGTGACCTTCTAAAACACGTTTGCGGCCGCGACTGAAGAAACCTTGTGCTCAGTCTTGACAAACTTTCACACAGATGTCTGAGAGGATAACGTGATTAAGCGATGGCGCGTGATATCCACGGGGTCAAAGGTCAACTTCGCGGGCGACATCAAAAAAACGTGTCGACTCATTTTTTGAACATTATTCAAGGGGAAATCGAGAACGTGTTTTACCGTTTGGTCGGATACGGATTGCGTGACGCTCATGTTGGGTCTCCGCCTTCAAACCGTGCCGGTTGTACAGATCTTTTACTTTTAGCTTCTTTGCAGGAAAATCCCCATTTGAAGCGTTAGTCTAGTGCCATTCTATCAAAATCAGATTTTTTTTTTGGCCAAATTCCTTCAAAGTCTTCACTGCATATATCATATGAGTCTGAACAGACACGGACGTAAACTGCAACTGGTCGGTGGAGGCGGTAGTTCTTGTTCTTTTTGTGTACTGTGTGAACAAAGTGTTTCACCCTCGGGCTTCATCAGGCTCACTGCGCAATATATATTTTACACTCCAAAAAGACATACAGTCGTGATCCAACATCCAACATTGACTACGATGAATCTGACCGATACAGGGTGCTTATAACAAAGCATATCAAACCAAAAAAAAAAAAAAAGCCCTTCGGCTACATGTTTTTTTTTTTTTTTTTTTTTTTAAAGTAAATAGTTATCTGAAACGCAGATCACAGTGACACAATCTCTCTGTAGTCGCCCCAAACCGTGTAATGAGAGCGACCGAGGAGGACACGACAGAAAAACGTCAGTAAATCGGCGATCTAGACCGATAAAACGAATTTAATTACTGATGGCTCCGTCTCATCGGGTGTCCGAGTCGTTCACAAAAAAAAAAAACCAATAACTCTATTTTCCCTGTGATGTCATCTGTTTTTGTCCTCGTGCAGCTGTTTTGTTAACCTATCATGACACACAGCACAGTGTGACCTCGCTGTTTTCGCCACGGCGGCTCTGACCCGCGTAGTTCTGTCACACGGGCGTGTTTTTTTTGTTTGTTTGTTTGTTGTTGTTCGCTTCGTACCGTTTCCCTCAGAACCGAGACAGCTCAGCGGTCCCGGGCTGACAGACACGGCCAAGACGTGCGACGGGGTCCAATTCCCCACGATCAGCAACACAGAAATAAATAAGCCCGGCCCCAGGGCCGCCGAGGTGGGAGGGGAGGAGGGGGTGGATGTAGGGATGGTGGAGGAGGAGGAGGAGGAGGAGGGAGGGGGAGGCAGAGATACTGTATCTGTTTAAAACAGACGAGTGGGAAGCTACTGCGTTCGCAGATAATGAAGTTTGGACCGTTTTCCACGTTGCCGTGAGGCTCAAATGAATCGAACTGAAGCTTAAAGTAATGTGAGTCGTCTTGCTGGGAGTCTTTTTTTTTTTTTTAGAAAGAGTACTTTAAATATGACATCATTCCAGATGCAAACGAGACTTACGATCCAATTATTTCTCCGTTAGTAGCATTATAAGTACAGACAAGTGTACACGTGGCGGCTAACTGGATTTAATCAATTAGCAGTGGGCTAAGTCGGACACAACGACGCTAAATACGTTAAAAAATTTGGCAAAGTTAATCATATCTTGGGTCATTTTTTTTTTTTTTTTTTTTTTTTTATCAGTTGCCAAATGTAAATCTCCCTAAATCCAAAATAAGAGCATGACAGAACGTTCCCACAAGGAGGATGTTGTAGTGAGTTTGACCGACCAAACTAAATGTCAACTGAATGCAAAAGTGCTGCTTGTCACTACAGTCCCATGCAAACCAGTTTGACATAGAGAAATCAAAATCCTGACAGGCCTCTGGCCTCACCTAGTTACGGTTGCTAACCACCGATTGGACGAGCGCTGCTGTTTTGTGGGTGGAGTCCAGCAGATGAATAAATAGTAATTATGTCAGAAAGCCTTCTCGATCCACCCGAGAACTATACACGCGTTACGCAGACTGAATGCACGGATGGCATTTTAAACGAGGTCAAATATGAACCATAAAACGCATTTCCTGTCTTGATTTTGATCCTCTGACGGGCCGGCGCCGGAGCCGGAGCCGGAGCGTGTTTGTCCGGCTCCGCCGGCCCGTCGGAGAGACCACCGTTTTAACCCTGGACGCGGTCCAGACGAGGATTAAATCTCAGTTAGCCTCTGTCACTCTTTTGTTTGGGCTTTTTGGCAAACAGACTAAAAAAAAAAAAAAGGGGGGGGGGGGTGGAGGCGGTGAGGGGGGGGGGGTTGAATAGCCCGGCCGAACGGAGCTGGGAACGAGTGTCCAACAAGGCGCCCCTGGAATTTTGATCCTCACGATTTATATAAGATATTTGCTATACGTTGCTATATTGAGCCTTTCTAGTTATCTGCAGACTAGTTTGTGCTGCAAAGCTAACTCGGGGTTACTGTCAGGGCCAAACCGGACGACATGTGGGCGTTTATGGACTCCCCCCCCCCCCCACACACACACACACTCCCTACCCCTATACCCGCCAAACCCCCCCCCCCCCGAGCAGGCAGCTGTCCCCCTTTGGCCTAACTTTTTCCTCACAAGGCCCTTCCCATGGTTCCCCACACGGGGGTCGGGAGGCTGGCGGGGTGGGAAGGTTTGGGAGGAAGGGAGGCGGTTGCTGTCACAGCAGTTGGCTGGTGACCCAGTTTGGAGCTGGCAGGTTCCAAACTGGGAGAACCAGGAGAGCGCGAGCCCCGGTACATCTGCCCCCTTCTGGTCAGAAGCAGTAACAGCACGTACGAAAGGAGGAAATGTCATTTCAGTGAAGGACATGTGGAAGGGGAGAAGTGTAGTACTCTATATCTATAGCTTCCATATGCTCTTGTATAAGCCCATGTAATAAAAAATAAAATTCTGAAGAAATTATTCTTTTCTTTTAATACATTGTCAGTTAAGTCTCCAAACCAATTAAAAAAAAAACAACAACAACAACTACAGACAATACAACGCAAAATACGTCACTAACTGTCGTATTTGAAGCAATAAAAAAAAAGGGGTGTGACTTTGGTAATGGACAGTGAAGTCGTCACTGAGGCACTGAAGTGTGATTGGTGGAGACCAAAACAGAGCTAAAAACAGAAAAAAAACCCAAAATTATAGTATATAGTACTTGAATAAAATCTTTACTTGCACTGGTAACAGAATAAAGGTATTACTCAAATAAAGAAGTACTTCTTTTCTGCTGATTATTAGATTAAAGACTCACTGAGAGGGTTATTTTCAGCAGCGACTACATATTTTTTTTTTTAGAGCCAATTGCAAATTACAAATTTGACCTGGCACATACTGCAGATGACCAGAAATACTGGGAGTGCTTTCCTCTTCCAAATCTTTTAACAGCGACTCCATATCAGCCAGAAGAACACTTGAGGGAGTCAGTCGCCCCACACACACACACACACACACACACACACACACACACACACACACACACACACACACACACACACACACACACACACACACACACACACACACACACACACAAGAGGAACGATCACCCAACTGGGCCTCTTTTGGTTTTGGACTCCGAACTGAATCCAAGAATTTGTGTTGGGAGGATATCAAGACAGGGACGCAGACTATAAAATGCAAAAAAAAAAAACGTGACAAGAGCACCAACCAAATATATTTGTGATCAAATATCGGACATGTTTTTGATCTGAACGGCGTCCGTGACTCGCATTCATCGCGACTGTTTTCCTTGTACTCGCAGCCATCCTCGGGATGTACACGCTGATGAGCAACAAGCAGTACTACGACGCCCTGGGCACCACGGGCACCATCGCCAACACCGAGGGCATCAACAGTACGTGGGGCGCCGCTTCAAAAGCGACTTCACGAGCCGCCGTTGAATATTTATTTATTTACTTTTTCTTATCTCCGCGGTCATTTCCCGCGTTTTATCGGGGCCCCCCCCCCCCGTAGCCTCAGCTGAACGATTGTCGCGTCTCCTCCAGGTGTCGTGAAACCAGATCCGTTCAAGATCTTCCCCGAGGAGCCTCCCAACCCGACGAACGTGGAGGAAACCCTGGAGAGGGTCCACAACAACGACAGCAGCCTGACAGAGGTCAACCTCAACAACATCAAGGTCGGCCAACCCCCCCCTCGTCACAACACGGCGGGCGATAATTAAACTGATCGGAAATGCAAATATATTCGCTTTGCATCAAAGGTCAAACCAGTAATCTTATTTCCAACCCGCTGTTTGCCACACGTGCCATTTTTAACACACGGCAGGACGACCAGATAGGTTAGGTTAGGTTAGGTTAGGTTAGGTTAGGTTAGGTTAGGTTAGGTTAGGTAGTTACTTTATTAATCCCCGAGGGGGAATTTTTTTTTAATGACGAGATCATTTATCATTGCAACGACAAATAAGAACAGTTTTGAGTTAATATCCTCCGCTGTATTGATTAGTTGGAATGTAAAAACGTCCTAAATTTGCCAAAACTTGAGGACCAAAACTTTCAAAATCTTTCCTGCAGGACATTCCCATCCCGACGCTGAAAGAGATCTTTGAGGCGATGAAGGGAAACTCCCACGTGGAGATTCTGAGCATCGCCGCGACCCGTAGCAACGACCCCGTAGCCCACGTGAGTACATACAAAAAAAAAAAAAAAAAAAAGAAATCTATTGTCGTGTCCTTTAATTTCTTTGGTATAAAAGATTTTTTTGTTTTTGTTGAATGTTTACTTCCTTGCAAGCACCTTAACTCAACCGCGAATCCTGGAGCATGAAGCGGATTTTACAAAAAATAATGCTGACTTTTAAAAAAAAAAAAACGAAAGAAATGTAGACGCTTTCGCGAGGAGAATATTTACCAACTCCTGGTAGCAGCGGAGCGTCTGAACGTTGATTTCCAACGTCCGCGTTTGCGTCGCCAGGCGTGCGCCGAGATGCTGCAGGAGAACACCAGCTTGCAGAGTCTTAATATCGAGTCCAACTTCATCACCGCCGACGGCATGATGGCCGTCATCAAAGCTGTGGCCAAAAACGCCACGCTGGTGGAGCTCAAGATCGACAACCAGGTCAGAAAGGAGGCAGATATAAAAAAAAAAAAAACTGGCTTTTATTACTCGTGAGCTTATTGTTAAGCATATATTAAGAACAAGAAATCATCCCTTTCGTCAGCTAAAACATGAAAATAAACCAATAAGATCTCTTTCTCACCGTATCTTGTTTGAGGAAAGTTTTGTTCTTTTTTTTAAATTTTAAATAGGTTGTTTTTTTTTGTTTTTTTTTAATGAAACGCACATCTGGATAAAGAACTTAATGCCTCAATGCTGCTCTTTCTCTCTGGTTCAGAGGCAGAAGCTGGGAGACTCGGTTGAGATGGAGATCGCCTCCATGTTGGAGAACAACTCCAGCATCCTGAAGTTCGGCTACCACTTCACCCAGCAGGGTCCCCGAGCCAGAGCCGCCATGGCCGTCACACGAAACAACGACATGCGTACGAATCGCTCCGACCACACCGCTCAGAAAATCATTTAAAAAAAAAAAAAAAAATCTCACGTAGAAATGTTCAAATTGACCTGGAATCACTTTTTAAATGTTTGGCAAAATTTTGGGTCAAGTAAACTATGTCATGCCATTAATCCTTTCTCATCTGACCTTTTTCTCTTGCCTGCAGTTCGCCAACAGAGATTAAGATGAAAACAAACAAGATGAACGACCGCTTGGGTGCTTGGATGCCTCCCCCCCCCTCCTCCCTCCCTACTCCCCCCCTCCACTTCAGAGCCTGCAATGACTGCCAATGACAACCTCGTGCCAGCTTTTACTCGCCGTGGCGCACCAGAGCTGCACAACTCTTCCCCAGATTAATCTGAGGTCGCCGTCTAACGTCTAATCATTTCATTTTCATTGGCTGCAGCGAGCTTTTTTTTTGTGTAGACTGCTGAATTCATCATAAAGGCATGTATAGGTCACAAGCAACATGTGAAGTGTCTTTTTTTCTCTCTCCCCACCCCCCTCCGTGCTTTTAAGTTTGTGCATCACCCACTCTTTTCATTCATGACGACTTTTTTTTTTTTTTTTTTTTTTTTAAATGTGGTGCTACATCATATGTGGGAAGGAAGACAAATCTGTAAATACTTTAAATAAAAATATATATTCAACTATTTTTTTTTTTTTTTTTTGGGGGGGGGAAATGTTTGGCAAGTTTAATTGTTATCGCTTGTGTGAACATTATTCTTAACGAACATTGACCGCCAAAAGCGGCCATCAACATTAAGGTCAAACGAACTTTTAATCACGTTATGAAAATCTCAATCAAAACCAATTGATCCTCGACATACAGGATTTTAACCAAAAATTAAGATGGTTAACAACATGACAGCTATTCTGAGGCAAGTAGTGTCTCTCATACACAACGTTATAACATTCAGGGGTCCAACTACGAGTCAGAAGTCAAATTCCCCGACTTTCACTGCTTAAACCTGCTGCACAATTACGATGAAACAAAACTAGGCTTTTGCACTGTATTTTAAAAATGTATTTTCAAAACGGGAACATAAGGAGCTGGCGTGCTTCCTACCCGGCTCCCTCTCCCATTTTTTTTTGTTGATAGATCTATAATAGAAGCTTCACAAACGTAGCTTTCCTGTCGTCCAATTTTTTTTTATATATATTTTTTTTAAATCGCCCCGTCTTTGAATTCCTCATTTTGGAGCCAAAGTTCTTTAAATGTACATTTTCCTGGCATGTTTGCTTTCCTAAGCAGCTACATCAAAAGGCACATCTTTACTGAAGTGCATGAAACTTGTTAACAAACTGAAAGGGGAAAAAAAAAAAAAAAAAAAAAAAAACTACTCGTGAAATACGGGAAAAGCTTGAAATAAAAAATAAAAAAAATTAAAAAAAAAAGACTGTGGTAAATATTATATTTTGATAAATGGCAACTAAAATTTAAACATGCAAATGAAGATTCCCTGATATTCCAGGACTTGGCCCTCAAAAAATGATCAACTTTCTAGACTTCCTCTGTCTGGAAAAAGAGTTTTTAAAATTCCCCCAAAATGTAAAAAAAAAAAAAAATTCCATAAAAATTCCCCGTGAGAACCCTGAACATTATTAATCTCTGTATTCTCTGCATATTCAATGATAATCCCCCCCACCTCTCTCCCCCGACATTTAAAAAAAAAAAAAAACATATTCAGGAGCATCTGTACAGACGAATCCTTCATGTAAAGAATCACAGCGCCTTAATCTCCTAAAGTCTCTCCTGATCCTTTGACTTCCCCCCCACCCGGGTACCTGAGCTATTTTTACCTCCCCCCCCCACCTCTGCCCCGATTGGGGAAACATAACCACTGAGCTTGAGTTACCTCGTTCCAAATATAAGACCTCACTTTAAGAGGGCCTTGCAGAGATTTACGAACAGAAGCAGCTGCTAACCTCCGAGGACTTCGACAGCATTGCTGCTCGGGTTCATTTCTCGAAACCTGTCTCTTAAAAAAAAAAATTAAAAAAAATGCTGTCACTTAAAGTCGAGTTTGACCAGACGGCGTGATATATACCAAAAAAAAAAAATAAAAATAAAAACATTCTCAAAGCGAACGCAGGCTTCACTTGACATTTTGGCACCTTGAGATGATTTAAAGCCAGCGTCTATTCCTAGGGTTTCTCGTTCCCTTTGATCGTTTGCAGTAAAACGCAGGTGGTATTTTGGGACGGTAACACCGGGGGTGCTGCGACAGGTGCACTCCCCGTATTGTGTTCCTTTGGTTTTATTTTTTCTGCTATTTTGTCGAGAGAAATATGTTCAAACGTGTACCGCCAAAGAGCCAGACGTGATGTCTGAAAGGTCTGACGAGTGTTTACGCGTGATGCTATTTTTTTTTTTTTTTTATTAAAGATATTTTACCGCCTCCTTGGGTGGCGTCATCGCTCCGAATAACGAAGTGAGTGCGCATTAGCGGTGTCATCAGAACCTAACCTCCCTCCCCTCCCCACTCCGCCCGACGTTAAGTCCCTCCGCCGCCTCCCACTGACCCCCGATAGTCTCGTCCATGTTGGCCTGCGATGTTTCAGGAGGTGTCCAACTTCCATGCTCCAGGGATGTTTTAGTAACCGAACATGATCGAAGGTGAAAACTGACAATCATCTTAAACCGTAGCGAATTCAATTTGTAACTGAATACGGTGTTACGTTAAACTTTAAACCGCTCGGCCCGGATTTCTGCCGGATCGGTTCATGTTCACGACGTTCGATTAATCTGCGAACCCGATCGGGCTCTCCGGCAAATTCTGGTCGGCCACTACGGCTCGGCTCCACCGTTTACATTTCCTAACGCCGTGAAAGAAAAAAAAAAAAAAAAAAAAATGCTGACCAAACATGCCAAATTATGTCTGCTTAATTTTCCATGTTGCAAAAGTCCAAAAATAAAATAAAAAAAAGGGCACTTTAATATGAAATAACAGTAAATGCCACAAAAGTTTGACCATTTATTTACTGCGTAGAGAATCAGCTGGCAAAGTGAAGATGGACATTTGTCGGTGAGTTTAGTGTCTCAATCGTAACTGATGGGTTTCTGCTCACTGACGGCCTTCAAGTACAAACGTTTTTTTTTTTTTTTTTTTTAACTTTCAAACACAGCTTTCAGTCCTCCGAGCGACCGGCGGGTGGAGGCGCGAGCGAAGCCGGCTCGTCATCGTCCGAATCGAACTCGGCGTTGTCGTCTTTCACCCACCGGCCGCTCCGGTCCCGCACCCAGCCGTCGCTGAGAAATAAACCAAAAGCGAAGGGAGATGAAGACCCGCGAGGTTTGCCGGAGTCGAAACAGAATTCACAAACGTGTAAATATAACGGCTCGGCACCTTTTCAGTTTGAGGTGGTGCTCCAGCTCTCTCCGCCTCTGCGCTGACATAACGTCCGCCTCCTCCGTCGCCGCCGTTGTGTCTTTCGATGACTCTTCGTCGGCTGCAGGAAAAAAAAACAAAAAAAACAGTTCAAACAAAGCCAAACCTGAGTTGTTGTTTTGTTTTTTCCCCCCCCCTCGACATAAAATCTGAAAATAAAAGGACTTCACCTGCTTCGCTGTCGTTGGAATCGCTCGCTGCCAAATTGCGGGAAACTTCACTTTTTCGGCTCGCGGGCGCCGTTTCGTCGCACGTGCTGCCGCTCTGATGTGAGCCGGTACGCGCCGGTCCGTTTTCACATTTTGTACTTAAAAAAACAAAAGAAAAAAAGTCATGTTTTTAAAAAAATAAATACAAAAAAATAATGTTTTTTTATTTGCCGATATGTAAAAAAAAATAATAAAAAAATGAATGTGCACCTGGTTTTTCGGTGGCAGCTGTTATACGGCGAAGTCTTGAGCAAGGCATGATGGGTGATCTTCCGTGTCTGAGCCAGTAGAGGTGCTGAACTGGAGGGCTCCTGAAATCACAGCGAAGCGCTTTATGAGGACTTGGAAAAGCTTGTCCCTGCGTATATATATATATATATATATATATATCTTAAGCAGACACGACTACTGTGACGGTGTGTTCACGGGTCTCTCTGTTAAAAGTCAAATCAGAACGGCTGCAGCTTCGAGACCCAGAAACCGGATCGCGTCACTCCGGTTCCTGGAGGTTTTTTTTTTTTTTTTTTTTTTTACACCGAACGAGGAATCCGCTTTAAAATCCTGCTGCCGGTCTGTTGAAGCGCTGAGTGGTTTAAAAGGGGCCAAAACGCATCTACACATCTGGAACAAAGTCCCAGAAAGCTGCGGGTCCGCCGCGACTCTCAGCCGCTTTAAAATCGAGTCGGCCGCAGGAAGAACCCCGAGGTCGACCGAACGAGCAACTTGACGAAGGCGAGCGGTTCCCGACCCGTCTCGCGTCTTCGGCCTCGACGTAGCTTCGGTGTTGCCTTTTCGTTTTTTCATTCCTCAGCCGCGCTTTCTTGCCGTAGAAGTATTTTAATCCTGAATAGGAGAAAAAAAACCAAAAAAAAACCCAGTAAAGATTTTCTTTTATTTAATAATAATCATTTGCATATCACCTTTCATGGAAAAAAATAAAAATTATAATGCAAGTGCTCCCAAGTGCTTCACACATAATTCTGCTGACAAACAAAACGTCATCTGTGATGGTAAACATCACGTTTGGTGTCTGATTGTGTTGAACAGAAAGAAAGACCTTCCAGATGTCTCTTCCCTCCTCTGTGGACAGACAGCGTGTCCACCGTGTCAAACACGGGCCGGTAGGAGCACACGAGGCACGTGTACCTGGAAAACACCGAAAGAAACATCTTGAACTTCCACCTTCATATTTTCCTCCCCCCCCAAAAAACAACAACAACAACAACAACAATAACAAAAATAAATAAACACAGTTTAAAGTTTCCCCATCACCTTCCGTTTTTCATAAGAGCAGCCTCGTCTTCCGGAATGAAATGAGACAAAAGGTCCGCCACGCGCCGTTTCTAGAAACAACAAAACGTTTTTATTTGTTTTTAATTTGCCTCAAAAAACAACAACAACAACAACAACAAAAAAAAAAGGAGCTACAGCAGCTAGCAGGATGCTAACCACAACAACACACGTCGTCGCGGCACGTTACGTCACTTCTAGGAAACCGAAGTCGAATATACAAAAAACGAAATGTCACCTTCAGAATATTCAGCTGACTCTTGTCGTCGCCTTCCCTTTTAAAAGACATCCTTATTGTGGTTGATAGTCTGGTAACAGATAAGTCAATAACAGGCTACAGGACAGCTACGGGCTAGTTCCTGGTAGTAGTGTTGCGTTCAAGACAATGGGGGAAAAATGAGCTTCCTGTTTGAAAATATTAATTCGCTCAGCCTTTAGGCTGTAATTTGTTATGATCTCGGAGGGTAGTTGGTAGTAGTTATTTCTACTTGTTTTTATTTCTACATATACATCGTTAGTTGGGACTGAGCTCGGCTCCTTGCTTTATTTTGAATTTGCTAAATTTGCAAATCTGAAATACAACTCGAATAAGCAGCAGCAGCTGCTGATGTATATTTTAATGTATATTTTAAATTCACTATATGATCAAGCGTGGCTGAAGTTCAGCCCCTCCGTGGAAAAGGGATTAATTCTGAATCAAATCACGGACTTGTATATATATATTTATAAAGGTTCACTTTGGGGTCACCGTTGTCTCCGACTGTTCATGAACGCGGCGCTTCGTGACGAATCACGTGACCCAGTCGCGCTCGACACGGACGCCATAGCAACACATGGCTGCAGACAGCTGACCACGGGAACTTTTCAGCTGTTTTGTATGCCAGATAAGGTAGGTTGAACTCCGAGTTATTGTTTTTTTTTGTTTTGTTTGTTTTTGTATGTCTGCGGCAGAAGGTTCAAACAGGTGTCGTTTGACACTCGGGATGAAAACAACAACAAAAACACAACAACAACAACAACAACCAGCGTCAACGCGAATTAAGTTGACAACTTAGCCGGCGTGCTAAAACTAAGCTGCTGGTTTGAACGATCATGGACGCCGAGCTGTGACTCTCACGATGTTACGGACAATAAACGTGGCTGCTAACCGCGTTTTACCACAGTTTGGTCGGTTACCGAGCTAAAAAAAAAGAAAAAAACGAGTTTTTCACGACTATGTCCGGGGAGCAAGCGCCTTTGCCGGCCGGGGGTAACGGCCTACTCCGCGGGACCCGCACCAGGTCTTACGGCAGTTTGATCCGGTCTCCGGTTCACCAGAGACGCATTGAACACACAATTCAGCCGGGAGAGACTCTACAAGGCCTGGCCCTCAAGTATGGAGTATCTGTAAGTATAATATCGTTTATTTATTTTTAAAAATTTATTTATATACCTTTAAACCATTGTTGTGACGTCATACCTTTCAATTGAATATCAGTGGGGTTTTTTTTGTTGCTATATTTAGACGTGCAGTCATAATTTTGTTGTTTGTTTTTTTTAGTCTTGTGAGTCTACATGAAGTTTTCTTATTATTGTCTTTTTTTGTGATTTGTTTTGTTGGAGATCGGAGGTTAAATGGCCTTTAACGGGTGCTAAATCTTCAGCCCTCTTAATTAAATCGTTTATTCATTTGTTGCTTTAATGCTGAGAGGGAAAAAAAAAAAAGCGTCTGCCTTAAATGTCAACGCCTGAATGAGCTTTTTAATTGGGGTGCCATCTTGTCTCTTTATTTCGTTTAAAATTTATGCAAGATGTCTCGCCCCGACTTTGTTGCCAAAAGAAATAAAATATAAAAAAAAAAAGGGTTCACGAGGATATTCTCTCTTCACAGATGGAGCAAATTAAAAGGGCCAACAGGCTGTACACCAACGACTCCATATTCCTGAAGAAATCCCTGTCCATCCCCGTGCTGGCAGACTACAGCAACGGGGTGGATTTGGCCGGAGAGGACGGCGACGGAGGAAGTGCCAGCCGTCCCTCCGGTCGAAACGGGCGCACGGGAAGCTCCGCCGAGAAGAAACAAGAGGATGGAAAAGAAAGGCCGACAGACCTCACGCCAGTGGACTTCTTGAAGAGGTTGGACGACTTGATAAGCCAGTCCAAGCAGGCTGCTGTCAAAGGATGCCAGGAGGCGGAGAAAAGGTACGACTACGTGGCTGCTCAGACATTTCTATATTTGTACCATAACAGAGTCCTGCTGTCTTGAATCTTTCTGCACTGTAGTGTGGCATGTCATAAATAGCTTTCCACCATTTGTATATATATATATATATTTTTAGGTCACTCGCAAAGCTCTGTCAGTTGGTGCTCATTTCTTTTCAATAGTATCTCTTATAATTATGTTCACATGGAGTTTGCTTTACCGAAACACATTTTCGGGGGGGGGGAACGCGACCCTCTTGATATTTTCCACATTCGTGTTCACTAAATCTTCACCTGCAGGCAAATACTGTAGGTGCTGGTTGGTACGCGTAGCGAGGTATACAAAATATTTTTGTTGATATAGTCACGAACAGAGCTGGGCGATGTGGCCTAAAAATAATATCGCAATAGTTTTTAAAACATTCTCTAAAGCGCCTCAGAAATGCTTCGTTTAACCCTTTGATTTGTTAAGATAACACCAGTATGCTGATTTCTAGTAGTAGCGCATGTCTGCATTCAAACATCCTTGTTTATATTCATTAGTGGTTTCTATCGGAACCACCGATATCGATATATCGCCCACCCCTAGTCACACACATTTACTGTAGATTTCTGGTATGAGACCCTACATAAAACCTGTTTCTCCATGTCAAACGCTTAAAACACCCGTTTCTTGGACTCTAAATGTTTTGCTATGAGAAAGAAAGCTGCTCATGCTTCCGTTGCAGTAATTCACATAAGGCCGGTTTGATCTTTCGAGCTCGATTTATAGCCTCCCAGCAAGAGACGGAACATCCCTGAATGCATCCGAAGGTGAATACAGGCTGAATCACTTCATTCTTGCTGTTTTTATCTTCTCATCCGTTTTCCACCCGACAGGGTCACGGCCCTCGAAGCTGCCTGCACCAGCAGGACATCGGAGCGGCGTCCGCTCACAAGGTCCCAGAGTGTCATTACGCCTTCCAGAATGCAGCAGCAGCAGCAGCAGCAGCAGGTAGCTCACGGGGCGGTACCGCTCACTATCACCAAACTCACCAAGAAACTGAGAGACAGGGAGGACGAGATCTTCGAACTGTGACACGTTGCGTCCTCTTGTCTTCGCTCTAATCATTTACGAAACTCTTCCCAGAATGCAATGCTTACGGGGTTCGGATGGAAAACGGAAAAAGAACCCCGCGTGACTCTTTAAGTGGTTTTTTTTTTTTTCACACTGCCATTTAATACGGACCTTTTATTTATGGAAGGTTACGCACTATTTAACAATTTTTTTTTTTTTAATTTAAATTATATATTCGTTGTTAGTTATTTGTTGAGACGTTACTGTAGACTATGACGAGCCTCACAAGGCCAACCGCTGGGTTCGGCCCGTTCTCACGGGCAGGAAATAGGAGCACGAGATGTTTTTCAAATGAGAGTCGCATGTTTGTTTAGTCATGTCAACGTTCACACGGTCCAACTCGACGAGCGGTTTGTGTGCGACGCTGCACACACACTTTTCTCACGCCAATCTTCAGCCGTGGACTTTAAAGCGCACAAATCACCTTCACCGTAATAGTAACGGCATTACTTTGCTCATAAATGTCTTTTACTGCTGAAAAGTTGAAACTAATGTAGCCAAAGTTTTTAAATAAAGCAACAGAAGAACAAGAGCTGTGGCTTTTAGGATATATATCGACGGCAGTCTTTTTATTGTTTTTTTTTTCATTAGGGGTGTATTTTTATTACATTTAAGTTTTGTATAGGTCATTTTTAAATTTAAAAAAAGGTTTTGATCCCATTTTTAAATGACTTTTCTCCACATCATTGTCTATGCAAAAAAATAAAAATATTCTCACAGGTCAATGCAAAATTACAATATTTGACTTACAAAAGGGGACTTTCCTTTTTTTTTTTTTTTTTTTTTTCATTTATTTTTATATTCAATCTTTCATCATGTAAAACCGAAGAACAACTCGTGTCTTTACCTCAGCCGGGTGTGGCTGCGATCCAGTCCTCTAAAAGTCATGAACTATAGGATTAAAACTTCAAGCTTGCGCAGTCAACAGTGAAGAGTCAGTGTTTCGTGTCGATGCTTCTAAACATATTTTTGAAACCGCAGAGCGATTGGTGGGAGTAATAGTCCTAGTTTGCTTTTATTATTTCCCTGTCAACTCCGGTCCACCGTCGCCGATGCATCATCCTGACCACCAGATGGCAGTGCTGCTCTACAGTGGCATTGTTCCCTTTCAGTCTGCCCCAGCTGATGTAACTCCATCATATCAGTAGTTCTGAATAAAACATTTCAAGGTCTCAAATATGAAAACAGTAGGTGACATTTTACATGCTGGCAAAACGGTCGATATGGTAGAAATCCGTTTTGTGTTCAAGTTTGGTTTTCGTTTAACTTTGTCCAAATAGACGGAAGTTTACATCACAATTGTACAGTATCGGTTCTAAACATTTAAAAACTTTAGGAAGGACTCCATCAACCCTTTTTCCCGCATGTTCTTTGAGAACGATGAGGGGTTGAGGGAGGGGTGGGGGAGGAGATGGGGGGCAGCAGATTTGTTCTTCTCTCGCCCTTACGTTGCCGGTCCTGAGCAGCAGTAAGACGGATTGTTGTCCAACAGTTCAGAGTCTTTACGACGGGTCTGCCTGTTCCGTTCTCCCAGTAGTCGGTCGGACGCGACCCGCTGGCACGCGTCATATCGTCCCTTCCTCCACCAGTTTGTCGAGCGCTTTACAGATCTTGGCGAGGTTGGGTCTGAAGGGCCCGCTGGGTTCGTACAGTTGGGTCAGCAGCTGGGGGTCGGAGTAATGGTTGAAGACGTGGGTGATGCGGCCGTGGGATTTGGGCTTGAGGTGGTTGTTGACCAGCTTCAGCAGCAGATCCCTGCAGCTGGACAGGAGCTCCGCCATCACCGTCTTGTCGAAGGTGAAGTCCACCTGCAACAGCCAGGAGGGGAATTGCAACGTCAGGAAATACACCAGATTTTTAAAACCTGTGACTGTCGATGCGCATGTAAATACTAAACAAATATCGAAGGAAGCCCATTTAATAAGGACCAATTTAGTTCTATATCAACATATCTGCAAGGACTTCAGAAGAAAAATCGACAGAGAACTCTTAAATGGAGTAAAAGTATTGAAGTTTATAATCAGTGTGACGCAGACTTATTCACGTTCTGTCACTCAATTCAATTTGATTTATAGAGCGCCAAATCACAACACGGGTTATTTCAAGGCACTTAACACAGTAAAGTCCTTACAGCAGAACTTTAGAACATCATACAGAGGAACCAAACAATTCCACAATTCCCACGGAATTTAGGAGGGAAAAAAAAAAAACTCCTTTGAGGAAGGAAAACCAACAGAGGGGAGCAAAAACTCCCCTTCAACAGGAAGAAAAACCTTCAGAGGTGGGCGGCCATCTACCTCGACCTGGTTGGGGTGAGGGGATAGTTGTATTGAATTAAACCCAACAAACCCTTCACAGTAACTTGAAGCACAGTAAGAAAAGACAAACTGGTTGTTTACCGTTTTGTTTATATCACAGCAGTTTTTAAAGAACTTTTTTTGTTTTTGTTTTGGCACAGTCTGTCCTTAAAAGTATTTGCTTGAGTGCTCGTTCCTCTGGGATTCGTCCATGCGTGTTAAACTGGAAATACTCTTGACCTGTCCTGAAGTTACAGCCCGTCAAACGGAGCACAAATCTATTTTTTTCCGTTTCAGAGGAAAGTGCATTCTTTTCAGCCTGGCTGGCTAAAAGCCGCGCGCATACTTGGCGCGCTTAGAAGGTTGCGTCTGGGGAAGCGTACCTCGTAGAAGCTGATGGCCGTCATGGCCCCTTGGTGGAGCTTCTTCTTGAATTCGTGGGCCACTCCCAGCTCCTCCGTGCTGAAACGGTTGTTTTTGAACAGCACGCCGATCTTGACGGCGATCTTGACCAGGTCCTTGATGACTTTCTGGGCCTCGGGTTTATTCCCCGTGTACTCTTTGGACACCCGGTACAATTCGTCCAGGATCTCGCTGCTGGTGTCGTCGATGAACATTTGCACCGAGCTTTTGGTGGCCATGCTGCTGAGGACCTTCTTCTGGACCTTCAAGGCCATGTCCTTGGAGCTGAATGCATCCATGGTTAGCCTGGATCAGCCGGAAAACAAAAACGAGACGTATTTGAATTCCAGTGACAAATCTTGACAAAGTGATTACCGTCAACTTTCGGTTTCCACATAAATATTTTACTGCTCAGTTTGAGAGTATTTAGCTGTCAATAATCGGGGGAATTCAGTGATTAAAACTGCAGAAGCAAATGTTGCACATCTGTTGTTTCCAGTAAATGGGGAGAACTGAAAAATCCACACTTCCTCCTTTATAAATAACCCAACAGGATATCAGTAAACTAGATCGTCTTAATCAGTTTAAAGGATTTTGCCTTTACGATTTCCGCTTCCTCCAAAATAGTTTCGCACAAGATACAATTTGTCTCCTTTCGCAGCTACAAAAATGTCCCTTTCATTTTAGCAAATCCATATTTAGAAATAACAAAAGGAATGAGTACACAATTTCCTTTTTTAAATTTTTTTATATTACGAGTAAAGTGGTCAGTGTAAGAAGAGGCCTTTCAAAGCTTAAAAAAAATGTTTTATATATGTAAATATATTTATAGATACACCTTTTTAAAAAATAAAAATGACAACCCTTTTTCACACGTGGTTGCTGTTTTGGCTAAAACTTTCACAGCCAGAAAAAGCAGTTGGAGTTGAAGTGCCTTGTTCGAGGTTAAACGGTTTGTTGTCAAGTCTCAGTATCTGTATTATTAACAAATCAAGATATGATGCGTTTATGACATAAAAAAAAAGGATTATTGCCCGCAGTGCTGAAAGAGAAAACGCTGAACGTAAAGCTCTGCAGAGGCTGAAACCCTGTGTTTATGGGATGTTAGTCGCACTGTTTGTTTTCGTATCTGACACACACTCACGATGCCAAAAGGGAAAAGTGCCATGGAAGAAGCTCCGCAGAGGTTTTTAATTTCTCCGCGGAGATTTGAACCACACCTAACATCCATCACAGGGAGCCCCCCCTCTCCCCTGGGAGGTCATCAGCATGCATGCATACAGCACGCTGTGCCGCGACTACAAAATCCACAGTTTATCTTTGATTGTCAACACAGTTTGAATTAATTCCTTTTTAATTCTTCATTAACTTCGTATAATCTGTGACATGGAAGCGGGCGGATTTGAAAAGGGGATCGCTGGCGGAGGAAAAAAAAAAAACACGTCTACGTTTCGTGTTTCTTGTGTACTCAATACAAAGAGTGGGCAAGCAGAATAAAGCGGTGACATCAGCAAAAATAACCAAGTATCAGAGCAGTATGACTCCTACAATAGATGCAAACAAGTGTATTTGTGGAATACTTGTGTCGATGAACCCCTCCTAAACCCCAAGTATCTTAAAGTCTAAACGCTTAGCTTCCACTTCACCTTAATCCGAAGTATGTGTGATGAGCTGAGGCGGAATCAACAAAGCTCATGCAGTATCTTTAGAAAACATCAGTGCCACCGAATCCGCTCTGTATCCTCTTGTCACTTCCTGTGTCATGTTTTTTTTTTTTTTTTTTTTTTGTGTGATCTTATTAAACGCAAATGGGGCTCTGAAATGTCAGAGGGGAAAAAAAAAACAACAACAGCAGTTTCTCAACATCTTTCTGAAATAAAATCCCACCTCCGGACCTGTGTGGACAAGTATCTGAAATGAGCGGGGAGGCTGCATAGCTCAGGCAGGTCCGTGCCTGCTGTTCGTTTCCACGCTGCAACAGTGCCGCTGGTGACGAGGACAGGAAAGCCGAGCGGCACCCTGACGAACCCAAGCGGCCACCTTTAAATTACTGTGGTTTTGGGTGTTGTTGACGAAAAGAAAACGAACATCCCGTACATTAGCAACGGCATATTTCCTCCACAAATTGTCAGTTAAAACTTCCTGGCTGCTGCTCTTAATGCATCGCTTTCATCTCTGTTGGTGCGTAGTCGGCGGTGTCGTTAAATTATTTTATTATTATTATTATTTTTTTTTTCTGAAATGATGGTTTCTAGTTCGCCCAGTCAGCACTGTGAGTAAAATGACTCCGCCGCTAACTAATAAGTGATTTCGGTCGCGTTAACGATCGTATCATGCAAATAGGCGGCGCTCCCAGATCCCAGCTGTAGCATTCATAATAAGCAAACAGTCACTTTTATAGGACGTCTCGGTGGGTTCCCATTTTCCTCGCGCGACCGTTCGTTTTGAACAAGTGTCACATTTCTAATAGGGGCGCTACGTTACAAAAGCTCCCGGTTCCCTGCGGGGAATTAAAGAACATTCATTAGATTAATTTCCCTTAACAGTGATAATGGAAGTGGAGCAGTGTGATAGCTATTTCAGATTCGTGCTTCAATCTCATTCATCTGCGAACAAAGACTGCAGGGATTTTGAGGGACGTGCACAGGGTGCATTCATCAGCAAAGTATTCCATATAATGCGCCCCCCCCCCCCCAACACACACACACAAACACCCACAGCAGGAGACAGCTTGCCTACTTAGTTTTTTCTGTCTACATTGTTTTTTTTTTTAACGCAGATCTAACAGGGAGGAGGTTGTTTAGAGAGCGTTGAAACATTTCTGAGTTAACAGCAACATTAAACTTTTTACATTTTTTTAAAACTTTTTTTTAGTAATGGACATCCGTCAGTCGGCGGATGCTTTCAGTGTCGAGGAGCAATTTTCTGGTACGGATGGATTGATGAGGGCCTTCGTACGCATTTATCGGTTTGTTGGGAGCGACTGCATTAAACGTTCAAGTGTTTGTTTCCCTCACAAACGCCTGCTGGAATCGACAAACATCTGTGTGTGTGTGAGAGAGATCTACTACTGTAAGGACAACATTAGACGTATAGCAGAGATGGAACTATCACAGCCAGACGTGGTTTTAATTAGATCCGGGGTTATTATGACAACCACGCAGGCAGCGTGGACTCTTTAAAAGGCGAGGTTCATGGACAGTCAGAGACGGAGTGCCGATTGGTGGACCCTTCCCAAGGCGGGCGGGCAGGAGAGGTAAATATTTAGCATTCCTCGGATGACTCCGGCGTAGAGCCTCTGTTTTTGTGTTCATGTATAAACTTGTGTGCATGTGGATTTGCATTTTTTTTTTTTTTTGGGAGTAAAAGTGGTTTCTGGCTGTTTTTCCAAGCAGCTCTTTGCAACCTCCCCCCCCCCCAAAAAAAGAGGATTTTTGTGTTTGTAAAATCCTTGTTAGTCGTATTGTTTTTCGTGTTTATGAATATATATACTCTGACAGGGTTCAGAGGAGCCTCTCGTGACTGAGCCAATCAAAATATGCTTTTTTTTTTTTTTTTTTTCTTGCTTTTTTTTTTATACTGTGTATAGAGTGCAGCAGAGCTGTGTCGCTTTGACTCAAGCATCCTCACTGTGTTTCATCATCAGGCCCGGGGTAGGGTTGGGCCGGATTTGATTGGACCGAAACCGAGAGGAAAGCCGTTAGTTAGGTCTCTTAGTCGCTCGCAGCCTTTTGATCAGATTGAAAACACGAGAATGTTTCAGAAAAAAAACACACAGATCACACCGTTCAATCTGATAAAAAAAAAAAAAAAAAAACCCTGGAGAGGTTGTCACTAAGCTAGGATAATGTTTCCATTGAACCGATGTTGAATGGATCACGAGAGGATGAAAACACAAAAATACAGGATTTCTGTGTCCTTACTCAGCAACTTTCTCTGTGAAAGACGAGTACTGTTGGCGAAAAGGCTGTTGTTTGAGATCTCGTTCTTCCCTTTAACTTCTTGGGTAACTCGCTCTTACTTTTAGTGCCACATTGAATTGTCTTTGCGTTTTTCTTAGGACTTAAATCTGTCTCATTTTTTTTAATTTGAAATTTGCCAACATTTGATTTCGTTTAAACAAAAAGTTGCCTGCGCAAAGGAACAGACCAGAAGGCATTTTGAAATCCTTTGAGAGCACGTATTGCAGTTTTCTCTTTGCGACATTGCACAACTTTGCACCGTTGCTCAAGCCTGCCACCCCATCTGCAAAAACACCTCAAAAGGGAAGCGAAACAGAGCGGCCGGCTCTGGTGAGGAGTCGACGGCCGAGGCCTTTCTCCATCTGTCCCTTTTGTTCTACCTGCGCTCTGCAACCTTTTTTTCGCCGTCTTATATTTGCCGGTGACTTTTAACACGCTTTAAATCAGAGCGGCCCAGTGGGAGAAGGGAAAGTCAACTGCCTCGAGATTTGGAGTTGAGCAACTCCCCGGCCTGTGCAAACAAACAAAAAATATATATAAAAAAAAAAAAAAAAAAGTGAGCTCTACATCTGTTGCCTGACACTCTACTTGTTGCGGCACGTCTGCATGTCTCCCGGCTCGTGCTCAAGATGGGGAAGTAGCGAGAAGTCACACAGTTTCCAATCTTCCCGCCCTCTGCCCAGTATCTCGGCGGCAGCTATCAATAACTCTTATTTCTTTTTATAGAAGACCGCGAAAAGAAAAGGAGAGATAACACTCAGGAGATTGGGTTTTTTTTTAAAGTTTTTTTTTTTTTTAACATTGGTAGAAAGTGTCTTACCTGTGTGTGTGTGTGAGTGTGTGTTTGCTGAGTCCCCCTCCCGCCTTGTCTGTGTCAGATATCTCTCTCTCTGCTGTGTGTTTCAGGTTGACAGCACAGGCCGGTTAGTTTTAACGAGATCCCTCCATCGTCACCGCGAGCCGGACCAAAAAAAAAAGAAAAGAAAAGGAAAATAAATAAAACAACCCATAAAACAGTCCTCCTGCAGCGCCTCTGTCACGGTGTTCCACTCTGTCTTCAGATAATGTTGAGTTTGTACTTCCTTGAGGAACTAAATTGCTATGACACACCCCTCAGCTGTGTGTTTCTCTCCCTCCCTCCCTCCCCTCTCTCTCACACTAACCTATCTTGTATTTCCCTCTGAAATTCAAATTCAAACTCTTGAAACCTCCCGTGTTTTCCCCTCACTCCTCTCACTTTGCCCGGGTCTCTCCCGAATCCGTCCGTCCCGCTGGCTGCTCTTCTCTCTGTTACTGCTGACGTTGTGCCTCCAGCTTGTTCTGACAAGTGAACACCCCAGAAAGAATTCGCACAATGACCCAGTGATGCAGCCAATTTGAAAGGGGAGCGGGTTAACCCCTCCCTTTTTTTTTTTTTTTTTGTTCACGTGATCACCTTTGCTGGAATGCGGCTCCTGTCAGTGCGTTGTCTCTGATTCAAAACAATGAGTAGCCACGAGTGTCTCTATCTGATTGACAGGCGTGCAAGTCAGAGCTCACTGGACTTTACCGACGATTTAAAGCTCATGCAGGCAAAGACACTTGAAAATACTTGACGTTGCACTTTCTATCAGTGTCTGTGTAGTTATTCGTAGTGAAGTCATGCCATGCGCACCTTTTATAACGTGTAGAAGCTGATTTAATACTCGCTTATATAATACTCGCTTATATACTCGTTTTTCTTGTTTGAGAACTAAAATGTTCGCGCTTTATTCTTTGATGCCTTTAAATTTCGTCTTGATAGTTTCAGTTTTAAAACCCTTTTCCTGAAGAAATTACACATTTTAACTCTGGTTTTCTTTTCCTTTTTAAATTTGTATGACAAACATGGATTTGAAGTGACTAAAGCTTCACGTCGACATAAATGCATTGTAATTTAAGTAATTTTATATGCGCCTTATAACGTATAACAACTGATTTCACACTTCCTTATATACTCCGTGATCAATCTTTTCTGTTTAACATTTAAGATATTTTAGCTTTAGTCTTAAATTTCATCGGATAGTTTCAGTTTTTAAACCCTTTTCATGAAGAAATTTAACATTTCAACACTTATTTTGAAGTTTAACCGACACACTTTGGTTTGAAGTGTCTAAATCTTCGCGTCGACACCATGAATACTGTTATTGTTTCATGTTTATTTGTGTAGGGACGAGTATGTAGCATAAACGGTGCGACAAACCGCCGCATTTACAGCCTGAGCTCGTTTGCAATGCCTGTCCCCGATAGATGGGCCTTTTAAAATACAGAAAAGTCAACAACTCGCAGTCGCAGCATGCACATGTACGCAAAAGACTACGAATCATAGACCCAGTCGGCTGCGTTGTAACTTAGTGCACTTTGTCCCCAATAACTACATTTCCACTGTAAAAAAAAAAAATACAATTTATAAAGTAATTCCCCTGAGAGCGGCGAGCTTCGTTGTTGTCACATCGTAAAGCTAATAAAATCTGAAGTGCAGATACACATGAAGATAATATGGTAAATAACCCACAGTGACCAATATTGATTGTGGTATTTTGAGCTGCAGAAGCAGGGCATGAATTGACCTTACTGCCGGGGAAGGGGGGAGCGGGAGGGGGTGTGTGTGTGTGTGTGTGTGTGTGTGTGGAGGGGGGGGGGGGTCTATTTCGAACCACAGCAAACATGTCAGCCAGTCGGAACTTGTGAATTCAGCGATTCATTTAGAAACAGGAAGTATCCGCTGCGTCTAAAGCTGTGTGTTTATTTTGGTTTTTATATATTAATCCGAATGGCAACCAGCTGTGTGCTTGAAGGGTCTGGCTCGCTCCAGGCTCAGGCCATTCAGAAAGACCTGTCCCACTGCACACACTCGCGAATGTTAATTGTTGTCAGATGTTGGGGGGGGTTAGAGGTCACCCTGAGACCCAGCTGGACTAAGAGGGAGTGCCTGAGCAGGATAAAAAAAAAAAAAAAAGCCCCTCCGGAGTGCGGTGGAACACCTGCCTCTTTGCTTTTTTTTTTTTTTTTTTTTTTTTTCCGCCTCCCGCTCAGTCCCCCTCTGCGAGGGAATTAACTGGAGTAAAGTCGCCGCTATAGTTTGCAACTGCAGAACGAGGTCTGTCACCGTGGCAACAGACAGGAAGTAGTGCTTAAGCGGTTTCCTGATGGCTTCCTCTTTATCATGTAATGACATCTCAAGGAAACATGAGCAGGGGAGTACTCAGCTGAATATTTGTGTGTGAGTGTACACGCTTGTATTGTCTGTGTGTGAGTTGTGTCCTGCACACACACACACACACACACACACACACACACACACACACACACACACACACACACACACACACACACACACACACACGCTCTGAAATGACCTCTTACCTCTCTCACCTTCGTCATGTACACAGCTTACGCACTCGCCTCTTTTGGTTATGAGATAATGAGAGGATTTTTAAATGGTGTCTCTTATCTTTCATTAAAAGATCAGAAGTACCTTCCAACCTCCAACCTTTTACACACCTGTGTCAGGCACACACACACACACACACACACACACACACACACACACACACACACACACACACACACACACACACACACACACACACACACACACACACACACACACACACACACAAGAATACAGTCACTCACATAATGGCAGCGTGTTATCACCCGATGATTAAGACAAGAATAACCAACTTCATGACCACTGAGGTCAGTGAGTCACACCCAAAGATGCGGAGCCTGAATTGGACGGAGGATTCGGTGAGCTTATCGGTGCTTCGTACGCTCGCCCACTCGCAGTGTTATAAGATTGATGGTGAAGCACAGATAGAGATTGAACACATGCTGGTTCAGGAGAGGCCAGAGATTTAATAATGATAAGTCTGCGGCTAACAGCCATTCGCCTCCATCTCACCTTTATTCTTTTCATTTTTAGATGTAAATAACCTCCAGAAAGTTAACTCTTTTTTTTTTTTTTTTAAAGATTTATTCATTTATTCCTAAACTTGTGATTAGCGTAGCACCCCCTAGTGGTTGCTAAAATGCATGGTAGTGTCTGCAGAAGATGCTGGGAACATGGGAACAGCTGTCATTTACTCACATCCTCTTTGCATTTCTCACTTTCATAGAAGTGCTTTTTGTTTTTTTAAGCGGTCTTTGGTCAATTTCAGAATAAGTTTAGGAGAAAGAACTATTGTCATGTGGCAGGACTAAAAAGGTCAAAGAGATTCACTTGGTGCTGTTGGATCCCGAGTAATCTTTTAGTTCCTGTAGTCCATAGCAGGTCAGCTGACATGACGAAATGTGAACTTTAAAGGCACTTTAACTTAGAGATGAAGTTTCTAATAACAAGTGCATTTTTACTTGGCGTTAATGAGAGCAGTTCTTTTAAAGGAATAGCAATTCCCCATGTAAATGTTATGAATTGACAGTTATTTCTACAAAGCAGAGCAAAGAATTATAAGGAAACTACACCTGTGTGAAAAAAAGAAAACATGACAGTTTAGTGTCTGTACATACAGTTTTATATAAATAAACACTATCATACAGTGAAACGAATGTCGTTACATACAGAAAGCAGAGCCGGGACTCTTTAAGACAATGCTGTGAAAGTGTAGTCAAATGTCTACTGAAATACGCCAACACCTAGTTTAAGATCAAATACACCCTCGGACCACGTCTACTCTCTCGGCGGTTCCCACCTCATTTTAAAAACTGTAAGCCTTGTGTAAAGTGGCTTTCAAAACATCGTGTAATTTCTTGTCCCTCCCTGTCGCATTAATAGCAGACACTACAGCGTATAGCATGAGGAAAATAAACTCTTCTCATGGCTGTCATGCGGTATATTTGGCAAGCTCTCTGCTTCTCTGTGCATGTGTTGTTTGTATGTAGAGGAAATTTTACTTCCTTTTTTTTTTTTTTAAGTTGAAAGACGTGTTGGGAAATCTGTAAATTCTCATTGTTCAGGGTATTTTTACTGATCTTGAAAAAAAAGAAATCTTCTAATTTCTATACCAGTCAAATCTTTCAATGCATGAAATCGATGAAACAAAGGAACAACATGTGCGTTTTCTCCATCTGATATATTTTGAAATCAACTTCTTTAAGTGCAGATGTTTTTTTGTGTGTTTTTTTTTTTTTAAGCAATCAAGATAAAAGCACCCAATTTTACTTTCACTTTGAGTCATAAAAAGCTTTAGTGGACTTTAAGGGCGATTTTTGAAAGTCGTTATTTGTCTTCAGTTTTATAATACTCAGAATGTCACACAAGCCTAAACAGCATCTCTCACAACTCTTGACATTCAAAAATCTCTTGGCTCGTCAGTAACCACGAAATTCCCGCTTTTGTTTTGATTAAACTCGAATGATATTTTGTCGGCATCGCGCCCCTCGTCACGTGTCGGACCCGTCTTGTGACCTCGACCTCCGGCAAATCTGCTCACAGAATGCGGCAGGAAGCGCTGCGCATGGGCAGGTTGGTGGGCAGCTTGGCGTACTGCTGTCTGAAGCTGTTTCTCTTCCTGGCGAGTAAGGGAGCCGGGTTCTCCATCACGTCAATGGGCGCCAAAAAGTCGGGCACCGCGTTCCCCTGGGGCACCTCCAGCTTGTTCTTAGTCTTTTTGGCTTTCTCCTTCTCCTGGCACTCGATGGAAATGGTGGGGAGCTCGTTAGTGGCCTCTGGCGTGGGCAGCGTGTCCGGCGGGAGCTCGCTCGGGCTCGGTTTCCCTTCCGCTTGCTCCTCGTTGCCGGCGATGTTGAGGTTGGACGCCATGCGTTTGGCGCTGTTGCTTCCGGAACTAGTGCCATTACACATTATTCAAAATTCACAGGGATTCACAGGAGACATAAAAAAAAAGATGGTACAGAAACCGTGTATCTACGATCATATTATCAGAAATCAAACATTTTACGTTTGGCTTGGGTTAATAGTTGTTCGCCTAATTTCACTTGCGTGAATATGGGTCTGGTCACCCTCCATAGGGAATCATTTGCAGTCGTTTCACCCTACTGGGCGTAGACCTCGGGTTAATGTGAACCAATCAGCATGCGCCGAAACCGGCCATCATCGTTGCAACGACCTACGGCTCTTGTATATCTATTAAATTGTTTTATTGAACGCCAGCAGCTTGATGAGGCGATCGGCGTTTATTCTGCGCTGAACGTTTGACAATTTTTTTTTCCCCGTTCAACAAGAGTTGAAAAATATTAACGCTGCTTTCGTCACTCTCATCAGCCGTCCAATCACAGCGAAGGAGGGGCGGGACAAACGCGGTCAACCACCGACGCTGGTCGCTGATTGGTCCGCCCTTCAGAGTGGCCGTGCTGAGGTTAATACGAGCTGAGTTCGCAGACTGTCGACAGTCGGTGCAGCGAGGCTAAATAGTTGTAAGAACTGGAATTAAATGGGTTTCTGATATTTGCACAAATATTTTTAACACATAATTTTGTCTGTTATAGTACAACAGTCTTATTTTCTTGAAACAAGCAAATTAATCTCTCCTTGGAGTGATGTTGTTTCATTTATTTTCAGTGCAATCAACAAAACTGTCTGATCACGTTACAGATGACTTCAAACTTTGTGTTCCGAGTTCACTTATTTGTCTTTTTTCCTGGCTTGGATCGAGATGCTTTTGCCTTTTTCAAGAAATATCTCATATAAAGGGGAACAGCACTGGGCACAAGTGGAAAAACGTTACCAGAGTGGAAGAATTACTTCCTGTTTTTTGTAAAATTACTCCCAAAGTCCTGAGTCCACAGCGTGTCCTCTGCGGTGCTCACTTATCTCCCGTCTTTCTACTCACCCATTAGAACTTATTTCCTCTGAGTCTTTCTGATCGCTGCTGTAGCGAAGCTCTCCCGGGGTCTTGAACGACAGATCGTTCTTTCCTTTCAGCCAGTAGGTCTTCATGTAGCCTTTACCCTGGGAGATTTCAAGGAAGACAAATATTCATGTTGATCTGAAATGCTTTGCAAAGACTTTTGGGAACATTAGGTAAGTATTAAGTATTAGGGTTAAAAGATCTCAAAGCTGAGAGTGAGTATTTTTTTGAATTACTCAAGAGCAAACGTCCCCGAAAAAGGGCGGCATGCCATTTTTCTAATTATACACCTCATCTCGAACTGTAGTGCTCGAACTATTACTATAGCAAGACGGGCAAAACTGGACATGTTGAGTCGCAGTCGTTAATGTCCACCTCGATAGGTGGATAACGAGCTACAATTTGCAGAGAAAGATGATAGAAAGCACCTGAACTACCTCTTACCTTTACGAAAATCTTGCCCCTCTCCTCAATAAGGTAGGGATCATGCTCCAGGTGGTCTTGGGTGGTCTGACTGATGTGTATCTGCATGCCCTGCTCACACATACGCACACAGAAAACTAAGCTAACTGAAAACATTTAGTTTATCAGTTTTTCTTGCTTTAAGCGAGCACATCTAGTGAGGAAATTAAGCCTGCACAAACTGCCTCCATTTCTTATGTACTTTCATTTTCATCACGGAGCAGATTCCCCCTCACAACATGACATCAACTTCTATTACTGTAAGTAATGGAAAGCAAATGAAGTGATCAGCTTGTTGCATCAAGTAAAGAGCAGCGTGCACAGTGGCATCATTAAACAGAGAATGTTTTTTCTATTCTCGTATGCATGAATTTGACTGAGTGGAAATCATGAATGTCATTATGTCGTCGCTGGCGGTTATTTGGAACATCTTTTTTTTTTTTTGGCTGGGTGGCAGCCTATTAACAATGTTAGTGCAGTCACCACTCCGTTGCTCTCCATCCTCGAGGCTGTGTTGACGGTGTCGCCGAACAGACAGTAGCGAGGCATCTTCAGGCCCACGACGCCGGCCACCACCATACCCGAGTGAATACCTGAGAGAGGAAACACAGTTAGAAGAACCAAACATGAGCTCATAAACTGCCTGGTTTCATGTTCCACTGCAGTTATTGTCAAATTTTCCCATACAAACATTCCGATTTGGTTTTTGAAATTGCACTCACCGTTTCAGCATCGAAATTCAAAAGTTGTGAAAAATACAATTCAATCATTATTGCTTCATTCAATTTTACTTGTGATTTAAAAAAAAAGGTTTCTGTTACTGTTACTTAACGTAACGACGATACAGTGTTCACGCAGTAGTGATGGCTTTGATCAACATTTGCTTTTCCTTCCATGACCCGAAGGATTTTTTTCCCCACGATTGCTGGGTATCGTTCAAAAAGTTTCGAAACCAGTACCGATACCTTGACTACAATACCACTTCCTGAACAATACTTATTCTAATGCCGAATTTGGAAAATCCACTTTAACAGAGTAGGCTTCGGCACAAATCTTTAGTTTTCATGCAGTTTAGAGGGGGTGAGCGTAGCCCGGATTAATATCTGTAGCTACTCACAGATGTCTACGAAACGCCTCACGTGCAATAGGTGGATGCTAGATAGTCGGATGTGCACGTAGAAGTCTTAGTTACTTCAGTTCGCACAACGCAGACGGGTATGAGGCCAAAAATAAGTTTGAAAAGAGTGAACGAAGGTGTTCTAATGTAAGATTTATTTGATCTGTCTGGCAGGTCGCCCAAGGACAGCCTGTGTTTGGGAAATACTGTATTGGTTTACAGATCTTGATGAGATTTTTTTTTCCCTGCCTAAACAGAGCAGGGGCTGTGCTTTTTTAAAAAGGAAAATGGGTTAGTGTTGATGTAGCCTTGGTATTGAAATTGGTTACCAAAATGAGAAGGCCTTTTGTAGATGGTACTGAAGCAATTCAGTTGGTGCAAAAAAAAAAAAAAAAAGATTGATGTTCGGTTCCCAGCGCCTCTCCCCAAAGACTTAGATCAGAATAGGCAGTTTACAGAATAGATAGACGAATGGATGTTTAGTACAGTGATATTGTACTTCCTCACTTTGCCTCTCGGATGCCGCATTGAGACTTATTTTTATTATTTTTACCGGCAGTAAGAAATAACATAAAGCAGATGTTTTTTTTTTTGTTAAAGTAGTGTTTTCCACTAGTCATGTATTATCTAACGTTCCTTTAAATCAAAACATTTTATTTCCAATTTTTCAGTTCGACTCGTCTCATGGTTTCAAGTCCTGAGTAATAATAATAATTTTACACATTCCTAAAACCCAGTGAGGGATATAAAAATGATTAAAAAAAAAAAACACATTTCCTTTGCCTCCTGTTTACTCTATCGATATCAGTGGTTGACTGTGAGAATAGCATCCCCCTTCTGACAGTAGCAAACTGTGTCTTGCTCTTTGTAGTTTATCTGGTTCTTCTCGGGGAGAAAAAAAAAAAATCCTTCTGTTATGCCCCAAGATCCCCAAATCCTATTTTTGGGACTGTTGCTCAAAGGTGGCAGAGTGGCTGAGTGGATATAAAGCCTTAAACTTCAGCTGTCTGAAATAGAAGCCTCAAGCCACCGATTCCCCACCAGCTGTGCAGCCGACACAAAGCCACAACCGCCACATGCACAGCGAGGCAAAAAAAAAACAAAAAAAACACGACATCCAAATAACACGGCCGCCTTATCGCACCCGAGCCACTGAAAGCACCAGACCGTTTTTGTACTTTCTCACCAACTCTGATCTGGATGTTGTCCCCGGTGGACGGGTCTTTCAGGTGGTCGATGGAGCTCAGCATGTCCAGGGCCATGTCGCAGATATGGTGCGCGTGAAAGGTGGTCTTGTTGGGCACGCCCGCCACCACCATGTAGGCGTCACGGATCGTCTCCACCTGGACAGAGAGGAGAGTGACGACATTTGTGTTGGCAGTAAAAGTGGCAAATCTCAACTTTTTAGGTTGTTTGCCCTGGCTAAAATCCCCTGTAATGCAGTCCCTTCAGAATCTAGCTGAATTTTCTTTCGTGTGATTGTTGCGATCAGAAATGCACGATTTTGCAGAAGATTTTATCATAATTTGTGATGTAAGTTGCGGAGTTTTATGTGAGTTTCTTTGCAGTAAAATGGCAGGAATTTGAAGAAAATTGCATAAACAACGATATGTAATCAGTTTCTGTGATACTAATCTTGCTGTATATCACAGAACTATTTTAGTTTTAACCTTTTATGTCAAAATAGGAGATTTAAATGCTGTTTAATTCATGTTAGTTCAACACAGAGCTCAGCTTCTGCTGATGAAATCTTTTGCAGAAAAATTGCGTGGATTTAAAAAAATTACAACCTACCGCAAATATTGAGTGAATTTGCATTAATTATTGTGATCGCAAGATTGCGATTTTCTGGAAGGACTGATAATGTGTTTTAAAGTTTGATTTTTAAAGTTTAAAATGTGCTCTGTGAAAACAAAGTTGGTTTTTTTGACAGTCTTAAAAGTTGCTTGTTTAATGGAAAAAAAAACCAAATGTTAAGATATTTCAAAAATATCAAAATAGGCTTCAAATCGGACCCTACATTTTTTTTTTAAAGATAAATTAGTAGCAGTTTAAAGTCATTTACAGAAACACTTGCGCGTTTTTTTGTTTTTTTGTTTGACTGACTTTGTAGACGTTGTGCTTCTCGCTGAGCGTGTCGAAGACGATGTAGATCTCGTTGAGCATGTCCACCACCTGCATGGGTGTGATGTGAATGCAGATCTCATTGAACTTGACCACGTCGCTGAACAGGATGGTCACATCTGGGAAGACCTGCGGTGCACGTACACACACACACACACACACACACACACACACACACACACACACACACACACACACACACACACACACACACACACACACACACACACACACACACACACACACACACGTTAAATTATGACAGTTTCGCACCAATACACTCACCAGGAAAAAGTAATTCCATTTCACATCGTGTTCCCCGTCGAGCCGAGGCCACTGTTGCGTGGCTTGCCCCCCCCCCCCCCTCCCTGACCTCGGTTGATGAAACAAAAGGTACTTGGGATGCAACATGTGCTCTCGCTGTAAGTGACTTAAGTCTCTCTGGTCACAGTGTTCTATTAAGTAGGATGGAACAACTCTAAAAGCACCAAAAAATATCTATGACCTCAATTTAGTACTGAGCCATTTTTCAGAACACTATGTTTTTATACGTGTTTTTTTTGAAGTACCGCCGTCCTCGTTCAACAAAAAGCAGTCTCTTGTACCTGGCACGTCTCCAGAGCGGTGATTCCCTTCCTGAGCCGGTCGGCCACCGCTTTAGGGATCATGGCGTACAGCAAAGAATCTCCTCTCTTCTTCTCCTCATCCAGCTTCTTGATGATTTCCTGCAGCTGAGCATATTTTTGTTGCTCCTAGAGGATCAGAGACGGGGACACAGGAGTCGGCTGTTACAGTCTCACCTCTCTTTAAAGCTCCAAAACCCTCCCGTTCTTTGTCTTCTCTAATCCTCTTAATCCACATCTCTCCTGCATGACTGAAGTGGATTTAATGGGTGAAACCAATAGGGGAGCTGAGCTTTCACCTGGGCTCACCTGGTCAGGTTGGCTTCAATACAAGAGCGCTCGCAGTTCTTACATTTTGTGCACTCAGTGTATGATTAGAAATAACTTAAGCTTGCAAGTGGTATAATGGTACATTTTATAAGGTAATATGAACCCTGATAGTTCAGAATTGAGTCGAACACGAGGCTGGTTTCCTGCCACGATGCTCGGCTGCCCAACACTGAGGATTAGTTTTTTTGTGTGTTTTTTTTTCCCCCTTCACCTGATCGAGGGCCAGCTGCAGCTCAGCCGACTGCTGCGTCCCGGCCAAGATCAGCTCTCTGCTGGAGTCGTGCAGGTTCAGATCGTTCACGTACACACCCATCTTTATCATGTCCTCCACGGTCTCTATACTGCAGGAATGAAGGAGAGGAAATGAGGAGACAAACTGTAAAGTGGCATAAAAATGTCCAATCTGTAGTTTCACTTTCAATTTCAGTAATTAACAATCACAACATTTACCACTGGATACAGAACATGTCAGCATTTGCATATCTAAGACGGAGAATTTCTTTTCATTTTAATTGGGGATAAATTGATCTGCAGACTTTCTTTTTTACAGTAAAGGCTTATATTTAAAAATGGCTCAATTTCAGTTATTCAGTAGTTGCCGTCTGTACAGAAATAATGCAGGTTTCTAGTAAATACTGTATGCATTAGCAGCGGAAACACAGGATGACTCTCTGTATGGGCTCAAACAGAAATACTGCACTTTCTGTTCAATTGAATTACTATAGATTACTGTGTGTTTTCAGTTAAGTCAATATTAACGAAACCAAACACCTTTTTTTTTGTCACTAAATCCTGCAAACGAAGTAAAGAAAATATCTTCTCTGAATTGCTCGAAATGTCTGAAACAGTTGAAGGAACAGCAACTGAATAACTCAAAAACTGCAAATCAGAATATAGAAAGTCTAAAATATACTAAAATATGAAACATACCAAAACTTGGAGCAGTAGGAGATGTATGCACACATTAACATGAGTCTGTCTCCTTATTAGTGGTAAATAAAACCATTTCAGTTATCTGGTATAACAATAACACTCAATATTCATCTCAATGTTGTTGTTTTTTGTCCTCTTAATTGGATTTGTTCGTGACAATTAACTTTGGACCGGATTCGACCCGTGAAAACCTGACATACGTAAACTAATTTTCCCAATTAGACCTGATCAAAAATGCATTTGACCCAAATTAATTTAGTCGAGAGAGAGAGAGAGAGAACAGCAACGCAGGTAGCAGAATAATACATCATCTATTAATATGCAGCCACAGCTGAAGAGAGCAGAAATACCTGAACTTCCCAGACAACACTAAACAACCTGCTGCACTGATTGATGCACTACGTGATCGGAGCTGATGGCGAAGCGGCTCGGATCCATTTCGTTGCTCGACACAGCGTTCGCAGCAACAGAGCGAGACCCTATCAGACCTGATTAGATTGAAAATCCAGCCCGACTTTGTTAGGACTGCAGTCGTCGTGACCTTCGCAGCATCAAACGTGGTCCCCCGTTGGGGGAGCGGTCTTACATGGGGGTCCCCAGGAAGATGAGGGAGTCCCACGGGGGGACATATTTCATCTGGCCCTTCAAGTGGAGAGGCTTCTTGGGAGGCTCCCGCATATCCTCGAAGATGGTCTCGCTACATTTTCCTGAGAACCACGAAGGAGAGGTTACTGGTGTCGTGGCTCAAATAAAAAAAGTCGGTACTCAAGAAGGGAAGATCTGTTGACTAAAAACCACTTGACACTTTGCACTCCCTCTTATGATAAAGATAGAAATGTTAGATTTAACTAAGTGCTGTTTTAAAAAAAAAAAAAAAAAAAAAGGTTAAAGTGTTCTGACCAGTGACGGTCTGGAAGGCCAGGAGTTCGATGTCCTCGCCTCCGGAGTTGGCAGAGTTGTTGTACTGGGTGAGAGAGCTGCTGTACTCCTGGTCCGTGCCCTTCATCTCCTCCGCTGCCTTTTGCTCTGATTGGCGGAGAGCGACAGAAACAGTGAGAAGCATTGATGACCGGATGAACCAGGATGAGTTCGCCATGCAAATTAACATAAGTGTGTGAAAGGTGATGCAGTCAATTCCAATCACACAGTCAGGCAACACTGAGTAAGTGGACGTAGTGAGGGGATATGATCGTCATGTCCTCTTGAAATAATTACACCCCCAGCAATATGCTTCAAATGAATTTCCTTCTTTTTATTTTTTCTAATCCCCTTTTATCCTGGTGGCAAATTTTTGAGAATATTCAATCTGCCGCTACTTGTTTGGTTTGCCATAAGCCTCCTTGTTGTATTAAAAATGTATTTCTACGTCTGTGTTTAAAGATAGTTAAAAGTGTCTTGAAGAAGCAGTTGCATTTAAATTTGTTGTTAAATTAGTAGTGTTTTGGCTTTTTAATCAGTCTGATATTCATTTCCACTTGGATGTTCAATTCAATTTTTAAGGCACATAACACAGTAAGTCCTGATAACAGGCCCTTACAACATTATGGAGAGAAACCCAACAATTCCCACATGAGCAATAGCTGGAACTCCCTTTTAACAGGAATAAAACCTCCGACAGGTGGGCGGCCATCTGCCCCGACTGGTTGGGTTGAGGGGGAGAGTGGAGGGAGGAAAGAGAAGAGATTAATAAATGCATGGACCAACTTTTCTGCTTCTGGTTCAGGTGGGATGTTCCCGGTTTTACTGATATTGCTTAGATGAAAGAAAGCAGTCCTAGAGACTTGCTTTTATGTGTGATTTGAAGGACATATCACATCAAAGAATGACTGCGAGATTCCTTACAGTGATGCTGGAGGCCAAAGCAAAGTCATCCGGAGTAGCTGTGTTTGGATAAAGAATTTTGAAGCAGCTAACCATAATAACTATAGTTTGTCCATATTTAGAAGTAGAACACTACAGGTCTTGAAGTCCTGGATGTTTTTTTAGACATTCTTTCATAGGGAGATATAGCTGGGTGTTATCTGCGTAATAAAGGACGTTCATGCAGTGTTTCCTTACGGTATCGACTGAGACGGCAGGTAGAAAGCAAAAAGTATCGGCCCTGGCACCGAACCTTGTGGCACTCCATAACTGACTTTTGTACGCACGGATCCGATAGATAGGATTTGAGCCGACATAGTGCCGTTCCTTTAATCTCAATGACACGTTCCAGTCTCTGTGATTAAATGCTGTGATCGATGATATCAGAAGCAGCGGGACAAGTATAGAGACGAGTTTGAAGCAGTCAGAAGATTGTTTGTAGCTTTCACCTGTACTGCTTTTGTTCCATGATGCTTCCTAAAGCCCGATTTAAAATATTCAAACAAACCGTTGCAGTTCAAATGGTCACACAATTGATTTCCGAAGGCTTTTTCAAGGACTTTAGAAATACAGGGGAGGTTGGATAGCGGCCCATAGTTTGCTAACACACCTGAATCAATAGATATATCATAAATATTTTATTTTGCCTTTTTCCACATATCCAGCCAGACTTGATTGACATTTTGTGATCCCATCAATTTGAAATGAACCCTCTTTATGCATTATGGAATTGAAACTGAAAGAGCGGTACCCCTTTCTTCTTCTCGTTTCGGTTTCTCGCTCTCCTCTTTCTCTTCTGGGTCCTCCTTGTTCAGTTTCAGGACGTTGACCTTCTGCTTGCTCTCCACCACAGCTTTAGACATCAGCTCAAACACATTGTTCAAATGGGTGTAGATCTGACGAGAGTAAGCGGAACGATTTTTTTTGCGGTCTTGAAGCATGATGACAGAGCAGTCAGCAAGGCAAGAGATTGAATTTGCACTGTAGAATTACGACAAGTAACTGGGCAACTCCTTCGAAACTCACGTTGTCCCAGCTGAACTCCAGCATGGGTCGCACCAGAGCGAACTCCTCGTCGACCTTTTTGCCCTGGAGGTCGGAGAAGACCTCTTTGAGGCCATCGCCGATGCGGTACATGGTCATGTCGCGGCGGAAGATGACGCTGAAGGGGAACATGTCGAAAAAGATACCTCGCTTCATTGGCAGCTTTTCGTAGCTCGGCGCTGTCTTCTGCTGAGGCATGCGGTGCTTGAAGGCGGCGTTGTCGAAGTTCATCTTGTAGACCTGGACCAGGGGAAAAAAGTTGAAACCATTTCGTTGAAATACAAGTTGATCCGTGTTAATATTTTGTGGTAGTAGGGATGTCTCTCCGAAGTGCACTTCGTAAACCAAAATTACTAACACGGGCCAGTTGATGGCAGCAGCGCAAGTCATAGGATGCAGTGACTTTTTGCTTGCGGAACATATCGAACTCTACGGAGGTGACATTGTCATGTTTGTTGTGCTGTGAATGTGAATTTACCCAGAGCCCCATCCCAATAAACACTTATCTCCATTCAATAAGCACTTGCCGTCTGAGTGTAAACAAACAACTCCGCCTGGCGTCTTATTGAACGCGATGGAATCATTTCCATGATGATTGAACTGACACAAGGGGCCAAGGTCAGGCGCCCCAACAGCTCCAATCATACTTGGTCAAAGTCCAAGTACGTACCACATACGTCATTTTCTCCGTTTCCTCTTTGGATAGGATTTCCACTTCGATGTCCGTGTTGTAAAATTGTCGCCCCACTTGAGAGAGCTGCCCTGCAGGAGTCGAGCGCGCACACACACACACACACACACACACACACACACACACACACACACACACACACACACACACACACACACACACACACACACACACACACACACACACGGGGGTGTAGAGGTCAACTTTAGTGGATAAGAGAATCAGTCAGGAGAGGCTCGTGTGGCTTCATTTACGAGATAACTTAATAAATAATATGTTGTCTTAATTAGAATCAATGACTGAATAGATGAGCCTTGTCTGATAGTTTCACAGCTGTTGTGCCCTCATGAACTGTATCATTTTACTTTTTAATATTCATGCTGCGCAAAACTTTCTTTCCCTCTTTTAATATCTTCAGCTTTATAATGGAAAGAAAGTTAGAAGGAAAATGAGCAGGAAATGCGAACGACTTAAAATGAAGTGTAACAATATAAAACGTTTAACTGTAAAGTAGTTGTATTTAAAAAAAAAAAAAAATGATCCAGCATTCAGGATCGTTCTGAATTAAAATCAGATGGTAGTCAGATCTAAAAATTACAGCCAATAATTTGTCTTGATTGCATACACTAAATTATTAAATTATACTATTCTCGCTATATTACAAAATGTCCCCACTGTGGGATTAATAAAGTCGTATCTATCTACACGCATTACATAGAATTAACATTATAGTAATCTTATTTTGTAAAGAACATACTGGATGAGAAAATGTGTATATTTTTTAATTATTGTTTGATACTAACGTTGCAGATTTCTTTCTCCACACGTTATATCAACTGGACCAAAAAAAAACAACAATGACACTTTGCAATGTGAAATTTAAATAAAGAGACTTCCCAGTTCTCTGAAAATGTTGATTTTTGCAGCTACCTTGAAAGTAAAAAAAAAAAAAAAAAAAAAAAAAGTGTAAAATACTGTCATGTTTTGGAAAATTTGAAAAATACAGATACACAAATTGAATAGCTGCGTCTGCGTACGCTGCTGAAAATCAACAAAAACTTTGTTTTATACGTTTGAAATTCACACTTCAGAACAAATTCCTGTTCTTTTCTGCTTATTCTCCGCGCTCTGAAGTCAGTACATGCTTGACCGCGTCGAGAGTTCCCCCGAGGCCGGAGTCTATCCTCGCGGGCGCGGTATTCAGAAACACACCACAAACACAGCGGGGCGATGTAAAAAAAAAAAACCCCGCAGAGAGCTGTGGGAGGGGATCGGGGTGGGGTCGGAGGTCAAACCCAGCTTCCTGTCGCTGCGGTAGACCCCCCAAGTCTCGCGTCTTTTTTTTTTTTTTGTTACCTTTGACGAACTGGGTGAAGCCCTTGCGGGTGCTGCGGTAGTGCAGCGTGAGGCTCGTCTCGCACTCCTCCTCCACGCAGAAACTCGGCGGCTGCACTTTGGGGAAGGAGAAGCGGAAGTACTCGTGCAGGTTGTCCAGCTCGTTGATGAAGTCGCGCACATTTCGCCCCAACACCTGGGAAACAATGAAGGAAAACTTAAAAAATGATCGAAAATGATTTCATTTGGAAGCATTTTTCATGGTGTCCGAACACTTTTTGCTTTTTTTTTTTTTTTTTTTTAATGAACCCCACTATAGATGTAGAAGCTATTTTATACAGAGAAGTTTTTGCCATCAGACTTTCTCTTTCATTTCAAGTAAATATATGAAACCTTACTCTCTCCTTGGGGAATTCTATTTGAGCAGAAATAATGGATGCTATTTCTCTTTTCAGCTGCTTTTAACCACTCGTACTAATAATTCCAGTTCTTATTCCATTTGTCCCCAAATGTGAAATATATCACTTCCCATTGTGCCAGAAGAGGTTTTTCCTGTGGGGGAAAGAAAAACCGTAAAAACGAAAGACAACTAAAGCGGTGGGCTCTGTGTCACCTTCAGGATCCGCTCATATCCGTAGTTTCCAATCCTCTTGACCATATAGACCCCGAAGGCGTACATGAGTTCATCGTGGGTCTTTCCCAGGACCTCGCCCGCCGCCTTGGCCAACCGCAGGATCAGGTTGTCACTGTAAGCAATCAGGAACGCTATTTATTACATCAGTGTGATTCAAAATGGGCTTTTTCAGTTCAGTGATGGACAAAAACAAACAAAAAAAAAGCCCACATTTGGTAACTTCAGTAATAATAATGTGAGTGGCAATTTTAATCAGTCAAACCCCCAAAACAGGGATGGATCGAACGTAGGAAATCTTCAAAATGCCCCCCAAAAAACTGTAATCGAGGAGCAAACATTGCTCCCAACATGCTGATAAATTAGTTACATTCACAAGTTTAGGGAAGTATCCTAATCCTGCATTTAGCCATCGTTGTATTTTCATTCGTTTTATTTAATTAAGATTTCCGTCTCGAGCGGAGACTAGGAAATCCTGCACCTGCAGTGATGATGTTTTCGATTCATCTACCGTATTAGCTTATGCATTACATAAGAAAGCTATTGAGAGCTAATTAAAAGTGTGAACAGTTCTATTTTTCTCCTGCTGTCTCACATACAGACGAGATTCCACACACGGGGATGATCGCACACTTTTTCTTTGCTTTGTAGTTACTCCTGTTGACTCAGGTTGGTGATTACTGTATGCATTTTAATGGAGGCCCCTATTTTGTTTTATTTTACATCAAAAACTACAACTTTATGCAAAAAATTAGGCTGCTGTTTTTTTTTTTTTTTTTTTTAAAGTGCTCCAATGTGTTGCAGATGCAGAATTTTGCAACTGTTTTTTTTTTTTTAATATGTTACCGGTGAGTCTTTTGCTAAAGGAAAATTGTCTGTTACCGTTCAAGCACAAAAAAACAACAAAAAAAAAACATCGCACCAGTTTGTCCCTAAAAATCGTGCAGTCGTCACAGAATAAACAACAACGACCTACTTGTACATCTGATGCCTGACGAACTTGAGGTGGGGTATCTCGGCTCGGTTCTCGATCAGTCTCCACACATCCTCTCCGTAGGATTCATTAATGTAATCGTTCACTGCTTCCAGGTACAGGCCGTACATCTTCAGAGGGTTAGAAACCTCCAGAGTGCTGCCGAAGTTAACTGCTTAGCTGGGAATAGACCGCGGGGGAGAGAAATGACACATCAGGAATAAAAGGCGGGACTCATCTTTGGTAGAATCAACAGTTTAAAGTACCGCTGATGTTTAAAAAATAGTATATATTTAAACGTTTAAAAAAAAAAAAATATTCAAGTACTATACTTAACAAAAATGTTAAAGTGCTTGTTCTTTACTTTCCTTTCCAATTGATGCCACAAATACTTCCACTCTTCTACATTTCAGAGGTAAATATTGTACTTTCAACATATATTTGACAGCTTTAGTTACTTTTCAGATGAAGAATTGACACAACTGATAAGATAACAAGTCTTTAAAAAAAAAAAAACGCAACACAGTCATAAATTAAACCACAAGTTTCCAACCTGTTTGTTATCTGACAATTTAAATGAAGCCGTGTGTAATCACATTTCAGGATGTCTACGACTGGTCAAAATAGTCATTTCAAACTTTTTTTTTACATGATCTGATATCGCACCAAAAATCAAAGACTAGAGAAAAAGTCCAAGAACTAAAAGACTTTTGTGTATCAGAAATGGGTTTTTTTTTGTCTTTCCCCAGCAATAATCTGACGAGATAACAAACAGGGACAACATGTATCCGCTGTCCCTGTTTATAAAACTGTATATAAAGTATTTTAAAGCGGCTCCACCTCCTGCGGCTACAACAGTAACAGCTGTTTTACGCACTGATACTTCAGTATTAATAATCTAACGATGTCCTACTTAATAATATGTCACTCCGAGGGACCAAAACAGCACTTTCACTTTAATACTTTACCTGCATTTTGCTTCTAAAACTTTTTTTTCATGCAGTACATTTACTTATAATGGAGGAATTTGACATTACTGCCTTGATATAATTATTAGTAAGTGGCAATACTGCTAGACTGTAACACTAATTGGCACTGTCTTCTCATTAAATTAAATTGATTTATTCTGGGCTAAAAGCAAATCATAACACATTGAATTAATATTCGGTCCACATGTGCAATCAAGGAAAGAAGAAAATACTTGTTTCTTTTACCTGTGTCACGCACAACCTCATGAAACGTTAGGTAACCCCCTCAGACAACACCTACATCCAAGAAAAGAACAACATTGTCAAGGGAAGCGTGGAAAAAAAAAGAAAAGAAAAGGCAATCGCATCCTTGACTGCATGTCTGCTGCTGCTGCCACACTTACAGGAAAAATTGTGCCACTGTAGGGAAAATACAAGCAACTGAAAATAGCATCAGGCAGCAGGGTAATGCGTCTAACCCACCAGTTAAGTCAAATAAAAACGCATAAAATACGATCAAAGTGGTAAAAAAAAAAAACAACAAAAAAACAAACAAACAAACCGATCCAACGCCCAGGTGAAAGAGGAAACCGCCCTTACCTGCAGTCTCTCTCTGCTGCGTTATCCTGGCCTCCATCTGTGACCGGCCGAGCACCACAGGACCCCCCCACCTCCTCCCCCCCCGCGCCCCGCCGAGAGTTTCCACCTGTAGCTGACATGTGCGCTCTCCCCTGACACTTGCTTGTCAGGTCAACAGGTGACCGGGGAGCCACAAATAGCCAGCGCCAAGGCGTGTTTGTGGCAGGTAGTAAAAGAAAAGGCACCAAAAATAAAAACAACGGTTTTCAGCTGCGTGGACTGACAAACCGTAGTCTAATTTGTAATATGTAGAAGTCTGTGGGCGGCTGTGAGTGTATACGGGAATCCCTTAAGGAAAGGAAAAAAAAAAGAAAAAAAGACACTTAGTTTTGTGTCTTCTGTAAACCAGAGTGCACAATGTGAGGCTCATTATCTGAAATTAGCTTGTACTCCTTCACAACAACTCATTAGGGCTACCAGGTTTTCTTGGCTAATTGTAATACATTTGCATAATTACAGTCAGGTGCACATTTTATCTGACAGTACACAGTGTTGAGATTGGCATTTGGAAGGTTTTGTGTATTCCCGCTTTGCGAAGTGAAGCTGAATTAATCTGTTCAAAACATTTTTGCGGCCTGCTGTTACGACTGCTATTATCTCACCGCCCCTGATATCAGAGCAGGTTTTAAATTGTGACAAACGTTTGAGTTTTTTTTTTTTACTCTGGTTTTATGACTTGAATGCATTTTTTTGTAACCTTTTTTTTTTCATTATAGAACCAGACATGTGAATGATAAGAGAAGCTTTATTAAACAGCTGTCAAAGCAGATTCTGTCTTGAAAAGTGACAGAGCAATTCTTTGGAGTACATCCACCAGGGGGCACTGTTACAACACCCTTGGTTTTCCCCCACTGCTTCGTCAGACGCTTCCACTGAAAGAAACCAGCTTAAAAAAGTTAAAAGAAATGTGCTTTTTTAAAAAAAATTTTTTTTAAGGTAAGTCCAGACAGGAAAAAATCAGGCCCTGCGTCCTTTTTTTTTTTTTTTTTTTTTCAACGACATCTGTGGGCTCTTACATCTGCCTCGTTGCAAAGTACACAACCCCCCTGATTCAAAACATAATTTCCCTCTCTGTAGGAAAGATTAAGCCATGAACAATGAAAAGTGACTTTTCTTTTTTTTTTCTATTCAAATTCTGACCTGAAAGGTTAAGGAAGTTCACACCTATCATGCAGGAGGTCTAATTAAGAAAACAGTTTGAGCTGGAATTAGGTGGAGCACTTCATCCTGCCACTGCTTTCCTTCACGCCGAGGCCACCGAAGGGCCGCCGACAGCCAACCTGAACTACCATCTCTGAGCGATAATGAGCCGCTCTCTGTTCCGTTTCCTGTATGACTTTTTTTTTTTTTTTTTTTTGCTTCTTTTTCAACCCGCAATTTCCCCTCGTCTGCCGAGCGCTCGCTCCCTCTCCCTCACCCCCTCTCTATTCGCCAGGTGTCTACCGTCTTGCCTTTAATGGCCTCTAGTGCAGACTTTACCACACTGCAGGCTGGGAGGTCCGCCCGCCGCCCGCCTCTTAACCAGAGAACAGAAAGGGAGATAACAATGTGCTGATGGTGCCACAACCGTAAACTCCACACAGATGCTGCCGGCGCTTTCATTAAAGATGACATGACTCATCTTCTTTTTCGCTCCGCCAATATTACACCCTGCCTTTCCTTTTTTTTTTTCTTTTCTTTTCTCTCCCCCCCCCCCACATCCACACACCCTCACCCCTCACAAAGAGAGAGGCATCGCTGTTTCAAAAGGTGTCCATTCATGTCATTTTTCAAATGCTAACAGGGAGCCAAAGGAACACCTCCCCTCCCATTGTTTGATGTGAGCAACACAAAACACGGGAACTACACACAGGGAACTACACGCAGGGAACTACACGCAGGGAACTACACGCAGGGAACTACACGCAGGGAACTACACGCAGGGAACTACACGCAGGGAACTACACGCAGGGAACTACACGCGTGCACAAACTGGGCTCTGTTTCCTCGCTCTTCTTCGTACAGGTGGTGTCTTTTTCTTTTTTTTTTTCCTTCTTCTTCTTCTTCTCATATATGTTTCCTCTCTGTCCTTGCTTGTTATCTGCTGGAGGAGTTATCAGGCTCAGCCAGCCCTAACGCAGGCATGATCCAATCTCTGGTGGTGGTGGTGGTGGTGGAGAATCAGGGTCACCGGAGGAAACCGGCGTGCACAGTCGGGGGGGCCTTCTTTTTTTCTATTTTTTTTTTTTGCAGCTCTGCGGTTCATACCGTTTATTTATATCGTCAAAGCGGCGGGGTGGGGGGTGGTGGTGGGGGGGGGGGAGAAAAGAGCTCCGCCGTTTCGACGTGACACACGGATATTGAAAGTCAGCGCAAAAGCAGGGTTATTGGAGCGTTTCGACTGAGTCCGAGCACAAAGTTATTGGTGTGGTGTGAAGGGGGGGAGGGGGGGAAGGAGGTGTGTGTGTGGGGGGGGGGGGAAGCTCATGCCATAAATTGCCTCTTCTTGTTTACAGCCAGCAGTCCCTGAAAGATAACCCCACCGCCGTCCCTATAGCGGCGCCGTGACTGCACACTTAAAAGCCGCGTGTACGAAACCACCGGGTAAACGTGGGGAATAAAAATAAATAAAAATAAATAAATACATTTAAAAAATAATTTAAAAAAAAAGCAAAAGGAAAACGTCTGCCTCTGTGGAGGAGCTGTAACTACTCTGACCCCGCAGGTTGAATACTTAACGGCAGTCTATCTGTATCCCAGCCGTCCCGTATCGCTCAATCCGATACCCCTTAGCGCCCTCCAGTGCCCCCCCCCCCCCCCACCCACCCACCCGCTTCCATATTCCTCTCACGAAAAAAAAAAAAAAAAAAAAAAAATCCCATGATACCGCTCTCTTACTGGCTTTCCTGCAGGAGCCCGGCGCCGCCGTGCTACGCTCGCTGAATGCTAACAATATCCGGGCAAAAATCTTATTGTGGCTTTCAAAGCAACCAGAGGGCCTCTCTTTTGCTGTATTTATAGCTCGTCTGCAAGTTCTTCCCCGCCTCCCTCCCTCCCTCCCTCCCTCCCCCGCTTCATCTCCCTCGCTGTTTCTTTTTCAGTTTCACCTGTCAGCATCTCTATCTTCCTCCAGCATCCTTTTACCGCACCTGCTGCCTCTTCTCTTTCCACTCGCGCTCGTCTCCACCATGCTCTCCCATCTCCTCTCCGGTCCTCCCTCTCTCTCTCTCTCTCTCTCTCTCTCTCTTTCCGGTCTTTTTGTCATTATTCAACGCGACGTTTCGGACGACATCCGTCCAGATCGCTGTCACGGTTCATCGCGTCGCCCCGTACAGCTGTATCCTCCCTCTCTGTCTTTCTCTGGCATTAGCTTAATTAAAAAATCTCCCGCCGCCGCCGCCGTTCCTGCAAAGCGCGGGACGACGGCGCTCCGACGTCGGCCGCCGGCACGACGGCGATGCGGCCGAGGTGGGGAAAACTGGACGAGCGACCGCTCGACTCTCGTCTGACGTGCGCAGTTGTTTGCGGCTCCAGCAAGTGGGCCGACCCTCGTTTTTCTGCCGATCCACCTGGAAATAATCCTGCAATATGAAAAAAATAAAATAAAATAACCTTCAAAAAGCGGTGGGTTGTTTTTTTGGGGGAGGGGGGGGGGAGGGGGGCGTGTCTGTTCGATTGACAGGCCCGCGGCGCAGTCAGTTTACGGCTGTCGGTGGACGAGACGCGGCACCGCCGGGTTTCCGGTCAGATCCACCCGCTCAGACGCGGTCGCCTCCTGTTTCAAACTCGCTCGGGACCAGCGGGGGCGGGCGCCGGCCAGCATCCGAACCCGAAGGCTTCGTCACAGCCGTCGGTTCGCCGCTCGGCTGAAACCCGGTCGGGCTCGGCCGCCGCCGCTCGGATTTTAAGCTCGCGACTATCTGTGGCGTCGAATGACAAAAAAAACCCCAAAAAAAACGACAAAGAAAGACCCGATTTCGCGTAAATGGTTCGCATTTGACGGGCCCGTAACGAGTGAAAACGCGTTCCAAATGTACAAGTTGACCGGTCAGATTTCCTCTGGAAGCCGATGGCGGCTGACTCCGTCTCTCCGCAGGCCTTTTCAAACCGCCGCCTGCGGAAGTACAGCGCTCTCGGAGGTGTAAAAATAGTGTCAAATTCTAACAAAGGCAATTCTAAAACTAGAGATGGGAGAAAAGGTGTGTGTGTGTGTGTGTGTGTGTGCGCGGTGTGAAAGGGGGCGTCTGCATATAAATATTCTATTAACTTCCGCCGGCTCCATAACGGCGTAGCAGCGCGGTTATGCATTCAGTGCCTGGAATTTGAAATGAAATTATTGCGGAGGTGGAGGTAGAGAGAGGGAGGCAGCGGCGGCTCAAATGGCCGTTTCCTTTCCTCCAATTTTCTCCTCTTTCCCTCTTTCGCCCCTTCGCCTTATCACGGGTGACACTAATCCAATTTCAGCTCTGCTTGTGATAGCTCTAACGCGGTTTTGTGTACCATTTCCACCCCGTGTATATATATATATATATATATATATATATATATATATGCACTCGCGCAAACACACAACTGCTGCGTGCACACTTTAAAAAGGTCACATACTGTATCCGGGGGGGTGGGGAGGACACACACACACACACACACACACACACACACACACACACACACACACACACACACACACACACACACACACGTTTATACATGACTGTACACAACACACACATACAGTGAATCTATGAACAATCTTCCCGTCCTGCCAGGTTTTTAGAGACATTAGCCCGACGATCTGTAATGTACATCTGGATTAAGACTGATTTATTAGGTCTGGGTGGGGTTTAAGGAAGGGGGGTGGGGGGGGGGATTCAGGCCAAATTACCCCCTTTGGGTTTTCTTAGCGCCGTTTTTTTTTTTTTTTTGAAAGATTTTCCGCCACTCAGACTGTATCTGCCACATCAGTTCAAATGGAGGTGATTTGTGTTGCTCTCTTTGCGTTGCTCTCGAGCGGCGAGCCCCGTTCTCGTTCCCCGGGGCGTTAAATACCGACAAGGCCGCCGGTGCCCGAGAAACACGCACGAAAGCGTCCTTCGGCAGCGCAGCAGCCGCCCGGCGCCGAAGAAGGTCATGCGATGCAGCAAAGGAGGAAGAAAAGAGCTCAGGATCGGGGTGGTCGGACAGAACAAACACAGGACTTTCACCCAAGAGACGGGTGTTCAAGTCCATAACGTGTGTTAAGTAAATCAGTTACCTGCCTGACATGATGTATCTAATCTATCTAATCTATCTATCTATCTATCTATCTAACCGAGACACCAGTGGTTTGCAACAAACTCAGTTACGCAAAATAATCCGCAGATTTCATCCAATTTTGAGTGAATTGATCCTTTAAGCACCATCGTTATACTGTAGTAAAACAAAACTCGAGGTTCACCTGAAAGCTCAGGGACTTGTCAAGTGTCTGAACCTTGAGTTTATCCCATTCAGAAACTCGCCTGCACACTGACAATAATCGTATTCTTGTTATTTAATATCATGTAACGTAAGCTCATAGTTAAGTATTTCCCTTATGTCTTGACCTTGTACCTGCAGGTCAGTCAAGCTGACTCATCATCAACAATTCACTCAATTAAAAATATTGTCAGATTAACTCGGCGAGAGCGGATCTGGACGTTGCGCGAGTCTTCGCTCTCACTCCCAGCGCAACATGGGTCCGTATTGCGTAAATCTCCCGGGGCTACTGTTGGTGGAGAAATTAGTCCCTTCGCGCCGTCCAATGATGGATCTCTCCCCCGTTTGATTATTGAACCTCGGTGCAGAATTGCGAGATTAGAAATAAGCCCTCGGCCCTTTTGATTCGGAGTGACTGACGCCAACAGCCTGACGTTTGCCGATGATGGTTTTGAAATTGCATTGCAGCGGCTGGAAATGAGAAAAAAAAAAATGAACCGACTTACACAAATACTGGCCAGGAATGGAAGTCGGTACCAAAAAAAACAACAACAAAACAAACAAAAAAAGAAAGTTCTTTAAAGGTCCAGTCGATGCAAACCGGGTCTCATGATCAAAATCCAGAACAAAGAAGTTCGAGTTATGAATGTTGCTTTACGTTCACGTCCGAAGGGGGCCTCTTGAATTTAGATTCCTGATCAGTCTCCATTTTAATTCACCTGACACGCACCAACGTCCAAACGTCCTCACGAATTATGACTCTAGTCCTTCAAAGACAGAGGCATTAAGTAGCGTGTCATCGTCACAGAGTCGCCAAGCCTTGTCGGAAGGGTTGTCGAAACGGATGAGTCAGCAGTGTGGGGGATTTGGACACGGAAGCAAAAAGAAAAAGTTTCCTTTTTTAAATTTTTTTTTTTTATATCAACCAGTCACTGCTTTTTTTTTCTTCACATTTTTAACCACCACTATGAACCTATCTAACTAGTGATGGCAGTTTAGAAAAATAAAGTTCACGCGTAGCGTGCATTTAACGTACGATCCTGGTGATATTTGCAGTAATTTATAAAAGCAGTGACGGACGTCTAGTTTGGAGAAAAATGTATATAGACCTCTTATTTAGATAAAAAAAAAAAAAAAAAAACCTGACAGATTACGCCCTGAATCGAGATACCGATGGATTCCTTTTTAAAGTCAGTGCATCAATTTTATACCTGCTTGATCTATCTGACAGGTTTGTTTCATAGGGATCGTATCAGTGAAATGAAAAGTGCCGACGGGGCATTTTTTTTTTCTTTCCAGCCGCGGCATTAACTACTGTCTGCTAAACAGATGCTGCAGCTCTGTGTTGATTTCACACCTTGACTGTGTCATTGGCGAGTCCGAGACGTCGCATGCATGCAGTGGGTAGGACGCTGGTTGTGTGTGTGTGTGTGTGTGTGTGTGTGTGTGTGTGTGTGTGTGTGTGTGTGTGTGTGTGTGTGAAGGGTAGGGGGGCACAATAGATAAATGAATTGTGATAATAACATTCACTACTTTATTCATTTGCTCCTTTTATCTGTTTCCCCATCTCTGGCTTTTGGCATTAACTGCCTTTTTGTATGTAATTTACTGACGTGCCATCTGCCCACATTGGATTCTGACGCTGGACTGAATGAAACCAAAGAGCAGATAATTGTGCGCATTGTCACTAACGCTGGCAACACTTTTGTTTTAGATTTCATAATGAAATCAGGACATGACTTCACATGTAATTTGGTAAATGACAACTCATTTGGCACGATGCGATTTTATTTGAGTCATAAAATTTTTTTTAAAAATAAAAAATAAAAAAAATCCACATTTTGCCGGCTCCGAAGAGCAGCCATCAGGCCTCGTTCCGGTCATGGATGTATTTCTTGCCTCTTTGAAGTGGCGGGCAAAGAGAGTACGTGCTGAGAGAGTCTTTGTGAAGTGAAGCAACGGTTTTTTGGGGTTTTTTTTTTTGTACATTTTTATTTTAGGAACTTGAAGAAGTGCTGAAGGAAGCAGTTCTTCAGTGGCTTCGTCTCTCAACAAGTAATTTTACAGTGACCACACAGGAGAGGCGGCGGCACGGAGACGTTGCACATTCGGTGCTTCCCTTTGTCTTTGTCTTGTAGTATGTTGTCGGCGCACACGTTTCCTATGCACGCAGGCACGCACGCCTTTCAGGCACATCGTTGAACATCCTTTTTTTTTTAATTCTCCAAGTTTCCACTGGGAGAGGTTCGATTTTTTTTTTTTTTTTTTTTTTTTTTTATCGGCCACCTAAGAGTGGAGCCTTTGGTTTGTGTGCAGTTGTGTAGTTAAATAGGAGGCAAGGTCAGGGAGTCTTTGTTCAAGATGCTCCGCAGAGGACACGCAGCGAAAACAAATGGTGGTGAAACAAAAAGCCAACATCGCCCCTCGCAGTGAGGGGGGTAATTGCATCACAAAGAGGTAATTTAAAACAGGGTTGCAACCGGGCTGTGGTATGCCTGCTTTTCTCTCTGTGTGTGTGTGTGTGTGTGTGTGTGTGTGTGTGTGTGTGTGTGTGTGTGTGTGTGTTTGATCGTGTAGTGTATTGTTACAAAAGCACAAGCCTCCAATGGCGAAGCGGCTCAGTCAGCGTTGTGTGTCGTAAATCATTCCCACAACAATGCGGCAGCGTCTTGGAGATCGCGGCTGAAGTATTGTTTACACTGAAATAATGGATGAACTTCACTTTCGGTTTTCGCTGCATTCGTCACAAACTGTCATCCGGCGCGGCGTGAAACCTGAACATTCCTACCGGCGGGTCGATGAGAACGGTAATGAAACGCTTTATGGGTAATAATGGGATCCGCTCAGCCCCCGCAGCCACTCGTATTATTTTGTCGACGACATCAGCAAAGTATTAGAAAAACGTGCGTGTTTTTAATGATGCGGTTCATTCCGTTTGTTTTGCATTCGGTGTACTTCACATTATTTTCTCGCATCGGAAAGCCTTTACAACCCCCAAATTGTGTTTATTTTTTTTTTTTTTACAGTCGGGGCCAGCATAATCAACTCGTCATGGCGACAAAGCGTGAAATAGACACGCCCGTCGACTGCGGCAAAACGTGAAACTGTCACGCCGAGACATCGCCGAGCGTAGCTGTCTCACGTTTTGCTGTACTGGAGGGGCGTGTCTATTTCACACATTGCTTTCGTACTGGGTCCGAATAATAGATGTCATGCGTAAGGAGCTGAAAAGGGAAATAGGCAACTTGCATCTGTGACGATGCAACATATCTGATATTTTCTGACCCTGGATTTTGAGAAAGAAGCAAGTTTAGGCCTCTAAAACGTCAATAATAAGTGTTCGATTTTGATGATAGTCCTTCACAATAACAAAACAAGTGCTTCTTTAAATATTTTCCTGCAACTTTGATTACAGGAAAATCCATGTCTTTTTTTTTACAATCCAAGTCGCCTGATTAGATCGGAGTGCAATGCGGCCACAAGTCGGTCCGTCTGTCAGGCAACTCTGACCCTGGAAATGCGTGTTGTTGTCATTATCCGCCGCTAAAGCAAATAAATCCGGGCACTTTCTCTTCAACGGCTCCGGTACAAAAGTAAAAAAAACAAAAAACAAATGCGGGAGTAGAGGTTGAGAGGAACAAAGAAAGTTAAACGACAGCATTTGTTATTGAACATCAACGGGATAAAAAGAGAGTCTGATGAAGGTAATTGTCCTTTAATCCTGGCAGCCTGCAGCACAGGACGGGACGGGACAGGTCATCTGGCAGCCAACGAGTCCCAGTTGCACTCTGAGGGCCCGATGAGCTGCGTTAAACACCCCCTGCTGGATAAACCGGCACAATGCCCTCCTTTCTGAAAGCTGCTTGATTATGAGTCTGAGGCAGTCTGAGGCCCCTCTGCAGACCCCCCCGTCCCCCACCCCACCTCCCCGGCACGGTGGCTGTGAAGCCCAGCAGCGTGGACTGAGACCAGATCCATAATCCTCCTCCTCTCCGAAGATTCTTCTGGAGAGCAGATGAGCCAAAAAAAATTGGAACTTGACTCTCGCTGTCCCTCTGCAGCGGGAGGTCTTTTTTTTTTTTTTTTTTTCCCCATCATTACGACAGTGTGTATGAGCATCTGCTGACAACAGACAGTTGGCAACACATCAGTGCAGCAATGTCACTCTTATTTAAGAAGTTTGATGTTTTTCGGGTTAAAAACCGCCGAACACCGAAAGGAGCGGGAAACGGATATATCTTCTTGGATTTGTTTCAACGTGATTACACAATGTGTGTTTTTTGTTGTTGTTGTTGTTGTTATTCGTATAATTCCGGATGACATTCTTTGAACGGTTTTTGGTAAGATTACGCGTGTTTCATGCCACAGCAGATGTCAGCAAAGGAATTCTAGAAATAACAAAGATCCCGGGAGTTCAGTCAAATAAACGGACGAGGAGCACAGGGCACGTTGTTTTGTCGCGAGATGCCCTTGGAACGTGTGGATTTGTTTGCACGCCAGCGGAGATAAGACACCACTGCGTTGTTTTCAATGCGTCGCTGTGCGGCTGGTTTTTGGACGCTGCGAGGCCGCAGCTCTGCCAAAGCGATTGGGTCTTAGCGTGGCATCTCCTCGCAGGCGGTAAATGGATACCAGATTTTTTTTTTTTTTTTTTTTTGGGTCCTCGCACGTCTAAGCTCATTAATGAGACGCGCGCTTAGGTGCCAAGATGCTCGTCTGCGGTACATGCGCTGTATCAAAATGGGAATGTAAATGATAACGCCGACTGGACCGGACGACCGTGTTATCCCTCGAGGATTAAACTATAGGCGGCTGAAAAAAAAAAAAAAAAGAAAAAAAGATGTGATTAAAGGTACAATCGGGACTTTTTGTTCAAGTCGGGAAGATGCCGTGTGGCGTACGAACTAAGCTCTATCACTAAATCACAGTGCCGGGGCCTGGTGGTGGTTTGGAGTTGCCACAGCAACACCAAGATTCAGACGAGCAACTGCTAAACATTCAAAACAAATCCAATCCTTTTGGTTGCGAAAACCGGAAAAGTGTGCTACGTAGGAGAACATATCTCAAAATATATGCACATATATTTCACATTTTTTGATCATTTTAATGATAGTTATGGGAAAATCATTTTGTGTTGACTTTTGGCGACATGAAATGAAAGTGGTACGTCGGAGAGTGTGTCGGGGGTGCTTGTTGTAAGGCGGTGAACTCGGCCGGTGTAGCTGAGCTCCAAAAAAAAAAAAAAAAACGTAACTCAAAAAAGTAGATGTCACTCGAGTGTCTTTGCGATGTCGATGTGACAGATTGTCCGTTTCTCCGGGTCGCCAACGATGCGGGGGGACGACACGGTGAAAGAACAGGCGGCGGCGGCGGCGCCACGTGACAACCGGCGGTAGCGGGACCGGCTGGGCCTCGAACCCGAGCCGGAGGGGAATTTGCGCCGCGTCTGATATCAAACCGGCGACGGACCAAAGGGGGAAGAAATATATTTGAATACGGCACAAACAAATACACACCCGGCTGGAGTACTCGGTGACCACGCAATTTGTTTTGAATGCGGACCTTTTCTCTCCCGCTGCATTCGGGCACCCGCATTAAAACTCATACAGTCCTTCCATACCAATGATGCAATATGTTGGACCCGTGTCCAACATATACAACGTGGACATGACGGACGCTTTTGCCACTAACCACAACTGCAGACATCCATCGGTGAGTCGGCTGCGCCCTCTGTTACCCCATGGTGTTTGTGCGTTTGTGCGTTTGTGCGTGCGGTTGGTTGTCGAGGGTTTAAATGCGTTACCGGGTTGAAAAAAAAAAAAAAAAAGTCAACAATTCCTTCTGTTCTCGCGTAGCCTAAAGCGACTATAGTAAAACTATATATCTGCTGTGTTAATAATGACAAAGGCTGCTGGTTTTGTAGTTCATTTATTCTATTTTGAAACATTGGCTCGCAACCCCGTGCTGCCGTCACATCAACTGCAGCGAAGAAGGTCCTGCACGCCGTTCGTCTGAGATTCAACAACACTTTGGGGAGCGAATGTTGTGTGTCATTCTTAAAGTGAGACGATACAGTTCATCATTTTAATCTCATTTCATAATTAGACCAAAAAAAAAAAAATGGTTCTCCCTCAGCGCATCCACAGCCCTCTTTAGCGCTAATATAAAATATAAACAGCAAGCCTGCGTTAAAAGGAAAAAAAAAAGTAAACTTTTAATGAACTCCAAATCTGTTTTAGAAATCTTATCTTGTTAATTAACAAAGTAGAAAAAAAAACAAAAAAAAAACAATGCAGGAATCACCTGGGCTTTCTACAGCTTTAGAAACGTGTGAAAACATGGCAACCGACTATAGGAGGATTTATAAATAACTGCAACGCAAGAGCTGACTGTTTGTTACACCTCAAGGTCCAGTTTCCTCCAGATAAGAAGTACAAATACACAAAGCACAGGACATCATGTTAATAAGAGTGTTTGCGAGGCGTCTTTACACACTTCTTTTATTTGGCTGTTTTTTTTTTTTTTTTTTTTCCGGCAATGCCATGTTGTTGTAGAGTTCAGCACCATTAGCGTGTGCCAGATTTACCTTCCTTCTTGCTCTTCCTCATTTGGCTGGAATAGTTTTGCCTGGCTTGAACTTGAGCCACTTTATTTCATTCCCATTTACCGAGCCTGGGCTGTGAACATTTCGTTGTGTTTTTTAAAAGTACAAAAGCTCCACAGACTTGTGCAGAAAGCACTCGAGTTACTTTACCGACTCAACCGTCGCTCCGTTGTGTGTGACACGGTGGATCCGCCGGTTGTCCGGAGCGTTGCAGATCTATTTAAAATCATCGCAATAATTAGCTCAGAAGTCGTCTGAACGGTGAAAAACTTTCAATTTCTTTTCTGTCTTTTGTGTATGTGGACAATCAAAATATTACAATCATCTTTTTTAATAAAAAAAAAAAAAAGGAACACCAGGGAAACAGTTTTGTAATTGCAGTCATTGTACGCCCGACAAAGCCGGCAAGACCGAGATGAGCCACGACGTGTGCCGAGAAGGCGACGGGCTGGGCAGCTTCATCAGTGGGAGGAAGGTTTTCCATCCTCTCATTGACCGCGCCCGCAAATCTCCTTCGTGGCTCACGTTGTCCCGTGACCACTCGGTTCCCCCGTGACACCGCCGGCCCTGGGATGAGCCACAAACGGAGAGGGACACACACACACACACACACACACACACACACACACACACACACACACACACACACACACACACACACACACACACACACCGGGTTTCTCACAGCTCCATTGTCCTCCCGGATTCTGGGTGGTGAGATAAACCGAACACGGAGCGGGGAGGTGGTGGAGGTGGTGGAGGTGGTTGTCGGCGGCGGCGGTGTTGGTTGGGATGCGCGCTTTTTTTTTTTTTTTTTTTTTTTTTTCCTCTCCTGTGCCACCGGTGCCAGATGCTCACGGTGCGCCAAAGACATCCACGTGCCCCCCCCCGCCCTCCCTTCCTCCCCCACACCGTCCCCTCCCGCCAGCTTGACACAACCATCTGCGCGTTGGATTTGGCAGCCTCTCTCTCTCTCTCTCTCTCTCTCTGTTCCCTCCAGTCAATTTACATCCTCGCACGATTCTCAATTCCTTCCCGTTTTGCGGCCCTCGAGGGAACGCGTCGGGGTGTTGGGAGTCCAAGAATGTCCCTCGAGGACAGCCGGCGAATGCAGCTCAGCAATTTGTAATTCGTAAAAAAAAAAAATTAAAAAAAAATGTAAAAAAATCCTCCACCCCGAGCTCTCTGATATGCTTTAATAAATGTTAATAGAATACAAAGGCCCGAGAGGGAAAGCGCCGAGGAAACTTCTTTGTTGACGCCGTGCGCTCGACTCTACTCTAATATATATATATATATATTTCTTTTTTTTCCGGATTGTATCCAGCTCCATCTACCTACCTTCAATCCTGAGTTTGGCACCACCCGCAGCCAAAAGTTGGCCGCTTTCTTTCTTTCTTTGTTATTTTTTTTTTTCTTGAAGTGTGATTATATCTTCCGCGATGGCAGCAGATAGACTCTTTCTATTCTGGGCCGAGAGAAAAAAAAAAAAAAAAAAAAAATTCTGTGAAGAAATAGGCCTTTTGTTCGTTTCATTTTTATTTTTTTTTCTTCATCTCTTGTAGAAATGGAGGTACAGTTAGACAATCTTGGCCATCAGTAAGAGAACGAAGTGCAACATAAGAGAACGATTCGGCAAAGAAAAACAACAGATGGCGAGGCGCAGGAAGCGGGGAGAGGAAGACGCAGCATATTGTTTTATTGTCAAATTAAATCAGAGACAATAAAGGAAAATATAATGCGAACTGATTTGTGATCACACGCTATCCCTGTGCTTTCTAGTGGTGCTATCGAACGCATCTTTTAAAGGTCTCGTCTCAACCGCAGCGATGTTTTTCTTTCGTCGTCGTTTTGCTCTTCGTGATCTTCCGTCGGTTCGCCGGACAGTTGGAAACTTAAATAATTCAGTGTATTCTTTTTTTTTTTTTGTGCAGTTTTTACTCTGGACAGGACACCGAATTTAAATGAAGGCAGGTTGTCATTCGGTCGGTCCCGACCCAAAACTTCTTTATCTGTGCGCGATGTGTTCCTATTACTGCTGCAACCATCTAAAGCGAGGTCAAAACAAACATGGGGAATGTTTTCAGTGAGGGAGAAGCAGAAGAAACTCCAGCAGGAGTATAGAAAAGTTGAAGTTTCATACATAGCCTGACATCAATTTTGGTATATAGCCCCTTTTTTTTTGGTCTTCGGACTCCGCTGGACTCTAATCTACTCCTCTCACACGGTAATTTAACCCGACAGGAAAAAAACATCGATCGGCGCGGCTCACCAAGTCGCTTCAGTTGCCTAAACTTGACTGGATCTCCACCATTCGCCCGAGGATGCCGGAGTCACTTTTAAAGGAGCTGACAAAGCACTCGATTGAGTGAAAGATGTTAAAAGCGTTCGAAAACCGCGCAGATATTTTACATTCGCGCTCGTGGGCAGAAGGGCGAAAGAGGGAGCGTGCTTCGACGTGAATGCGTCTTGATTGGCCCCGTCGGCAGCGTTTCAAAGAGCGAGCGGAGGAACGAAAGTCGGTCGGAGGGTTCGGCGCGTTCGTCGGGGTCGCGATCGCCCGCCGAGGGTTTTTTTTTTTTTTGGATGAGGAAGTTTGAATCGAAAACAAAACACGTCGACGACAAAAACTCCGCGGCGCAGCAAAGGCACTTCAATCCCAGCTCTTGAGATTCGGTTGTTCCTCGGCCAACAGCAGAAACCTGCAGCGGTGAGTGCGAGCTGCTGAACAGAGTGAACGTAAAACAGGGATTCCAAAACAACAACAACAAAAAAATAATGAAAAAGCGTGTGTGCGCGGTAAATCATTCCTCGACAGAATATAAAAGTGAGAGCTTTTTGTGGTTTTCTCCCTGGATGACAGCACACTGAAAAGTCAGTGTTTTACTTTTGAGTTATTGAGCCATTTTTCGTAGACCCGCAGAGGTTGTTGTCGTGGATGTTTTCGACACTTAATTAGAGCGGCTGATGTTGCCGCATGAAATTTAGCGATAAAAAGTTGATGGCTTTTTATTCGCGCAAAGCTTTTTTGGGTTCCCCCCCCCCCCCCACCTCGCAAACCCGTCTGCGTTGCAGTCGTTTTCGCCTCTCCCCGCGCTTGTGGTCTGTCATCCAGCTCAGCGAGCTCGGTGCTGTTTTATGTCTTTAAAGTTTTTTTTTTATATATATATATATATATATATATATATATATATATATATATATCACATCACCGTGCTCAGGATGGCAAAGAGCACAGTGTTCCCTCTCTGTCTGAGCCGTATCTATTTATGAATACATAACGCCGTGCGCTCACCGACGCTCTCCCCTCCTCTCCCCTCCACATTACATGCAAACCATGCCGCCCCCCCCCCCCCCAAAAAAAACAAAAAAACCCAACAACAACCCGGTGTGACCTGGACATTTCTCGCCATGTGGACTTGTAACGGTATTGATTGTAAACAGGATGTGGTTCTCATTTTTCCCGTGGTGCGATCTCACCTCAACTAGCACATCAATAGGTCGACGCTCTCTTCCCAGACCCCCGCTCGCCGACTAGCGGGAAACTTCCCGTGAACATAACAATGCAAAATAACCACGCGGTGCACGCCAAGCCGAGACTCCAGCCAGAACCACTTTGTGAAAAATCAAAGAATTATGTGTTGATTTAGAGAGCAGCTTCAGATAAAAGGATGACTTTGAATCCACCGGACATCTAGTGTGTAATTTAAAGCAGAGCCTGTGTCCCGTAACTCCTCGGAGACGATGGTGTGACGTACACAAGGACCGACGTTTCTTTCTTTCCTTGTTTATTAATTTATCAGGGACAAAACACGTGAATTAACATCAATAGGGTATAAATATCTTAAATATGCCAAAAAACAAAACAAACAAACAAGATAAAACAACATCAAAGCACATACTAATTAAAGTACAGCATATTTGCTTAAGAGGGTTTCTGTGAAATTTGTCTCTGAAAACCAGGGAGGTGTACGACTGGCCTATTCAAATAGTGGCCCGTGGCCCGGATGTGGCCCTTTTGAATTGTTTATACGGCCCACGGGAGGCTGCCTGCGAATCGGGACGTCGCGCCGCAGACATATAAGGATGAGCAGGAGTGCGTATCTTGAGTCTTCTGTGCCGGTAACCTTGGCGACAGGGTGGCGTGAGGACGATCGGGGAAAACCGTGAGTGTTTCTTCGCGACGGCGTGTGCTGCGACCGACTGCAACACCTGGAGTTGCACTCTGGGCTCAGCAGGCCACAGAGAAACTCATGTAACTGAGCTAAAAAAAAAAAAAAACAAAGAAAACGTTTCAAAATGTCTCTCTCGAAGCTAAGGAGACGGAAAGTTGATCGTGAAAATCTGCAACTTCGGAGAGAACAGACGGATAGATATTTATTTACTTTGCCAGCTGCAACGAGTAGTTCACTGCTTATAATTGATCATAACGACAGCACTTATGTGAAAGAAAAGTGACGTGCACAACTAGTTTAGAAGTAATTCCATGTTTTAAGACATTTAATTACACAATGCAGTAAGAGTTATTTGTAGCCATTAATTGAAATGTGTGGCCCATAAACCCTGATTAATGTTTCTACTTGGTACCACTTGGTATTGAAGATGAAAAGCTCTGATGTGGGATTTGAACATTTTAGACTGCTGCCACCTGGTGGTAATATAAATAAAACACCGCTGTAGAAATAAAAAGCACTCTGCTGCAGCTGAAGGCAATTTTTCACCTGGAATTGTACGGCATCAGAAAGACGCTATAATTTAACATAAAATTCAGGGCGTAGTGGTGTTAAATGCAAAAAAAAAAAACGTTTTCCATTCGCAAACTGCGACTTCGACACGTTTCAACGTCTGCCTTTTATTCCCTCGCGTTGTTTGTCCTCCTGACTTTGATGATAAAATCTGTCGCTTTCGCCGGCGCTTGTTTTTACATTTTAAGAATTTTCACAAGGGATATCTTCCCACACCGCTCGTGAGGCCGCCGCCTTAAACTGTAAGGCATTCTCTGCCTGTTCAAGTGCAACCAAACAGCTTCATCGAACTACTCCTGACCAAGTCACACGGCTGCTGCTGCTGCTGCTGCTGCTGCTGCTCGGCAATTCAGATGCTTATCATCAATTTCAGTCTGGAGCTGTTTTTAATGGCCCAGCTCTTATTTTGCACTGAAAGGTGGATTATATGCATTATTCACACTCTAATATTCCGGTGATATTACAAATCCTCCCCTTCCTCTCTCCGCTATATGCACACACAAGAGCCACAAACACCCCCCCCCCCATCCCTCCTCCGCCCCCCTCTCTCCTCCCCACCGCACTCTCTCGCCTCACAGAGATGAAATATGTGCATACTGTTTGCAGCTCCATAAATTGAGGATGCAGACTCAGACAAAAAAGATTACATAAAGCAATTCCTTGTGGTTTTATATATATATATATATATATATATATATATTTTTTTTTTCTCGGTTCATTTTCCTCACATGAAAATAACTTGCTGAATTTCTTCTCCTCGCCGAGTTCCCCCCCCCCCACCCCACCCCTCCACCCCTCCCTCCCCCCCACCCGGTGTATCAGCCACGTGAGCAGCAGAAGGTATTACAAACAGGAAGGCGAGAGCGAGGAGCCGTGGGCAGGGGAGGCCGGTTCGTGTGCCGTACACAGCGGTGTTGCAGCCAAGGTACTTGAGGGCCCCCCGGCCCCTCCCTCCCCCTCCCCCCCCCCTCCCCACACCCCTGAAACAAGAGGAAGACTAGACTAGCTGACCGCGATCTATTATTAAGCAGCGGATCAAAGCCAAAAAGAAGATGAGGGCATCTGCGGGACTGCTGGGGTAGACGGGGTTCATCTCGGCGGATTGGCGGTATCGAGGATATAAAAGCAAAACAAAAAAAGAGGGAATTCATTCATTTTACATCCCGAATGTGATGTTGAGTTTCGGGTGTTGTGGGAGGGGGTTGTAGTCTGTTGTAGAAAAACAGCAGCTCTTCTGACCTTTCAACTTGGGAGTGCACGGCATTGGGCTTTTTGCTGATATCCCCCCCCAAAAAAACGCCTATTAACTCTTTCGGACATTCCCAGTAAATATTATTCACCCTAATTGCAGAGAGCATTACGTTTCTCCAGCAGTGGAATTGACAGGTTATTGTGATTTTTTTAAAAAAAAATTTTTATCCTGATGGCCCGCCGGTCGATACTTAAACAGGCGTCGATGACGTTCTCCCCAAAAATATAACTTCAAATAGCAACTTTGCTAAAGAAACCTCGACACGGCAGATAAACTGTTGCAGCCTCTTTCGCATTCAACGCAAAACACGTGACGACGTTGCACCACCACGCCAGAAACATGTCCCCAAGCGTTTAGGCAAAGTCATTTTTTTTCTGATCATTTCATCAGCCTGTTATATCATAAGAAATGCTCCTTTCAGACCGATATTCGTATCTCTTTCTGAAGCCCTTGCGGGCCGACCCCGATGACGTGACCTTATTATCATGCATCGCTGTGAAGTGAGTGGCTCTACTGGCTCAGAACAAATCATTTATGTTTTATTTTTTTTTTCAGAGAGGGATAAAAAAATGTCCTTTTTTTTTACTGAGCGTACATGTCGGCACTGAGAAGAGGCCCCGTTAAAGCGCCAGGCTCTGCCGAAATGTGTTGACGAAAACGGTTTCCTCTGCGCTTAACACCTGCTTTCAACGAACTAAAAGACCGCGCGCCACTGCAGTAGTTCTGCAGCCTGCAAGATATTAAGAGGATTCACCAATAAACAGGAGGCACCACACCTCCAGCTCCAGATGAGAGTACCAGATGACAATGCACAGAAAAAAAAAAAAAAAACCTCCACATCGAGAGCCTCCAGCAACAAATTGAGCTTTATTTGCATTCAATCTGAATACCAGATTGCTAAGTGCTATCCATACTTAAGGCGAACTACAGTTTATAGTTCCCACGAGGGACCTAATCATGAAAAGGTAGAGAAGTAGAATTAAGTGTTCAGATGCATAAATGTATATTTTTGTATATATTTCTTATCTAGCATGGAGGAGACTGAGCAGTACTTTTGATCATTGAGCAAAGAGCTGCTGTCGTCAAAAAAAAAAACAACCAAAAAAACAGCAACTTTAATTTTGGTGGCTTTAACTGTATGCAAACTAAATGTAGGTTTTTTGAGTGATTTAATATGTCCTGTATGCACTTGAATCCTCTGCCAAAAACAATAACATTAATTACAAATATACAATCTAAAACAACCGTGCGCATCCCCCCCCCCCCCCGGCATTCTGCACGAACATCTGGCCAACACCTGCCACCTCTCGCTGCATCTCTTTATTTGTAGATCCTCGTCTGGAACAAAAATAAATAACCAAAATAAAATCTTCATCTCAGTTTACGGCAGTAAGACAAAAGCAACTTTGGAAAGATGTAAACAACGGCGGCCCTGTCTGGCAACTCGCCAGGACAAAATAGGAATCCACATTTTGATCTTTTATTGCAGCGTTTGCTGTGCTCGCCCTCTCCGAGGTAAAATATCCATTTTTGGAATCGACGGGAGAAAACGGTTGCATCGTTTCAGATTATTTTCCGTTAGGAGCGCTGCCAATACTCCATTATAGAGAGGGCAACACGGGGGTTATTTATGGGGGCATATTTTTCCAGTTCAATATTAGTTTTGGCTCCTTTGTACTTTTTTTTTTTTTTTTTTTTTCTTACTAACGTCTCCAGACCAGCTGCATCGTTAATGAGGCCGGGGGGAGGGGGTGTAGGGTGGGGGGGGTGCAGGGATAACACACGCAGCTGTAACCTTTATGCCCCCACCCTCTTTGTTGTTGTTGTTGTTGTTGTTGACATAACTGGATCGATAAGTTAATACAGAATACTGGAAATATAAGGGCAAGAAGTCACAATCTATCTGCCTGTGACCTTTTAAAAAGAAAATCCAGGAATGCTGCAACACCTCATATTTGCTAGAGTGCAAGAGGCTTTTCTGCAGCTCCCGCAGACGGACTCCGAACAGAAAGGGATCGGGGTTGAAGCGGGGCAGCAGCAGAGTGTTGCATCACAATGCTCGCGGCCTCTTAAACACACCTCCTTTTTGCCGAATAGACTTGTTTGTCCGCCGGGGGCGTGGGGGGTCCTGTCAGGGGCTCTGATGCCTTTAATATTTGATGGAGCTCGATGGAAGTAACCTTTTAAAGGCATCCCACCGCCGTACGCTCCCAGATGACCTTTTCGTGTTGGCCTGGACTCTTTTCCTTCAAGTTGCTAACTTGTCCTGATGTCGGCTGGACAAGGCGTGCGCTCCTGAGCGTCGACCTCGGAGACAAATTGTATCCAGAGCGAGCCGCGATGACGGCGGGAGTGTCAGCCCTGAACTTGTCATAAATAATACATGAGGGAACTTTTTTTTATTTTTATTTGCTTAATTGGGTAAGAGGGCTGGGCGATGTTTTTATGAATAATTAAATCAAACTTATCAGATATATAATTAAGCTGCAGAATGAGGAACATCTGTGGTGCTCAAGTTTGCTTACAGTTGATTTCCATATTTCACATTGCCGCAATCCATTTTACAAATCACCACATAAAACGTAAGCTCTATACTATGGATGATTTATATCTTCCAGACAGCCGCTGGCTTCCATTTATTTCAATGTAACGTGAAAAGTAATTGCAGAGACTTGAGATACACTTTACAGAAAAAAAAAAAATAAAAACTTGAATTTCCCATGTTTTCCACAAGTGGACACGTGTAACTACATGTAGGGAACATGTTACCACTTGTTGCAACATATGATAACATGTAGAAATCATGGCCCTGCATGTTTCAACATATAAAGCACATGTAAAAAAAAATAAAAAAAATCATCTTACCATGTTACCACATATGGAGCACGTTTATAAAACACGTTTCCACATGTTTTATATACCTTTTATATAACGTTTCACAAATACTGCAGTTTCAAACAGTGTTATAATGAGAGTACTAACCAACACATGCGTTTCAGCAATATTGATAATACATATAGGCTCAGTATAAAGGGAATACAAACACCACAAAGACGGTAGCCATTTAAAACAGACAGAACAAGCTCTTAAATCTGGACTCACAAAGTAAAATAATAATGACAGCAGATGCGAAGAGTCTTCAAACTATTGCAGTGTGTATTGAAAAGTCAGTCATTGAATAGCACTGTCTGGGATTACCTCAAGGAATCGGCCTCCGTCACACAAATCAATGAGGTACCATTTTAAAGTATTCATTGTTTACAAAAGCCATAATGCGCATCACAACACTTCATACATTTCACTTGGTTTTGCCGTTGCAGCTCCATCAATGTTTTATAATGAAGGTTGTGCTCATGGGTGTTTCAACGTATCTGATCAGAAAATCAGCAGTTAAAAAAAAAAAAACACTTTTTTTTTTTGCACCCCTGCTTGTTCTTGAATGCATCACCGAATACATAAATAAGAAAATAGATAAAGGTGAGAAGCGGTTCACTGAATGGATTATCTCAGTGTGAAATCTTTTCAGTTTTTCTGCTGTGTAGGCAGAAATCTAACTCTAAAATCGATAACCAAGAATCAAAATCTTAGCTCGTCCGGCACGTTTTTACATGATTTTGCTACCGCGTTGTCTGGTTTTGATGTCGGGTTGATCTGGGTCGAGCTCCGTTTTAGAGAAGCGGTCCTAATGAGTTTGGAGACAGAAATCCTGTGTTTTGAGTTCCTGCGTTCATCATCGTCAACAACGTCAAGAGTTCCCATAGCTGCTCCACCTCCAACTGACTCTTCTTGGGGCGATAAAAATAATCGCCCTTTAGGCTTCAGATTCAAAGAAGCTAACTGGCTAATTTTATGTTGCTATGTGCACGTCTTGTGTCGTCAGCAATTGGCTGTGCTGCTGCACTGTATGGGCGGTGTTTACGTAGCCCAAGAAGATCAGGAAGCTAATTTTCCCACTGAAATATTGATTTATATTTTATATATTACGTGTTATTTGGACACACAAACTTCAAATTAGTGGTTCTTTATTTTACAAGTATGGAATAAAAAAATAAATAAAATAAAAACTCTAGCGCCACCTATTGGCCAACCATGGCTGCCAAAATCGTTACAAATCAAAGTAAACTAGCCCCAGTTTTACTATATGCCGATACTATCATTACAGTTTGATTAGTTATAGGCTGTTTATGGTTACTTACAAAAACAAAAATCAAAAAATCATGTTTTTTGGTGAACATAATTATTCTGTTATGGTTCATAAAAAGAAAGTTTTAGAAAGTACAAATGAACTGCAGTGTCCTGTGCTGGATGTTTTGTCGACCCGTCCATCCACCACGGCCTCCAAACCCGACGCAGACTCCGTCGCTTCGCCTCAGCTCCTTGTTTTCTCCGGTCGCGTAGCTGCGAGAAGGCCGGCCACTCGAATGTGAACAAATGTAATTTCGCTTGCGCTCGCCGAAATGCCCGATGCTGTGATTCTTCTCGGGACAGTCTGTGATATTTATTCATAAAAACCAACACCTTTTTCTTTTCTTTTCTTTTGGGCGTATCAAGTAATGACTCAGCTAACACGGATATTTATTAGACTGCAGAAGTCTTGGTTGCTCTACTTGTCGACCGCAGCTGCCAAACGTGTTTGACGGGACATAAACATGGGGAAAGTTTTTGCCGTCGTTGAAATATTCAATATTTGAGATGATGTCTTTTCTACGTTGGCGAGGATCCGTGGAGTTTTCTTTTTTCCATCACCCACTTCAACAACATTACACTCTCTGCTTCGGCAGACTCCCCGTTTTGATTTCCCAGAAGACGTTCGGCACCTTACCAACTGATGTGAACACAATTACTTCAAGATTAATGTAAAAAAAACAAAACAAAGACGTGATCACAGCACCCAGCTGAGATTTTGCTTCTGCCTTGCTCAAAGCCTCTCGCATTAATTCTGAAGTGACGGGGAGTCCTCAGCTTTGATACCCTCTATGTGCTGCGGCGGCGTTTAACACGGCGCGGCTGAATATCATCCAAAAACATCTTTTAACTTGAAGCCGCATCAATCAATATTTAACATTGACAAATACTGAGCACAGTTTCAGATCAGCAAAACTCCTCAATAAGTCCTACAAAAATAAAAAAAAATAAATCCAGAGCTCCGCAGCTGCACAACACAATCTTTTTTTTTTTTATCGCCAGCAAGATCACCTGTTGATTCCCACTGAAGTGTCCTTGTCAGACCTTTGAGACTGAAGGATTTTTTTTTTCTTTCTCTCTCTTGTGATGTAGGACTTGAATGTGCTTTATTGTAAGGAAGATGAATAAGGGTGCAAAGGCTGTGAGCATCTTGCACAGTATGCGTTGTTGAAGTGGTAAGATGAATGATAAAAGCGTTATTTAATTTTTTGTCTCGGAGATAATAACTCAAATCTAAATTCGAGATGACGGGAAAAGGCGTATTTGCATGTCAATCATTTCTTCGAAAGAAAGACATTTATTTATTTGCTTGAATTTGAAAAGTTATTCCACGTAAGAATCGTTTTCTACTCCACAAACCTGAGGAGATAATTACCTCATTTTTACCTTCAAAATATGAGAACATTTCGGCCTGGTAATTGATGCTCCCCAAGGTACAAAGTGGCAGTTCATGTGGGGGTTATACGTCCATATCTGACATAATGTCTTCAGAGTTTTTCTTTGGTGTTTAAAATCCAAACTTAATGAGGATTATAACAGGACAAGATTTGACATAAAGATATATTAAACATATTTACTGCTCCAGTCAGTGCCGAGGCAGGGTAACGCAAACATCAGTGTATTTACCGATATTGAGGTCAAAATCAAGCCATGAATTCGGATGAAGAGGAACGTCGGGGCTTCAACCGTCATCCCGTGTGGCGTGCAAATACAAAATTTAGGGATGCAAAAAGTAGAAATTCATAATTCATAATAACAATTACCAAGAGTTCTTTATATGCATGGTAAATAAATATTGATGACACAATAGACTGCAGCTCCTGTTGGCAGGAAAATGTACCATACCCACTGTCCACAATTCCAACATTTTAATCAAGCGGTGTATTTCAGATTGTATAAAGATTTTCATTTTTTTTTTTTTTTTGTGTCAGGTGTCAAATTGGCTTCAAGTTTTGAAACCGTCTCGCAATCAAGAATATTAGTCCTCCTAAACGGGTCGATGGACGTTGCTCTCGGTGCGGTGCGAGATTCAAAAGACGAATGGGTGCGGAATAGCTGCAGGTGCTGCTGGTTAATGATTTTATTTCATTCACGGTGCAGTGTCCAGCAAATCCTCAGGCAGGGCCGTTTGCAGGAGCGGATGTGTTTGTGCCATTGATCTTGGCCGTCTGATAAGGATGCCCGGCGACAGGCTGTTAACCTAAGACAGTGGGAGCATTAATCCGTTTCAAAACATGCGGCTGCTTTTTTCTTTTTTCGCTCCGCTCGGCTCGATTTCTCCTGCGCAGGCACGCGGAGGGAGGACAGCACTAAAGCACTCCCACCCGTCTCATAACTCCTTCTTTTTTTTATTTATTTATTTTTCCCCCTCCCAACTTTGTAGTTTTACGAAACCCAATCAAAAGTCCTGATGAACTTTGGGAAATGCACTTGTTTTTCAGTCGGAGTATAGGAATGGAGTTGTTTTTCCTACAGTCCAGAAAATCACATTTGTTACAGGCTACAAGTTTTTTTTTTTATCAGACTGCAGCTTTGTACTGGTAGCGGATTTAATAGAAAGAATTATATCGCCCTACAGCGGTTGACAGGCTTTTTGAGCTAACAGGTCGTCCCGGTTTCGAATGTTTACTACTGTAATGAGAAACGGTAGCTCCGAAAAGTGTTCAGCTCGGGGCGTGCCTGAAGTAATATACCGGATTGGACACTTAATAGATTTGTTACAGAAAGTTGCATTGAGGGAATTTTATCATTAATGGGAGTGTTTTAAAAAGAGCTGAAGGTTAATGGAAATTGCCTGAAGGCAAAACATCAGATCACTTAACGTCAAGGGATGGTTACTAATGAATTCTGTGACTGATAGCTGCTTTGAGAGTATTGTATGTCATTATAGGTGGCGTGGCACATTCCAGCACTTGAAATCTGATGTAAATATTTCTAATTAAACTAAAGTCAGCGGAAAGTCAATGGGACGGCGGTCCGGGTGAGGATTGGAGGATTTGAAAGCTGATTGAAAGCTTCAACAGACGAGTAAGTGGCAATGTGCAAATTATAAATGCTGCGGTCCAGAAGAGTGGAATCAATTGAGTCTGCCCTGATTCAATTTATGTTTTCTTTAACAATCGGCTGTATTTGAAAATGTATCACTCTTTAAAGCCGGTCCTGCTCTTGTTTTTTCAAACATCTGCGAGGATGGTTCACCAAAATCAGAAAAAAAGCAAATTTCTTTAGGGTGCTTACCTTACTTTGTTTGCTCCGGAACCTTTGAACTTTTCGGTTTGCTCCGAACCGAAGTAGAAGATGTGAAAAGGGCCCTCGGACGACAGCCTGGCCAAAAGAGGTGGTCTCAATCCAGATCAAACTGAACCATGTTTCAAATTGTTTGCGGTAGAAAAAACACTTTCTGGATGGTTCGAACTTTCGGATCAATGACAGGAAGTTGAGGGGTATATTCAGTTATCAAAGGGAGGGAAGGAAGTATCTATTAACTGTCATTTGGTCCTACGAAGAAATCAAAACTCAGCTTGAAAAACGCATAAAGATGCAGACAACTTATGTTCTGAGAGGAAAACAAGTGCTGGTCGCAAAAATAATAATTAATATAGAAGCATTGAAATGAATCTGTTCATTGATTTTTTTTTTCCTCCTCCATTTAAATAAAAGAGGCTGTCGGCTGAATTGACAAGACGTCGACGTTGGATGCGTACCATCTACAAACAAATCCATGTCAAATATAAGGATTCAGTCATGCAAAGTCCTTGTGTGCACTCCCAAAATTACACTGAAACTAAAATCGAGCCGGATCAAATGCACACAATATAATAAAAACATGAACTTTGGTTCGTACCTTAGTGCGGACTATAAGGTGTGAGAATGCTCTTACTTAGGGCTTTAAAAATTCAAAGTGCACGGCATGAAATCCAAGATGCTAGCGCATGCAGGGCGTGTCCAAGTCCACTGTTTCTAGTTTAACGGTAGATAATCTGAGTGCAAAGTAAAGCGCGTGGTTCAAAGGGGTTGTATGTCGTCTCTTACATGTTTTGGGCGTAACAAGAAACAAACCGATCAGCGCCACCTTCCTCTCTCTTTAACAGTCAGGTTCGATTGCACGTCGGCAGATTGCTATCGCGACAGCGGATTTGCCAAGTAATAGGAAAGAACGCCTCTCCGCAGATGAAATAATCTCTGGCGTTATAATCTATTTATTTTTAATCTTTTGCATTTGTCGTGCGCCGCTTCGTGTCCCGGTGTGTGCAGCTGCCCGTGTGGGCACATATTACCGCCATTGGGTTTCCACCTATCAGCCAGTTCACCACAACTTCAGTGGTAACTTAACTCGTTCCAGCAACTTACAGCACAATTACATGTATTTTCATTGTTACTATAGAAACCTACCCCCGCATTTTGGTAGATACTTTAATGATTAGAGACATTACGATCAGACTGCAGCTTCCAAACTGTGACTCCACATGACAGCTCGCCTTGTCTGCAAGTGAAGAAAAAGTACACAAGGTACGATTTGCCTTTAGATCGTGATTGATCCCGTCCCCGCGTCAGGGATGATTTATTTACCCGTAAACGTGGACAATGCTCTTTTTGCTTTTGGAGACGCGCTCATGTGGATCCCGCTGCGGTTCGATGCTGCGGGTATTTCATAAATTGCAGGGAAAGACTCCTTCGTGCAGCTGGAAGCCACAAATTAAACTGCGCCTCCCGTCAACGTCTTGTCAAAACCTGGATGACATTCATGATTGGTCATTTCCGTTAATCTATCCATGATCCTTGCGTTGCTGAGTGTGCCTGTGTGTTTCACCAGTGCGAGTGGATCACGTAGCCTGTTTTAGTATTGCGCAATTTCATAACGGTAAAATACCGCGCACAAAGACTTACGAGCAGGGATTTGTTGGTCGATCAATTTTTGATCAATTGGGAAAATGACAACTGCATCGGTCTGAAACCAGCAAGGACACTTGATTTGCACTTGACGGTGGGTGTTAGACAGATCCCCCCAAAAAACTGGGTGTTGGGTCAGTTGTGTGGTATTTTCTGCTATTTTATGGGAGCGTTACGAACATCGCAAACTCTTACGCATTTGCTCTCACACTGACCTAAACTAATCTTATGGCAAATAAGAGGAAGCCTCAAAGCCCGTCCTTTATGAAAAGGCACAAAGGAAGACGTTTGGGGGGGGGGGGGCAACTTCGTCTTTCGGAACGTAGCAAAGACACTTGCGTTACGCCTGGTGCTGCTTTGTGCCGTCAGATGGAGCCCTTTGTGATGGAGCTATCCAACAAAACAACAAGTTTGGGTTTTATTTGCCCCAGAATCTCACAAATGGAATTTCAACACCTCAGCAACATGTTACTTTGAATAATTCATCGACCTTACTGTCAGCTCTGAAAGTCTAACCAAATGAAAACCCAAACCATCTGCACTGCAAATCGATGTTCTTTTTTTTTAATTTTAATTTTTTTTTTTATACTAAAGTAGTTTCGGTGAATTGCCTTAAATTTTTGTACCAACCCTTGTGGATCCTTGAAAAGGAATCTGTAATTAGATTTAAGGGATCATCTGGCGTCTTGTACAGCCACAGCAGGATTGACATTTTAATAGCAAGATTGTCTTGATGCTTATTCCTCGTACTCTCAGGATGAATTTACCATTTAGTTTTATTTACTGTCCCTCTTTGGTTCATTACCAGATACCCGCAAAACTAATTGTAAAACTAATCATTCCCATTAGTTTCTGTTTGCTGATGAATACAGGTGTTGACCTGAATGTAGAAAATATTGAATGCCTTCTGGCCATATTCTCGTGCTAACATTTGCATTTGGCTTAAAGTGTAAAAAAATACATTGTTTTGAGCGTGCGGATGAATTCAAATGATTTCTATGTTTTGTATGAAGTCACTTCAGAGAGTTTAGGAACCACTGAAACATAAAGAAGCACCTTGCGTGAGATACATTTTTTTAGAGAGCCGTGTAGGTTGTACAAAGACGCTTTGTGATTTGTCGGCTTGTTGCTGCTCTTGACAGCCGCGCGGTAATTATCTCACGCTGCATATGTACACGCTGCCTTATCCTGTTGTCCTCGAGGCAATTGGCAGCACATCGGGGCGCTCTTCTGTTTCACCGGACGACGCGTTTGCTCAAAAACGCTGGCTGCAAGGACTCGAAGCCGGACATTAAAGCTGTTGTCTGTGGAGAAAAAAATACAATAAAATAAAAGCTTACTGTAGGACTTATTGAGAGGAGGCGGGATGGGAGGTCGCGGATGTATGCCACGCATGTTTGAGTGAAGTCTCATTTACTTTCCACTGACACCTGTTTTTTCTGAGCGCCGCAGACAAGCCTGCCTGTTTTGGCCATAACGATCGGTGGGTGTCTGAGCGTAATGCGGTTTGACCCGTTGCTAATGATGTCCTGACACTTGCTTAGCAGAGCTCCACGTTTGGATGGCTGGCATCTAATTGGAAGTGACAGGACAGCACCTGTATCTCAACCGGCTCGGTGTTTACCAGGGAAATGTTAGGGGTGACTGCGAAGGGGGAGGAATGATCTGCTGGATAATCTAGCTGCACTTCTGTCGTGGTTCTTCAACACACAACACAGTTAAACCCACTCTGCCGTCTGCCACCGAGTAGCCTGAACGCAGCAGCAAAGGGACGGTTTATATTTGTGTGCTTTTTTTTTTTTGTGTGCTTTTTTCGCAGTTTGTATTGATGGAAAAATGCCAAGAAATCAAGACAAACAACAATCATTTCAGTAGCTGCTTCGAAATAACAAAAGGTTATGTTTAAGTGACAGATACCCTTAACAGTTGTCGTACTGATGAGTCCGTTAGTTATTACGAACGTGGAAGTCGGGCGATATTATCACAAATGGTCTAAACCAAATTTTTTTTATACAATAGGGAATTACCTTTGATAAGAATGTAATAAACGTAACAGATAATTCACACACTTCAGTGAATGCAATCTCAGAAGAACTTAAAACACTACTCTTTAATCTGCTTAATCATAATTTGTTTTATATTTTGCTGAAATTATTGTCGTAAAAAGACGTCTGGACATTTTTTTTTCTACATTTCTTTTTTTCGTCAGTATGTCACTGCCTTGATTTCTCATTTGTACTGGCAGCCCAATGTCCGTGACTTTCGACACCTTAATAGCACATGAGCATTAGCAGCAGAGAGAGAATATACCATAATTCCTCGGAGATAAGACTTCAACCAAAGCAAATGAATGAAGTTATTGGGGCGGTTTAACAGCACTGTGCGGGACTTTCCCATAAAACTGGTGTTATGTACTTTTTATCTGTGCAAAAATTACGGTTGGTAGTCGTTAGGACTTTAAGAGCACTTAAGAATAAGGAGATTAAGCATGAGCTTGTCAAATGCAGTGGTGGGCCAAAACAAATAAGGTGTGGGCAGAAGTTGGCAGGCCCCAAAATTGGGTAACCTCTGGTTCAGACAATGAGGAAATATCTTGTGGAGTCCATCCAAAAGAATTGCAGGGAATCTCACAGTACATCAACATCTGACTAAGACACTCTGCTGGTATTTCCTTTTGGTTTTGTGACCATTTCTATATTCTAGGTCAAAGGTTCCCAGACCTTCCAGAAGCAAAATTTCTCATTTGCAAATACCACAAAAAAAACCAATTCATAAACTAAAATTCACAGATTTAAACAAAAAGGCTAAATAACAACAAAATAAGGCTTCTGTTTCAAGAATATATTCACATTTATAGTGGCGCCACTCGATGGCTCAACCGCAGCCTCCATCTTCAGCTCTTCAGCATCTTCAGTGTTGGATGCAACGTCATGCCAGCCTACGTGGCCAAGCACAGGGGATTTTTTTTTTTAATTAATTAATTTTTGTATATTTAAATGACTTGGGTGGACAGTTTTTTCACGATCGGTAACATCCGAGCAGCCTGCGCACGGTAGTCGTAGCGCATTTCGTCCGTCGGTGAAGGCAACAACACGGTTAAAACTTTTCTATTTCTGGAAAGCTCCATCTTTGTTGCAGCCAGCTCCATAAAATGAACTCCATTTGTTCTCGCTCTCTTTATCACCCCTGCCCAGGCATCTCAAGGAGTTAAGAATGAAAAGAAAAGACTCCATATTTTTTTCTTATCCTCATTAGGTGCTCGCAAAGACGCTCTTTTTTTTCTTTCTTTCTTTATTTTCTTGCGGCCGTCCCGCCTGCCTTTGTCTCTTAAATCTGTCTCCAGGCCAGGCAGCGGGAGTCGTGATGGAGCTGGTGCCATACAGGGTGTGATCTTCTCCGGCGATACTGAAGCTCTGAAAAAAAAAAAAAAAAAAAGGGTACTTCAGTAGGAAGAAGCGAAATGAATGTGCTTCTCGAGCTCACACATCCTGCGGCTTGGTATTCATAGTCACAGCCAACTTCATTTCAGCACAAACGGCTACTAATCAAGGCATCATTTCCCATTTTAAAGCTCATTTCGATTTCTTGCATGCCTATAAATTCTGCAAGGTTAGTTATTCTTTTCTCGTTTCTAGACGTCGGTATTTAGTTGAGCTATTATGTACTCGCAACCATCTGGATGCTGAAGAGTTTGGCAATATGAAAAAAGGTGAAAAATGGGGGCGTTTATCATGTTTAAGCTGCATTAGGTAAGACTTTATGACAGAAGTGAATCTCTGCCACCCAGTCAGCCAAATAGTTTTGAGGTGCAGCACTTTTTTTATGTGACACCTTTATCCCAGTGTGAGAGAGAAATATTTTACTCTTCATGCCATTATTATTTATTTTAGAGCTATAAATTCTTAGTTACTTGGTAGATTTTTATAGACGATGCTAAAATGTAATCAGTGGTTGAGTTAAACCGGGCAGCAGTACATGCTGTAGTTAAACCAGGTAAAGCTCAGCAATATTCATTTTATAAAGTGCAAATATTTGCAACGTTATTTTGCCTTGTCAAAACTCCTATTGAATACATCCGTAATTACATGTTGGCTATTCAGAATGAAAGTTATCGATATCTCTGTCTTGAAATATCGCCAACCGGAATCATGATTAGTGAGAGTTCATTTGTAAATATATGAAAATGGAATTACAACTCGTAATTTTTCAGCTACAGATATCCACAATTCATTTTGTGGATATCTACAACCGAATTGTAGATATCTCTAGTGACAAACTAAATACATGAAAACGACAAAAGTGATGTTTTTGTCCTTGGAATGATGTCATTGTGGATGTCTGAAATGTTCCTTTTCAGTAAGGATAACTGAATTACGGATATCTGCAATACATTTCCAATTTCGCTATTGAATGGTAAAACGGCCTACCGTACCGTTGCTGGATACAGACTGTATGCATTTCTCTGTGGAGTGAACATTTTTACACTTTAACAGTATTTAAATAGGACCTAGACCTGCTTTATGATAAAAAAAAAAAAAGTAATGGTAATCTGAATTCATACAATATGGTACTATTGAGAGGACATTAAAGCCGTAAGGAGTTTGATTTTTTGATTTTGATACACTTTATTAATCCCCGAGGGGAAATTTCTTCACTACAGCAGGGGGGCTCTCAGGGGGGAGATGCTGCAGCAGGCTGCCACTAGCGCGGCGCCAGGTAACCTGACCTGAGGTGCATGTTTTTTGGATGATGGGAGGAAGCCGGAGAACCCGGAGAGAACCCACGCAAGCACAGGGAGAACATGCAAACTCCGCACAGAAAGGCCCAGGACCGGATTCGAACCCGGAACCTTTTTTGCTGTGAGGTGACAGTGCTAACCACTGCACCACCGTGCGTGTTTGGGAATTCATTTACAAAGAAATCGTTTACATTACATTTCTCCACACTTGAAATTTGTCAGGATCTATCAGATTTCGCTGGCATGTCAGCTTTAGTTATGCGGCTTTGTATTTTATGTTTACAGTGGCCCTGATATGGCAGAGACCAGCTACATATCAAAAGTGTGAGGTCAAGGTGTCATTGTCACTGAGTGTCAACACATAGATTGCGTTGTATTGTCCTTTACTTGTGTTTTTTTTTTTTTTTTTTTTTATGTGACCGCTGGCCTTGTGAAATAAATCTTTGGGATGTTTCATTGATTGATAGCAGAGCGGCCTGTTGAGATATGCGATTAAGTGTGTCCGCGCATCAGACACAAGCTGTTTGCCTGCAGAGTCCTTATGTTATTGTACGTTGAGCGTTGTTGTCAATATTGTAGATTAATGCATAGAGATAAGCAGTGTGTGTGTGCGTCCGTCGGTTGTGTTTCCGTGCGTGCGCTGAGGAGTTGTCCTTTTTTCCCTTCGAGGCGATGGTGTGGATGGTACCCATCCATCAGTTCAAAGAGCAGAATAACCAAGAGTGACATTCAATTACGGTATGCAAATTTGTGTTCTTTATTTATTTATCTGGGCTTCACCATTCATTTACTTAATTAACAATTTTGGACGTGAGCTATCATGAGCAGATTGCAATATTCTCTCCAATAACAGGCCATAATGAAATATATTATTAGCAATAAAGTTAATGAAACAAGTGAAGTGAGACTCCTCATCACCGCTGGATGGATGGCAAATTAAGAATAATAAAGGGTACAAACAAAGAGGCTCAGACTTGGGGGGAGGGGGAACTGGCTGCTGTAAATTATAGTTTAAGATTTCCACAGAAATATACGCACTGTGATCTACCCTTGTGTTGTACCATTCTGATGCATAATAGCATTTACATTGCCCACCTGCCACCGGAAGCGCCGAAGAGAACCTTTTACCCTTCATTGTTAGTGCAAATGGGACCTTGTTCTCGATTAAAATGCAATTAGAGGGTTAAAAGAGAGAGCTGGACGGTTAAAACGGGCCCGATTCAGCTTGCTGCACTTGAGGATTAACTACAATTACAGCCTTGTGTTTGCATCCCGGTTTGTCCAGACCCACATAATAAGCAAGGAAGACTTGGTACATGTTTTGCCACATGAAGCTGATTCGGACAGAACAATGACATTAGACAATGCTTCCAACTAAACGTTGCTGCAAATAAGCTACAAATTCTAAAACGCGGTTGCCTCGCACGCATCTTCAGCCTGCTCTATAGAATCGCCACCATTTGAAGGTGAACACCCAAGAGTAGAGTCACCAATGAAGACTATCGACACCAAAATATAATCAATGCATCGTTGAGAGGAGTTTTCGTAACGAGTTCCTGAGATAACTCGTTTAGGGAAAGTGGGACGGATGTGGGGTCGCAGTAACTTTGACCTTTGACCCCCAAAATCGTATCAGTTTGTCCTTGGGACCAGTTGACAGTTTGTGCCAAATTTGAAGACATTCCCTCAATGTGTTCCTGAGATAACTCGTTCACAAACATCAAATGGATGGATGTGGGGGATGCTGTAACCTTGACCTTTGACCCCCAAAGTCTTATCAGTTCGTCCTTGCGACCGAGTGACAGTTTGTGCCAAATCCCCTCAAGGCCTCATTGAGAAAATGGGATGGACAGACGGATGACCTGAAAACAATTTGCCTCCAACCACGTTGGCCAAGGCATAATAAAACAATTTGGCTCGACCACGCAGGCTGGCATAATCTCAGAAAATTGTATTCGTGTTGTTTTTTGTGGCGGTGAGTTTTCCAGGGATTTAACCAAACAAAAGGGAAAATCTTCCAAAAGAATAGTTGAATTGGGACATTAAAATGAAGGATTCATCCGAAACCATCCGCAGTCAACATTTGCAGAATGACATCGTTTTGTAGGTGGTCAAAATAATAATAAAAAAAAATTCATTCATCTAAAGTGCACGGGTAAATGTGGATTCTCAACAAAAAAAAATATTTGATCTCTTCAAACTGTCTGAAAGCATTCAAATAGTGCTCTTTTTCTTTAAAGTTGATGCCGTACCACCCTAATAGGAGGGGAAGAAACCCGGCAGCAGTGGATCTGCTGACCTCTGAGATGAAGCTGGGCATACAGCAAGAAGAAACTGTCTTTGATGTTAAGATGTTAAGGGCTCAAACTGACTGAAGTTCAGCCGAAGCCGTCGGGCAAGTACTTTTTTTTTTTTTTTTTTTTTTTAACAGTGCAGGTGTATACTTGAAGAAAAGACACACACACACACAAAAAAAGAAGAGAGATGACCGGTTTGAAGCAACGCCGCATTTAAGTCCACAGAAGATATCTCAACAAATATTTAGGAGAAACAAAAAACAACTTCAAAGAGACTTGTATCATTTGATGCCATTTTATTCACAAAGTGTAGTGCAGTTTTTTTTAAATTTATTAACAAAATGGACACTGGAGGCAGTAGAGATCAAAAGTCATGATTAGTAATGATTTGAATGTGTTGTATCCTGTTGTTTGGTGAAAACTATATATATATGTATATATATATATATAAAAATGGTTGTGTTATTATGAATATTATTTGATTTTATTTGGTTGAGAGTAGTTTGCTTTTCTGTTTTTATGTGGTGATGGTCTGGTGACTGATAAACTGACCTGTCCGATAATATATCGTGGTGTGATGGCCATGTCTTTCAGTTTTTAGGCTTTTGTATCTAATCTTTTAGGAACTTTTTTGGGAAACATTTGGGAAATTTGCTTATAATTTGAACCTGACCGATAATGTTTAGGGAGCAAAAAAATTCTAACATCGATATATTGGCTAAAATTCTTTCTTTATATACTTTATATACGATATATTTCACACATTTTTTACAATGATCCTTCAAATGTGCTTATCGAGCACTTTTGCAACTCGTGACAAAGATATGTATCTTTGCTAACTAATAGAACATTTTCTAATTTACCCAAGCGTCTATTTCTTGATTATGTTCGGTACAAAAAGTTTTCATGTCGGCGCTTTTAGGGCCAACATAAATACTAATATGTCTGTGATAGGCCAACAATGGCAGATAATATCAGCTGGCCGACCAATTTGATATTTCAATGGCTGCTGAAATTTGGCTTCCATTAATTCTAATTTATAACACAAGCACAGTCCGTTATATAGTGGTTTTCAGTTGCACGTATAATGTATATTTGAACAAAATTTTGGTCCTAACTATACATTTAAAAAGTCATGAATTAATCCCAGTTTTATCCAGGGTTTCTCCATCATCTGAGCTGAAAATCACCAAATCAATACTTTCTTAGATCCTGCAGTGGCAGAAAATAGCTGCAAATGTATTTACTGTTCAAAATACTGATTCATCAGAAAAATAACATGATATATATCTGCTCATGGCACGTGTCAAGACGTGGAAAGCGTGATGCACAACTACAGTAAAATCCCTGGAATTGCCTGCTAATGATCGACGTTTACGGCCTGTGGGTTGGCGGCATGTGCCGATGAGTTGTTTTACGAACTGTCCGCGACAAAACCTCCAGAGCTCATTCCACTCCAATATCTGGCCTGACAAAAAGCTACACTTTTGCTTTTACTTCCTCTCCGCCGCTGTCACCTTGTCCCGGAGCCGGAGCTGCACAGCATGAATTATGAAAGCGCTGATCTCCGAGTCTTGCCGGCTCTCCGGCAGCGACCAGGAAGGAGCGGCTCCATTAAAGAATGAAAAGGCAGGTCTCTTTTGTTGCTTCCAGATCTCCCCGTTATTAAAGAATCCCATTAAACGATGGAAGAAGGTGACTTTTCCTTTCACAGAGATGACACATGGAAAGAGACCCCTGTCAGGTCGGAGATGGGAGCCACTGATGAGGCTGGCGAAGGAGGGTTCAGCCCGAGAGGGAAAGGGGTTATTGATTGACTGAGCCAGCACTGCGTCTCCTGCACTCTGTCAATCACCTGTGGACCCTTTTCTTTGTTGCTCTCTTTTTCTCCCGGCCACCGGTGATCACCCATTTCCCGGACGCTCTTTGCCGAGGCCCGTGCCCTCATTTAACTTCATTACTGCGGGGCTGACAGCCAGGCAGCGAGGGGTGGGCGGGCGGGTAGGGTGGGGTGGGGTGGGGTGGGGGGGGGGACAAACAGCATCCTTCGACCCTGCATGTTCGCCATCTCCCGGAGACACCTTTCCCGCCGCCATCCATCCTCAGCTCCCGCCCGCCCGTTTCTTTCTTTCTTTCTTTCGTCTTCTCTGTGGTTATTCTGTCACTGTCTTCTTTGCCTTTCTCCATACCCTCCCCATCACGCCCACAAATGTAGCTCAGCGGCATTGATAACAGTCTGACAGACCGCAGCGGAGGGCTGGCGTCGGCTCCTCAACCCCCGTCCCTTCTTTTCTTTTTTTTCTTCCCCTTAACTCGACGCCTCGCCTTCGTCGTCAAGGTCACCCCGCTGCCCGTCGGCGCAGAGAGAGAGAGAGAGACTCTCAAGCTGCGAACGGGAGGCTCTCACCTGCCACTGCTTGTTTCCTCACCGAGTTCTCTCACACCTACAAAGACAACGGCGGCGTTTTATTTTAGCACCGTGTGGCCTGCCTGTCGGAGGAAAGTTAACAGCCGAGAAGTGCGACCGTCTTCACAAATATACGACGCCATTTGAAATATCGTCGGACTAACACTGGCAATTAATTGGCCAATTTTTGGCCGACGCGACTCTTCAGTTCGGTCGTCCGTGTCTAAACTGAATCACAGAAAATTGGAAAGTACACACTGATGGTATTTTGTAAAGGTTAGGACTGCAAGCTTGACTAGTCGGCGCTGGTTGGTGCTTCGAGCTAAATGGATTGGTATGTTTGTTAAAGGGCTCACAGTTATGCTGAAAACACGCCGGACGCGGTGCGCGGCAACGCGTGAAAGCCACACACGGCGCGGAAAAAAACAACAACACGATGAATAAGTTGCCCATTGTCCTGGCAACAACGGCGTTGCGGGTCGTACGAGTCGGGATATTTCTCGACCTCGTTAGCTCTCCTCGCCTCACCCGGCGTGAGAATACAACGGAGGGAGACGAGGAAGCCGAGCTGCAACGGGAGCAAAGTAGAAGATGAGATGCTGCGGTAGCCTGGGGGGGGCGAAAAGTCTTATCTCTTTGGGAGGGGGGGAATAGGAATAAGACAGTGGCGTGAAGTGTTGCATGGCCAACGCCGGTGTGTGTTTCTACATAGAAAGTAATACGAGTGACTGCTTTGCGACGCGCCGTGAGTTGCATTGGTGCAGTATACATGTATTTAGTAGGTAGCGTGTCGGCAATGTTTCCCGCCTTAGTCGGTTGTAACAGCGCTTACTAATTTACTTAAGGATAGATTGCCATTAAGACTGATCAATGTTATTAGTTTTGCAAGTATTTCAGATTTTGACCTGGTGACAATCCGAGGGGGAAAAGTTGAAGGATCACCAAAGTCAACAGGACGAATCATCACGAAGCCCTAAATAGCTGTACCAAATATCGAGTTAACCCTTCCAGCGGTTGTCGTAATTCAGCCTCGACCAAACAAATATCAACATTCTAGTGTCATTCTCGTAGTGTCGGGACAAAAAAATGTAAATTATTTTGAATGAGCATATAACATTGCCCAATAGCTGTTGACACTTTCTGCTTGAATGATCTTACAACAATTCAACTTCCTTTAGTGAACCTATCGTTCACCGTTAACAGCCAGAATCAGAAATCCACCATCAACCAGGCGATGTAATTAAAATGATTTTACAGTTTTGTGTCACAAATTGAGATGCTTTCGAATGACGGTAAAAAAAAGAAAAAAGAAAAAAGAATGTCTATACTTTTCTCAAATTGGGAAAGTTTTGTATCAAAAGGAGGCATTATGTGTTCAGGTTGTATGTTTTCTCGCTTCTATTCAGTACCATAACTCAGGAAATCATGAACTGCAGTTTGAGTGGCTGTCGGAAGAATACAACACACGGGGTGGTAATTCCCGTTATCGTCTGTATCAGCCTGTTTTATAACAGTTTTTGAAAGAATATCCACTTTCTTTTATGTTAATTAACCTCAGTAACCGAAGGTACCTGCGCTATTGTAGCCCAAACATAACCCTTAATTAGTCCGGAAAAAGGAGCTCGTCCTCTGTGTTGCGGCAGAAGCAGTAGTTTTCTTTGCCCTCTCCTGAGTGTTGGCTCTGCTGTCATATACGTATTAACACCTTACTTCAAACCAAAGTGTCTTGCACCTTCGGTTGTAACTGGGAAAGGGAAAGTAACACTTCAGGCAATGTGCAAATCCTGTCTCTCGTGCGGCGGCACACGGTGTACTTCAGCGTGGCTCGTGTGCACATACACAGCAGACCTGTACACACAGGACTGTTTGATTTCAGAGTGCTACATTTACCTTAGGAAAAAAAAAAAAGAAGCAACTAAAAGAGTAAAGAGTAGAAAAGTCCAGGATTGCGCCACTAAGTTCTGGTTTCGAGGTTGGCACCTGTTTTGGGTGTTAATAAGAACAAAGCAGCAACTTCTAATTCAGATTTAAGTGTAAAAATACAAAGGAGAAGTTCACGTTTGTGTAAAAAGCGGAAACAAACATTTACCCTTTATTATTGTGGGGTAATTTCGGACTCGTATGCTAAAAGACAGCACTGTATTCGTATTCGTTATGGTGAGAAACCTGGAAAATCTCCATTTCTTTAACATGTTCTGACATAGAAAGCACTAATTGGAATCTGCGCACCTGCTGATAATCACACTAATGACCACAGGCTGAACACCTCCCGGAGCAGCGCCGAACACAAGCGGCCAGTAACCATTAACTGGAACCAAAATAAATAATGATAATGAGAATTTGGGAAAATTGGCCGTCGGGTACAGAATGTTTTTTTTTTCTTTATTACATGCACAATTTTTAATGAATTTCTACGTCGGAGACAAAATACAAACTCTTTTTTTTGTTTTTTTTTTTTGTTATAATCCAGACAAAGTTCAATCATTCAAATACAATACATGGCTGGGCAGTGTTTTTTTTTAATTTTATTTATTATTTTAGATCATAATCCCAGAGATTTTCCTTAAAATATATGTGTGTCGAATTAGTATCTATCGCCAAATGAGGTCACACAATGATTATTGAGCTCTTGGATTTGAAGGACTACATGCTGAACAAGCTGTATGTTGGCAGCAACATTCCCATTAAAGATCACAAGCAGTGGAGAGTTAATTAAACTTTTTCCATTACCGAGCAGTGACATTAAGTCAGAGGGGGTGGGCGGAGCTAACGCAACAGGCTCGCTCAACTCGCTTCCCAACTGCCGACCGTAAACTGTATATAAAAGTCGACGTCGTTTCTTGGGCTGAAACGTGAAGCCATTGGGGAAGTGTAACACCACAGAGGTCCACTAGGGGTTGGCTCCAAAAAGCCTCTTGCTCTATAGACTCTCATTCAACTTCTCTCATGATATACAAAGTCAAAAAGTTTTTTCCACGAATCATAAAGGTGTGATTTGCTAAATTCCCTCCTGATTAATATTCTTGTGGTCCATCTAAAAATTATTCTATAATTAGTTAGCCTCAAAGAGCTGTAAATTTCGGGGGGTAGGGGTGTCTGGTTTGATTGACAGGCCTGGGGTGCAGTCAGTCCTCTGCTATAGATGGGCGGGCGCAGTGTCCTCGGGTTTCAAATCAGATCGATTCAAATCCACCGTTTGCTCCTCCCCAGCTCGTCCAAATATGGTCACTTCTGGCTCCAAAAAACTGTTTGGATCTCTGGGTAATCAAGTCCAAAAACAAGCGCATTTACCACTTACAGCCATAGAGGCCGCCAAAGACACCGAAACGAAAAATCTGTGAGATTTTAAATTTCTTTCAAAAACGTCAATAACAAAACTACACATTTTTGCAGCCAATATATAATAGCACCCCGACAATAGAAGTATTGTACTTAATTATGACACGTCGCATCTCTTCAGTTTCTTCAGCAGTTTCCTTCCCTCCAAACTGAATCCCTTATTTTTGTCTCACGTCTGTCTTTCTGCCTCGTTAGCAGCCCTCATATGGTTCATCACATATTTCAGTCAGCGGCGACTCAGTCATATCACACTGATTCATATGTTAATGTGTTCCTGAGACGACCCCCCGTGGCTCCCCGAGAGAGAGCTCAAGATATTCCGTCTTGCTCCTCACTCCATTTGTCTTCTCTTAGCTCTCCGTGGAAAAACTGAGCGTTATCACTCCTCCCACCCACTCGATTGTGTTGACCTATCCTGCCTTTTTTTTTTTTTTTGTCCTATCCTGCAGTAGGAAAGGCATTTTCTGGGATAAACAATCCACTGAAATGTCACCAGATTCCACGGAGTCCAAAAGAGCTGCGTCCCCGAGCCGGAGGGACCGGCGTTTTGACATTAGACATTAAGCAGCGTTTCATATCACATTATGGCGTGACAACAACATCATGCAACTCCGGCTTTCAGAAAATGCCAGTCTCAAACGGTGGGCTGTGAAGCATATCATATTGATATTATATACCGTGGATCACAGCCTGACTCCTCGAGAGCCACAGACACTGTTGTGCTTTGTGTCAGAGTTAAAATCATTATGTGGCTGTTACAGAGACAAAGACGCTTGACTGTGTGCACCTCCGATTTGAAACCAAGCCTCTGCTAAGAACTCTAGTTGTACATTTAATGAGACCTTGACAAAACAGGAAGAAATAAATAAATAAATCAGACTTGTCTTGTCCTTTATATTCTATTCTGAGTGTGTTCCCTCTGCCAACACGCAGGTTAGTCTTAGATCAGGTAAACAAAAGCTCTGTTTGCATCTAGCCCTGCATTGTAAATATGCTCTCTGGAAGAAAAAAGCCAGTGATTTTTAGTTTTCATATTATGTTACGTATGCATCCTTCCAACTTTTTTTTTACTTTTTAGAAGCCGTGACCTAGTTCAGAGGCTCTGAAAGAAGACGCTGAGTACCATGTTTGGCCCGATGACCAGGCTGCTAACTCCGCTGCCCATTAGTGTGCGAGTTTGTGTGTGAATGGATAATGAATTTGTTTGCTCAGGGTGGAAAGCGTCTGATAAGGGCTGAGTCCATTTCCAATTTACATGTTCCACAGCGGTGTGTCCTTCAAAGGACCTGTGAACTCTGACCCCCTTCCCCAAATATCTAACCTCACGGAGAAAAATGCTATTTCCCATTTCAATCCTGCATACTCATTATATATGTGCAATGTACCAGTCTTTAAAAGTGTCCTATGCACTAGCAGGAAAAAATACAATACATTCTGTTCGCAAAATTTTAGTAACACCTCTGCCGATTACATTAACCAAAAAGCAAAGTCTTGCAAAATCTTCCTGACGCTGCTTCACCACTTTACTTTATTTATACTTTTTATACATTTTTAGACTGTTTCCTGACTTTTTTTTTTTTTTTTACAAGTATGCTTAATAATGTCACTTTTACAATATGAGCACACTTCAGACTGCCTAGAATTAGTGGAACTAATGGTGCGCTGCGTGCCGAAATGTTTAGTTGCAAAGTCAGTTTCCACATCAATCACCAGAAAGTTGCCTTCAAATGGAAGATGAGATGAAATGTTTTCTTTCTTTTTTCTTTTTTTTTAGGCTTTTCTGAACCCAAGACAGCCGGTATCACATACACCATGGACGCTCTTGCTTGTTTACGTTTTTTAATTTCTGGTTCTGCCTGCGGTTTCTTCCTGTTAAAAGGGAGTTTTTTCCTTCCTTCCGTTGGAGGTTTTTCTCCCTTAAAGGGGAGTTTTTCTTACTTGGAAATTGTTAAATAGCTGGGTTCTTCTGTAATAATGTCGTAAAGTTCTGTTGTAAGACATTAAATAACCTGAGTTGCGATTTGGCGCTATATAGATAAAATTGAAGTAATTTCTGTAGTTGGCCACTAGCATGTCATTTCTGATGAATGATGCGGGTCATGAAAGAAAGCAAGGGATTGTTCGGGGACCAACATGTAGCGTCTCTTGGCCGAATCACAGCAACAATTTATACCTCTGTAATAAATTAACCTGACACATCCTTTTAGATAAAAAAAAAATAAGGTATCGGGTGAATACATGAATAAAAATACACCAGGTATTTAACACCTTGACCTTAGTAAGTAGCGTCCCGGTCCTGCTCCCTCATTTATGGTTAGGATCATCCCTTTTCCTTGTATGTGCTGCAACACAATACTTACTCCACCCGGCAGGGGGTAGTTGATGGATGAGTTTCTTTTCTCCTGTTTTCCCACTGATTTACTGGCAGACTCTTCAAACTGTGGATTGTAAACCACAGGTGTGCACTGCAACCGGGATATTTTGTCATTTGCTGTACTCATGGCAACAGAGCAACCGGATCTCATGGAGTGAAGGGCAAAAAAAAAAAAAAAATCCCACTATAATCCAAATAAGACCTTGACTTGGAGCAGTGTCAAATACCTGTGTTTCTTTTTCTCGTTGTGAAAGTAATTACTGAAAAGAAAACTGAATGAGTTGAACGTAATTGAACGTATGCCCTTACGACCCATCGTTGAACTGGCCGCTTGCTAAATTACTGCAGCAAACTGATTGTTCACTCAGTTTAGTAACCATAACTAAGCACAGCAGGCATGTCAAGCTTTGAAGGTCTCAATATGCTGAAGCAGGAAGTATGAGCACAAAGCAAAATTACGAGTGTAATGAACTGTGTTTAACCCGTTGACTGTATATAAAAGTTGGACAGAGCTTCGGGGTCTGAAAAATGAGGCCGATCGCGGAAGTGCCTTAAACTGCAATACCACTGGAGGTTCGCTCCACAAAGCCTCCGGCTCCATAGACTCCCATTCGACTAGTTTCATTAAATTCTCAGTCAAATAAAATTTCTCCACGATTTATTTTGGTTTCGCTAGCTAAAGTCGCTTCTTGTTAGTTTCCTGGTGGTCCATCTGAAAATAATCCCGTCATTGATTGGAAAATAAGCTTCAAAAAGCTGTGTTTTGTTTTGTTTTTTTTTGGGGGGGGGGGCATGTCTGTTTGATTGACAGGCCTGTGGTGCAGTCAGGTTACGGCTATCGGTGGACGGGACGTTGTATTGCCGGGGTTTCCCATCAGATTGTGTCAGATCCACCGCTCGCCCCAAATATGGTCACTGCCGGCTCTACATTGTTCCGAACTAGCAAAATGCCGCCGGTCAAAACCTGAACTTAAGGCTTCATGGCGGCCGCTCACAAACCAACGGGGCACGCTTACAACTTATTCAACATCTTACTACAAGTAAAAACGAATCTTTCTTCCTCCCTTGGCTCAACATCAAGCACTCCCCGTTTCCTCTCTTACATTTCCGTTTATTATTTTTTAATTAGCTTCTCTGAATTCAATCGTATAAAACACGACATTATACACAAACCCTGCCTCAATTAAACATACTGCCCTTCTACACCTGCATACGTCAGTAAGAGCCAAACACTATTTGAAATGCTGTGCACAGAAAAGTCACAAACTATTTTCTGTTGCCTTTAAAGAGTTTTAGCATTACACTGTTTAATTTCATCTAATTTCCTTGGTCGCTTAAATGCAAACCTCAGGTCTGAAGTATCCCAGAGTGATATTACATCCATTTCATTTACTTAAGCACTCGTCGCTTTGGAAATCCTCAAATGTGTTTCTTAAAGTCTAAACAGAGAAATTTGCATCAATTAAACAAATAAACTGATTATACTAACATCTATAATGATTGTAAAACAAATTCATAAAAGACCGCAATATATATTTTTTCTCCCGTGTTTGTCGTTGTTGTGCATTCTGTAAAGATCACAAGCAATAACATTTTTAACACGAGGTTTTAATCTTCCTTACATTAGTGGAGGGGTCAGTTACCGCAGGAAAAAACACAAACCTACTTCGTTCGTAATAATTTCAAGAACATTGGCTCCGCTCAAGAAACGTCTGAATTGCCTCATGAATATCTATTTTTCAGTGTTATAATAAATGTTTAAGTTAAGCTGATGTAATTGCCATCAGCCTTTTCTAACCGAGAAACACGGCTTCTAATGATGCAGTATGGTATAACAACGGAGCCGTTACACCACATGCAGCCTTAAATCCTGCAGCAATGTTTCCCCTGACTTTTGTCCACTTTATCTGTGTTGTCCTTGAAGTTAATTCCCTTCTTCTTCTTTTTTTTTTTTTTTTTCCTTGGTACCGTCTCAGCCCGGCTCCATTGCCCCGAGCGAGTCTAAATGATCGGAGGTTGTGCTAGTTTCATCCGAGGTCACCTCGCCTCCATCCCGGGCCTCTGCTCCTCGGAGAAGCCATTGGATCCTGCAAAGAGCTGCCTTGCAGTTTTGATTAGTCTCCTCCTTTCTACAGCATCTCCTGGAGGGGAGAGGACAAACTCTCCGAATAAAAGCTCCGTTTGTCCAACAGTGGCAACAAAGAATATCATCAGATAAACACGAACAGACTCAGAGAGCGAGAAGTGAATTTTTCTCTCCACTATAACCCGGGAGCTACAACCCTGATTGAAACGGTGACCTTAATGCACAGACACTTCATAATGCTGAGAGATGTGGCTGGAGGATTTTAAGGTGCAAGACTATTTCTAAATGCCATGCTCAGGTGCCAATCATACTTACAGCTTTGAAAATCAGCCGAATTGCTATTTGTAGAGGATGTCATCACCTGGTGCTTTCCTATATTTTTTTTTTTTTTGGGGGGGGGGGTTTCAGGGTTGGAAATACAGCAAGTTCAGACCAAAAAAGATTAGTGATTGACTTTAAAACTTTCTTTTTTAGGCTTTTACTGAATTTAAATCTGAAAGGAATAGGCAAGGGCCATTTAGAGGCCTTCTACATATAATTACCACCAAAATGTTAACATAGAGTGTGAGAAGCTTTTATCATACTGTAGAGGTCAGTGGACCATCAATCTCATGTTCAAGAGTTCTGGGTGGTAGGAAAGTCCCATATCTGAAAAGTCACGGCTTTTAAAAAAAAAAAAAAAAATCTCGTACAGCGTGAGGAGTTTGATTGATCCAGAGTTTCTTTTCTGTCAAACAGATTGTGTCAGCAGTGTTTTATTAGTACGTACCTTCAATTACTTCGATTGGTCGAATTTGTACATACACACCTGATTAGTTGACAACATAATTCCATTAGGATTACTTTTTAGTTTTTACTTGTAGCACAAATGTTATATCCCCAAACATTCCCACACAAACTGTTCATACTGAACGGATATCCAAAGTATTCAATGTCAATGTGTCCTGCTAAATAAAGCATGCTAAGGCAGCTAAAAGCACTTGTTTAAAGCATAGACTGTATTTAAAAGTGGACGTAGCTTCTGGGTCTGAAAACATGAGGCCGCTGCGGAAGTGCGTTAAACTGCAATACCCCCGAGTGCCACTAGAGTTTGGCTCTGAAAAGCCTCCGGTTCCATAGGCTCCTATTTAACTTGTCTCGTGAAATAGTAAGTCAAGACATTTTTTTTACCACTAGTTATTTTGATATTGTTGGCTAAAGTCGCTCCTTCTTAGCAGGTTTCTGGCGGTCCATCTGAAAATAATCTCGTCATTAATGGAAAAACTGACCTTAAAAAGCCGTGTTTTGGTGGCGTGTCTGTTTAAATTAACAGACCTGTGGTACAGTCAGGGTTCAGGACATAGTATCATTGGGTTTCAGATCAGTTAGAGTCAGATAAACCGCTCGTCCCCCTCCCTCCCCCACCACCACCACCACCACCAAATATGGTCGCCCAAAATCTTAACTTGAGACTTCGTAACGGCCGTTCACAAACCAAACAAATAACTGCACCAAATGGCAATAAATGCTACTTTTTTTTAAATTAGTTTTAATACACTAGTATTGTTATTACTGGCATTATAACTTGGCTTATTGTACTTAAGGAAACCTTCCAAAACAGCCTGTTTCCTTTTTGCTACTCTGACATCACGAAGTGACCATTTAATGCCGCCTTCCATCACTTGTCAGGTTCACTTTTAACGAACAAAAGACTTCGCCGACGTCTGCTGTGGATGAATTAGTCTTTTCTCCTCAACCTTTCCTAAAATACAAATCGCTGTAGAGAAATGCAGCCATTTCCAGTACTTTATGTATTGCAAGTCTGAGTGCTGTTTCTGTACCGTATACTTTAAGTAAATTAGATGCCAGTGGTAAATAGTTTTAGTTCTCAAATGACAAATGATCTTGGCCTGCTCACCCCCCTTTTTTTTTTGCAAAGCCAATGCACTGGGTAACAATGCGGTAGAAGGAAGGCTGTTCTTGAACGGTACCCAGCTTCTAAATGGCCGGCCTGGTCGAGTGCATCATGCCCGTGTCAGGGAACAAACAAATAAGATGAAGTGCTCTCTCAAAGTCAGTGGAAAGGACAACCACAGTGGCTCCCAACAAACAATGATAGATGAGCAATACATGATGGTGTGGGCAGAGAAACGATCTGGGGGGGGGGCGGCGGGAAGGGGGGGCAGCGTTCAATTAGTACAAGGAGAAATGGCAGTTTAACGGTAGGGTGAGAGAAGCGCGCAGGCATTAAGAAACGCCAAATTGAAAACGCATACATCTCGCGTAGCTGACAACCTCATTCCCTCTCCCCAAATTGGTCACAAATTTATGATTTTCCATAATTGTTCATGTTTTGACACCTCATATTTCAATCTGGAGAATGAATGAGAGAAAAAGTATGCGTGCGAGAGTTTCTTTTGAAAAAAAAAAAAAAGAGTTGAGGGGTGCTCCCATGTGAAAAACTTACTCTAAATGCTAAAAGGGTGAATTCAGCCACACGCTGCACTCCCTCACCTCTGAACTTTTGCCGTTCGACTGTAGGATTTGTGGCACACCGGAGGCTGCGGGCCAAGCTATTGTGAAGAGTTACACCTTCAAAAGCACTCTGCGCTGCATTCATGAATATTTATACACTGATTAGGTTCTCTGATTTATCAGGCCGCGACCGACAGAAAAGGAATGATGGGTCTTAAAGAGTTGAGGTGCTCACCGAGACAAAGGTATGGCTCCGTTAATGCAGATCCAACACTTCACATAATAGGCTGTCCATTAAAGAAAAATGTGAGCTGTGGAGGAAAAATTCCAACCTTAATCTCGTGCTTTTTAGTTCTTTGGGACAGAGATAAAATATATTGGGGGTTGCGGGATCATAAATACTGCTGCGAAATAAAATGCCGTTACTGTTCTTTACACTTTGCTTCAGAGCTATTATTTGTGTTTAGAGTTTCAAGCCAGTAGAACTCAACACGGGCTCAAGATCCAATATGATAAATCATTTCAAAGGGTTTTGTTTGTAACTTTTATGAGGCTGTTTTTTTTTTTTTTTTTTTTTTTTTTTTTTTTAAAGAGGTCTTTAAACTAAGTTAGGTTTTTTTTTTTTTTTTTTTTTTTTTTGCATCGTTGGGCAAAAATTCCATAATAACCTTTCAGCATATTGTAATTGAAATGGTATAAACGACCACTCGACCTCGGGACTTCTTTGTGATTCTTCTCCAAGCTTTCGAAAAATTTACTTCACGACTGAGACTTCAGGCCAATCACAGGTCATTTCAGAGAACAGGCGTTTCTATTGGCAAATGCAGATGTACAACTTAATTCAATGGCGGTAAAAACCCCAAGGGGTGGTAGGGAGGGAGAAATTGCTTTTCCTGCATTGGAAACAAGTAGGATGCATTGAACTCTTCTCCCTCCCTCCTCCAATGTTCAATCAACTCTCCTTCCTCCGAGGCACACGGAGGGCGAAGTCACAGTACCAGCCAGTGTGACCGCCCCAACGGGCCTCCACATGCACCAGGGAGTTCTTTGCTTAGGTGTAGTTGCTGGGGGAAACATTCGGTCAGGAGTCAGGTTCAGACTACGACAGCGTTTTTGATCACGGTGCCAGTTTTGCAAGGGGCAAATGTTTTTGCTCCCTAGACAGTATGTTATCTTAATGCTGCCCCGGATGACACTTTTTGAGGAAACATTTTTAAGGACAAACAAAACGTCCACAGACGTCACGCATTTATACTTTAATTATAGGCTCCGTCGGTTGAGTGTGTTGCTTCAGGTACCAGTGAGATGTTGGATATAATCCAGGATTAACAGATTAGTTTTCAAAAATTCATGAGATCCAAAAGCACTTTACGCAGCAGTTTATAATGCTTTGAGATGGGATTTCATAATGCTGGAAAGTTCTTATGGCAGGAGCTATTATTTTTTTGTGTGTGTGATAATTACAAAACTAACAATAGAAACACATTATTCTTCCACAGATTGTTCCTTGCGTGTAGGAACTGATAACTGCTTGTCCACTGTAGCACCTCTCGACGTTACGTCGATGGAGCCCTTCGCTTTGATATTCTTAATGCATTACACAGATTGGCCCAGTTCCATTTAATGAGCGGGTTGCGTTTTTTTCGCGCAAGGTTGGTCTGAACGCAACCTAAAGATCGATGGGCTCATGAGTTTGAATGACACGTAATAATAGGTAAAGCAATACGTCACATCCACACAGCTCTGTGGTGTTTTTAATGTGAACATGGTCAGAAAATTAGTATCAGCGGTATCAGACATTTTCAGAACTAGTTATTATTTACAAACACTCTTGTTATTGTCATTTATTATTAGCTTTCATTTTGTCCCTAGATTTTTAATTTCTAATTTTATTTATCTTTTAAAAGCCTTTAAAAAAAAAAAAAAAAAAAAAGAGAAGTTTGCAGTTTTTGCTGCTGCACCGTCATTTCATTTTTATTCAGTTTTCTATGAATCTCTTTATTTTTTTTGTTAGCTAAACTGTAATAAAGAAATGGTTGCAACCTCTTTTGCGGACATTAAAAGGGGGGATATTTCAGACAGTGCACTGATATTAAAACGGTAACTGTTCAGATGCAACATCGTTGGGCTTTTCATGGTGATCATTACTCGTGATGATCCTCAAAAGAGCTACTTAAAGGCTTTTTACTTGAGGGTTTTCCAAGACAGCTGTTAAATTATATTTAAATCAAGAAGCCTGACAGTATTTTGTCTTTGTATTAATGGTGCACCCTCTCTGCACTCTTAAACCTTTTTAGTTTGAGTGTTCAAAAGGAAAAAAAAGGAAAAGATATAACATTTATCTTTCAAAGTGGAATAAGACCCTCTTTATGATGATAGTGTCACCGCAGCGTCCTGGCAGTCTGCCTGCAGTCTGTCTCTCAGAGATTTGGCACTTTGGTCCAATTTCGTGTGTTCTTGCTCATGTTGTGAGTTTGCAGTTTACTTTATTTGTTGTGGTTGTTGTTGTTGTTGTTTTTTGTAACTAATAATTTCCTGGAAATTTGGTCCCTTTTTTTTTTTTTTTTGCGACATTTTGAGACAAATCTTGCAATTGACACCCGAAGCCACTATTCGTCTCTCCTTCAATGGTTTCTTTTGATCACCTAATCTTTACCAAATAGTTTTACCTTTTTTAAATAGTACATATTTTAGGTGGAATTAAACCACCATCTGACTTGTAAATCTGTGCAACTTTACTCGTTTTATTGCTGGCAACTGAAATACTTTCAGAGTTAAAATAAAGCAGAATAAAGTGTCATCTTTAGCTGTATCAGCAGCTTTGGTCTGGAAAAACCTTTTTCACCAGCTGGACATATTGCCTTCTGACAGGGTAGTGTTGTCTCAAAATTGTACTCTGCTGTTCCGCACTGACTGGAAATAACCTCAGCATGTGAACACATCACCCGCCAAAATATCTGCAGCTTTAATTGTTATACCCAGAAATGAATGTTATCTTGCTCTCTGTTTAACACACTGATTCTTCTGTCCGGCAGCAGTTGGTGAAAAAGAAACACTTTTGTTTGGTGTTCTGTTTATTGTGAAGTCCAACAGGAAGTGATGGACAGAGAAAGAACTCCGAGGGTAAAAAAAAAAAAAAAAAATCAAGCTGCGTTCCCTAAAGAGGGCGACTAAATCACGGCAAATATCCGCTGAGAAAAGTAATCAAAGACCTCTGGCTCACCTCGACGCGCCGCTATCCCTCGCACACTTTGAGCTGCCATTTTGTTCTTCATTCATGTCAGGCCTGCCTTCCCAGCCATTTGACTGACAGGTGAGATTAAGCACCCTTTGAACTCTATCTGGTTATTGGAGGAGCAGTCTAAATTGAAGCAGTGTTATTTCATGCCGCCTTGCTGAGTCAGTGGGAAAGTGGGAGCAGGGGGTGGCACTTCTCTGAATGAATAAAGAGCTTTTCAGAAGTAAAGGTGTAGAGCCAGATCTCGAATGCATTATACAACTATAATGAGAATTGTAAAGGGAAGAGGGGGGAAAAATTTGATTAAAAATGTTTTGAACAGCAGCTTTGCTTTCATTTAATCTCTTATAGAAAAAAAAAAAAAACATGACCTGAAAAATAATTTTGTCCTTCTGAGGGGAATTGCACACAAAAAAGGACAAACACTGATAAAATGGTTTTCTCAATTCGCACATAAATAAAACAAGACCCCTTGCAGAATACATGATGATTTAAGAAGAAAAGCGACCGGATAAAATCGATTAATCTGAACCGAGTACGTTGATAAATGTTTATATTCTGTGATCTAGAATTATCTTTTCTTAACAGCAAGATTAATAAGTGGTATTTAGGATTAGCTTTGAATCAGTAGAATAGTAATTTTTTTTGCAGAAATTCAGTGAAGTTAACACATTATACTGACAGTACCTAGCAGAGTGTTTTATCTCGGTGAATACAGATGCAGCTGTCATAGAAATCACGTCATGCTCTCTGCATCACGCATTTTTTTTTGGAGACCATTTAAATGTTGTTACTTGTCTGTAATTAAAAAGGACGTACGAATGCTCTGGCTGGTAGTCGTTTGACAGAGTGAAGTCTGTTACGAAACAGTCATTAAAAATTCTGAGGAGGAAAAAAAAAAAAAAAAAAAAAAGAGGGCATCAGTGGAAACCAAATATGTTATGCTCATTTTGGTCCTCTGGGTTAGTAAATCTGTTCAGTAATATCAAAGGAACATTTCAGAACTGATTATTACTGATTTTCATTTAAATTATAAATCCAGGGCGACTGCATTACAGTCGGATCTGTTTTCCGATAACGTAGGTGGACACAAAATTTGTTTCATAATGTAATTCTTTGATTTAATTCGAAGTCCTGGCATTTGCTGCTTTAGATTTATTACAAAAGTTTGTTTGTCCACATTTCTGCACTTATTTGTCATTATGTATTGACTGACTGTTTGAAGGGAAGGTGGGCCAATTTTACATTTAAAATCGGTTTGCTGTTGCTCGGGGAGTACCACGGCGTATATGATAAAAGCTGTATGAAGCTTTTCGTGGTTTCAGAGCGTGCTGTGCAAAATCTGGAAAAATTGCCTCAGTTGACGTCACCTCAGCTCACCTTGTTAGTGACCAAAGACGACAACTCTGTAAAAAGAGAGAGATGTAGAGTTAGAAAAAGTGACCTTATCAGATCTATGCAGGCTAATCCTCTCTGTTTGAGCCCACATCCACAACACACCCAGAATCTCCAACCAATCTGTTGGCAGATGAGTTGCATATTGGTACCGTCTGGTGGTGCGGAAGAACAATGAGTGAAATATAAAAGGCAATATATCTCGGGCTCTAATGTATCTGCTGTAGCTATCCTGGCCTGGCGCTCCGCAGGGAATCGTTTGCATTCATTGCATCCTACTGGGCGTAGACATCGGTATAGTTTTAACCAATCGGCATCGGTTAAATTGTTTTCAATGGTGGTGCCGGCAAAATAGTGGCGAGATGCTGGGCGTTTATTCTGGTGTTTTTTGTTGTTGTTTTTTTCTCCGTTCATGGAGAATTGAAAAATGTTCAACTTTGTGTAAAACACTGTCGCTTTATACCCAGTCGTCCAATCACAGTGAAGGGAGTTTAAGTTTTACCCCCCAAAACTGACAGAGGTTATTATGTGAAGAATTAAGAGAGAGTGCTTAAGGGAGAAGTTAAAATCCTGCCCTAATTTTCACCTTTAAACACCCGACCAATTTCCGACAATCTCCGACACTTTTAGACCTCTCAACAGAAAACTTGAATCTCAGTCCCGAAACGGTCTCCTTGGAGCGCTGCTCGGGTGTGCAAAAGGTGTCCCGCCGGTGCTCTTCAATTCAAGGATCCAACCAGTTTGAGTTGAAGAAATCTGCGGCACTCAAGAGGGTAATGATTTAAAAAAAAAAAAAAAAAAAGCTTTTAATATCTCACAGCTATTTAGTCACAGTCAAATACATGCCTTTTCATTTCAGCCATTACGGCCTTTATTTCGGCAAGTACATCAGAAAATTCGAAGCACAGTAATCCCTTGACCCAAGAGAAAGTCTAACTCGACCATCTCCACCAAATCTGAACCCTTTGACTGATGTCTAATTCTTACCCCAACTGAAGTAGTAAATGGTAGGATCTTGACAAATCATCAATCTGTAACCTCACCCCGATGCTGCTGCTGCTGCTGCTGCATTGGATTGGGCCTCTTGACAAACCTACATCAGCCAACAGCTGAGTTGAGTGGCCAGTGTGTCTCAACCAAGATAGAAATCGAAACGGCCCGAGGGGTTTCTAGTAATTCTGCGCCGACTCCTTAATGGTCAGGCGAGTTGAAAAAAATTGTAACCGAGCCCTAAACCTTCTCAGCCCAACAGAAAACCTGAATCTAAAGCTTTAAATAAATTGCTAACCTTGAGGGACTTGATGCATCGAGGCATACACACGGACGCAGCTTGTGCAAATCACAAAACAGACATCGCTTACACATAAAAATGAACCTCCAGCAAGTGCTGAGTATTCTGCTGAATAACTCCACAGAACAGAACTGGGGCTTGAACGTCTTGTCCAAAGACAAATCACTGGTCTTTTTTTTATTTTTATTTTTTTTATTTTCGTTGTGATTGAAAATTAGTCCGCTACCTCATCAGGCCACATTCCCTTCGGCTGCTCAATGTATTGATCACGTTTGCACACAATGGAAACTCTCTTCCTCTGCGGTCCCTCACAGCAGACAGACAGACTTCGATCCGCAGGTTCCACCACACTTCCCCTATCCGCTGCTTTTCAAATGTCACTTCCTGCTACTGCAGACATAAATTCAGGTATGTGGCAAAACAAATATGACCTTAACGCTCCCCCTCCCTCCCTCCCCCCCTGCCCCAATCTGACATTTTACATTTTTAAAGCTGCATGGCAAAGAAAAGTGACTCTTTTATTTTAATAATTCCTAATGGAGTCTTTGCCTTTAGTTCAAACGTACGGCTTTGTAATTAAGTGATTTGAATAGCAATGTCATGACGAGACACGTCGGTGTGTTTATTACCCTGCCAACCATTCTTTTGCTTATAATGTATTCAGTTTTATTTAATTTGTATACTTTATATACTTTACAGGATCCGATTTTTTCATTGATGAACGACTGACGCCTACAGGGTTTTATGTGATATTTCAGTGTTAGAGGAAAGGCGAAAGAATTACCAAAGTCAGTCATATTTATGGTCCCTGGCCTTTGATTGTCTGTCAACAGTTTCACGGCTGTTCATCCAACAGACTGACCACCCATCACACCAATATTGCCATCCCGAAGATCCACCTGCAAGGCTTTAAATCACATCAAATCATATCGTAGGCACTTGACCAGCTAAGTCTAATCACTCTTCAGAAGGTTCAAAATCAAAATGGTGATGATTTCGAGGTATACTTGAACATGGACTGGATACATGAATAGATCACCCAAACTTTTGTCTCATTTATATATAATTAAATTCTACAAAACAAAGCTTTTCCTAGATATATACTGACCTATGACGGCACTGGTGCCCCATCCCCGAGGCTAATCGTTTTCTTGTAGATTCATTATATTATTATTATAGATTTTCTAGTCCTGCATGACCAGGCCCATCTCCACCTCGGTCTGGCTCTACTCATAAATCATTCTGGTATAGGGGGAAATAAACGCTCTGGCTTGTTTGGCTTTCTTTAAACCAATCGCAATCATCTTGTGCGGCGCAGAGTCCAGGGTGTGAAATACTGTCGGGGTGAACTCGTTTCGGTGAAACATTTGCACGTGGGGAGGTGGCGAAAGGAACCAAACCGGGTCGTCCTTATTGCATGATCTAAATCTTTGTCAAAACTTTCCACTTTTTTTTTTTTTTTTTTTTTTTAGCTCGCTTGCGGGTCGCTCGCTCGGAGGTCGTGGTTGGCGATATTAAAAACGTTAACGCCCAGATAGCGGAAGAGGTGGAGACCATGGACTGAAGTTGGTGGTCAAGGGCAGGTTTGTGCCGTCATTTTAAGTGCTGTGAGTCGAACTGCAGATTCTCAAACACAAACACACCAATGCAGTTCAGTTGACACGTCACTGATTGCCAGGAAGGAGACTGTGGAGCATATTAGCTGAAACAGATTTTCACCTTGGTATTATGTTCTGACACGTCGAAAATGTGTTCACCGTGCAGCTGTGTTTGCTGTGGACGGGATGCTCGGCCGGGGAGGTGATAATAGAGTGAAAGAGAGTTGATAAGTGAAACAAACAGTAAAAGAAAACAGAACATATCGTTTCCATCTTTCCAACATAATTTATAGAAAAACAGTGTCGCAGTAGCACCTCACATGAACCGGACTGTGCTGACAAAGTTTTCCGGATCAAACCCGTGTCTATTTCAAAATGTGTTAACTTTCCTGTTCAATGTGACCCGTTTGGGGAAATTGGGTCTCTTTTGGCCCTTTGTTGTTGCTCCGAGCACCACGGGCAGTCGCGCGCTCGAAATCCCAGCGGCGGCCGGCCCGACCCGTTTGGTTTTAGCACGACACGCAGCTAAAATCTTAAAAATGCACTAGTCCGTCGATGTCTATGTTCAGCAGATATCTCACTTACAACAAGATTGAGCTGGCGAAGCAGTTTTGTGTTTCGTCTCTGTTGCCAGGGGCGTTACTAAGGGTCGGCCTACTTCCTGGAGTGGTAAACATTGCATAGATTGCATTGCAATAGGTAAGAGTCTAGCGACGCGACCGATTGTCTTCCGGTTCTTAGTCACACCCCGTGTGTTGCCGTGGAAACGGAGATCGCACCAACAAAAAGTTGCATATTTTGAGGGCGAATTGCTCCACAATGTGAATCAATTGTTACCACATATTTTATTTAGTTGGTAACTTGTTGTACGATCGCAATATTACACTTGAGGATGTGACACATATGCCAATAATGTCTGGAATGACTTTAGCGTTTTAAACATCTAGTTTGAGACGTCGGAAGCTACAAAACATCTCACTTCGACAGTCCTGTAACAGCTGTCGCAGCGACGGTTGCCGTACGATGTCGTGTCTCATGTAAAATAAAGAGTTGTTGACGTTAACCCCTCTCTATGCAGGCAAATAAAGAGTCAGCTGCTGAGCAGCCGGCACATCAGAGGAGCAGCTCCAGAACGTCTGAGCGAGTACCTGCGAAAACAAAGCCTTCCCTTCTCATTCTTACAGTGGGATCGAGCCCGGAGAGCCAGAGTCACGCAGGCACAACGGAGACATATGTTTCTGTCAGACGGCGTTAGGTTTGATTCTCGTGGAACACAGATGCCATTAGAAATAGATGTCACAGCATTCCTGGATGAATCGGTCGGGGCTGCAGCAATCTGCTGACTTCCATCCATCACTGGCCCGTGGAAAGCGGGAGCAGCGCGGGTACACCGTACGCCTTAGTTCATTTCTCCAGGCGTTTAGTTGGGAGGTCTTGATTTTACGTTTTCTCTTCCTGCTTTACATGCTTGACTTCTTTCTGCGCTGCGTTTTTTTTTTTTTTTTTGCCTTTAAAAAACCCCCCAAAAAACAACATTTATCTTCCTGACATTTATGAGTGCAGGAAGAAGAGCTGCAGCGGTACTTGAGAGTAACATCTGAACAGAGGATGATGCACACCCTGACATAATCTCACATGACTGATGTCGCGCGAGGACAGCGCGGCTGCCACCAGCCCAAAATATCGAGCCGTATTTTGGAAATGGTTGTATGAAATAGCAGTTCACCCCACGAACCCCAGGCTATTTACAAGGTCATCTTCGCCACTAGTTCGTATCTTGGGTCATTATAGGGAGGGCCAACTATTCATGCTATATCTTTTTTTTTTTTTTTTTTTTTTGCCGTCCAAATCTCATATCATTTAATTTGATAGTAGGTTGTGGTAATATCTGAAGCGTGTTTTTTGAGACGCTGTATGACTCAGCAATTAAAAAAATAAAATAAAAAATGTGTTCACTGCCTAATAGTAAATTAACGTGATGACTCAAGAGTGGCGAGTGGCCCAAAACAGGGTCTCACGCTCGGGGCGTACGCCCCTGTGATATGCGCCAATTACTCAACTGCAAGCGTAGGCCCACAAATACGGCATTGATTTCTTTTTCACACAAAGCGGGATGCGATGTCAGCCCTATGTTGGAGACGGTACAGAAGTCAGCTGTGACTTCAAAACCGGATTGGCCGAAAGCGCTTTGCCGTACAGAGAAACGACGGGCGCAGACTGTAAAGACGATTCAATTCGATGCAACTTTAAAGTCATTTTTCTCTCCAGCGCTCTGTCACACAGACGAGGCGCTGAGATTGTTGGAAAACTCAAGCCGTGCCGTTTCACAGGACGCGCGGCGCATCTCCACGTGATGAATATTCACGGCGCTACTGAGCAGAAAAGAAGGGGTGGGAATTTGGACGCAATTTCCGTCCGTCGGGGTTTGTGAGGATTAAAAGGGAAGGCTGCAACTTAAAAACAACGGAGTCTTTGGACGGATATTTAACTCAATGTAAACATTTGTAAACATGCTTTAAGTCAGAATGTTTGGTTTCCATTCTCTTGAGGCGCACCTTTGGCAATAAGCAGTAATTGCTGCCGTGTTTTTGGACTTCACTTCCCAGAGATCCAAACAGTACCATCGTCTGTGTGATGTCGGTCGGTTGGCAGCTGAAGAAGCTGACTTTCGCTGGCGGATAATGAAAACACTCGACTAACTGTGCTGCTTTTAAATTTGACCTGGCAACGTCGCCACAAACGCCCGGCTAGTTTACAATTCATAATACTGCAAATGCAAAGGCTCTCGTCAGTGGGTCCCGATCAAGTCGACGTTGGCGAGGTAGTGGATTAGCATGTCTGGCAAATAGTTTTAGTTTTAGATGCCATAACTGACTGTAGAGGACATTTGAAGGCAGTTTTAAGTGGCTGACAGAAAAAGTTACAAAAATGCCATTCAGCTGGTTTTTTTGGTTTTTTTTGTGCCAAATTGTCCTCTACCAAGCCAAGTTTTTTTTTTTTTTTAAATCTTTTTCACCTATATAGGAAAATGACCGTGGATTCTGGCAGGTTATTGTCCTGTGTTGGCACAGTGCTGTACGCACTGGGGAGACAGGTCGCTAATGAGAGACTATTTTGAATGTCGTGTTCCAGCGGGGACGTTCGGAGGTCAAGACGCTTTTGAAATTTAATGAATGTGGCCTCTACTTTTTCCATCAAAATTGAATCAGTGCCTCAGCCACTTACTTTTACCTTAATTTGATGCCGAGTAGAGTGCACAGACCACTACTTCAACCTCCAACAAATAGTCAGGGAGGGGCGCGGGAAGGAGGAGGGGGGGGGAAGACCAAAAAAAAGAAGAAGCTGAGTGCACTCCCTTGATTGTATCTGGAGCTGTTTGGGTCGGCAGCCTTCCCGTGATCCATAAAACAAGCTGCTTGAAAGGGAACATCAGAGAAATTACAAGAGCGACTGATGTATCCACACCCGTTTTTATAGGTCAGTGTCATACGAATTACCACGTATGCACAATTGTGTTTGTTCACACTTCCAAAATAAAATGAAAGCGGAGGCGGTTGCCGGACGGAGGAGACGGATTATTTGGCCTTCAAATCTGTACTTGTGTTAATTCACTCAAGCACATAAAAGAGCTCTCGGAGCAGAAAAGCAAACAATGACTGCGCAAAACGAAGAAGTCTCTTCCAAAGACGTGACGCGTCTTGCTCCTCCTTATGGCCCTTATGTCTGCTAGCTTTTTTTTTTTTTTTTTCAAAGTGGAGAACTTGGACTCGTTTTCATCTGCAGTGCCACTGCTAGTTTCCCCACGGGAAGATGTCCGACCTTGAGTGGAAAAAAACATAAAACCCGACAACAACAACAACAAAAAAAACTTGTAAGACATGTAAATGAGGGAAAGCTTCTTTTAAAGTCACAAACATCCTGTCAGCGTTGTATGCAGTCATCTTTGTGGACTTTGCGGAGGCGTGGTGCCTCAGGTGTTTGCTGTCCTCTTTAAGGATTACAGAGGAGAGTTTGGATAGGTGCATAATCCTCTCACGTTTCGTATCTGCGTGGCGAAAATAAACAGTCACCGCCGGTGTCACGGGGTCCGTCGTGGTGACCGCGGCGACGCAATGCCTGTCCCGCAATGCATGTCCACTTCTGTACTGTTGATCCCACATCTTGACATTCCCCCCCCCCCCCCCCCCCCCCCCCCCTTCTTTCCTTTACAATCTTTGTTCTCGCCGCATATCGGGTCGCGCGTGTAATAAACGGAAAAAACAAAACAAAGGCCACTGGTGTGTGTGATCCTGACACATGACCCATACGAGAGTGTTGAAACCGAGCGCTGTGGTTATTCCTCTCCACCGGGGCAGCGCGGGCTCGTCTCATGGATTAGAGGACAGAGAGAAGACCTCCAGGGAGCGCGGCTAGTTATTACTTCTGTGCTCGGCCGTGCTGAGGTCAGCGACCGCCGTTCGGCAGCAGGTGGACGCAATCTGGCTGGTTTTTTTTTTTTTTTTTTTTTTGTTTGCTTTTGATAAAATTCTGATTGGATTTGTGTTTATTTTCATCCAGATTGTTTGATACGATACAAGTATGTCATGCAGCGACTTGACCCCGTGCAGTAAGGTCACCGGGGTCGTGTTAGACTTACTGTATGCAATATTTCTTCTCTGTGCTTTTCCCGGTAGGCCTTCCCAGTTGCGCTTGGAAGCGCAGCGGTTCTTTTAATTGTAATTTTTTTAAAGAATCTGAATCGCGCGAACAGTAAATTTTTGGTGAAATTTTAATTCAACAGTTAGAAAAAAATATATATATATATATTTTCTTTTAAAATAGCGAGCATTATTGGAATTATTTATTTCAAAAGGGGTTATTTGAATAAATAATTTGGCTTCAGGAGGTTAATAAAAGCCCCAAATCGTCTTTTAGTAAGTATCATGATCGCACTGTGTGTGTGTGTGTGTGTGTGTGTGTGTGTGTGTGTGTGTGTGTGTGTGTGTGTGTGTGTGCGCGTGCCTGTCATAGAGCGTTACTGAAAATCCCAGTTGCCATGGTACAAACATCTACGAGAAACATCCGCTAATTTATGATAATTGCGGACAGTGATTTTAATCCTGTCTGAATCAATGAAAAAATAGAAAACAATCCCCAGAAAAACGATCTGCCATTTTCAGGTTTTGACAGTGATGTGATGACAATGCTAATCCTGTGCAAATCAAACTATTTCATCCGCTGTTTGTTTTTCGGCGAGCGATTTCCTTTTTCTCTGTCCCCTAGAAACATGTTTTCAATCTTCCTGCTGTCTGGAAAAATCGCAGGAAAGTTTTGGGGTGTTTTCGGGCTCGAAGCTCAAAAGTTTTACCCTCGCTAAATTTCGAAATTGTCAAAATACAAAATGTTGAAAAGGCGCCGGTGATTACAGAAACATTCACTCTGTGGTATTAATGCAATTCTGAAAAAAGCAGAGTGCTGAGGGGTCATTGGAAGAATTACACAGACACGGTAATAGTAACAGCTTCCCACTCGTGCTAACGGGGTTAAAAGACCATTAAAATGCATGTGTTTTGTGTGTGTCAGCGTGTTGTAACTAATATTAATGTCCCAGACTAGCAGACAGCTTTAAAAGGGAAGATGACAGTGACGGCACCTAAACCCACCAACATCCTCCATTTGTTCGTCACTGTCGCTCCCTGCCGCCTGAACTCTCGTCCCCCGCGTTCGTTTGGGTCTTAAAAGCCCTGTCACATTTCAACATGGCAGCCCTGGCAATCATCGCTTAATTGTGCCCTCCGTGCAAAGCAGGGGACGCTCACACAGCTGCGACAGCCGCATCCTCCAATTAATTCCTCACTGGCAAATTATTAATTAAACCCAATTCTTCACATTGCTGTGAAAGCAAATGAATGGCAAATCATTATGATGGTAATTGCACGTTGCACTAATGGTGAAACCGGTCATTAGCGCTCATATTTTATGTATGCATGATACTCTGCTCTCCAGACCTTGAAGCAGTGTTTAACTACAATGGGGGGGGGGGGAACCAGAGGTGGCAGTGTTAGTGTTGGTGTCCACACAAGGTCAGATTAGTGTACGACTGTGTGTACTTTTGTTTTTGAGGACAAAGTTCACTTTAAGGACCTTTTACTCTCAGTTTGTTTACACACACCTACAGTATACTACAATACTATGATCACTCCATATTAACGATGCGGTGCGCCACATCTGAGCGCAAAATCTGAAAGTACAGAATGTACTTCAACAGGTAGGGCTGCACAATTAACCCATAAAAAAAAAAAATTTTTTTTAAAAAATGCGCGCGTTCGATTCAGGTCTCTTTGCAATCGCGTTTTGAAATAACCACAATTCTGCATCAAAACCAAGCGCTCCCACTCCCCTGCAACCAACGGCGACGCGGCGTTACACGATGTGATGCGGAGCAGCAGAAACCGGCATCAAAACAAACTGAGGTTTGAGCTACGGAGACGCCGACCGAAAGAACGCTCCGAGAAATACTGATTCGAAGGTTAATCGAGAGGCGACGTGAGACTGAAGCTGATCGTTTTTATTTTCAGCGATTTATGAAGTTTATAACGGAGCGCTCCTTTTCTGTTCCCCGCGGTTGATGTGCAGGTTTGATAGGTATCCTGCCGACGCTTGAGTTCTGCCCGCCCGCTGAGAATTGCATTTTACCTCGTTTTTGAACATTTTGAGTCATCCATGTTTTATTAGACTCAGTAAAAGCATATTATTGATACAACTGATCTGAAATTTGCTTCAAGATTTAATTTCAAGATTTCCTTGATTAATGTCTACATTTCATATCAGTGACATACTTCATAATATATATTCATTTACTATTGTATATTGTATATCCTACATCAGACGCCATTATATTGTTTTGTTGTCTTCTGTATGAGGTAAATAAAAGCAATAAATGTTTATAATAAAAAAAAACACAAAAAAAAGAATCATGATTTAAATTCTAAACAAAAAAACAACATGATTCTCTTTTTATCCGGAATCATTCGGATCTGTCAACAGGTATCCAAGACCAAGTGACTGTACATGTGCACACCAGAAATGGACAACACTGCTCGATTTATTGAGGAGTTCAAATGTTAAAGTGAGCTGTAACTTATGTACGGCAACTATATTATACGAGTCTGGACGGGCATGGACGTAAACGGCAACTTGATTGGTTGGCAGAACTGCGAGGCAGTAATTGTAGTTCATTATGTTGCTTGTTAGCGAGGTCGCTATTATTGATTCTTATTGAGAAACACCAACGGAAACGAGGATAGAAAACGGAAGGACGAAGAATGCCACAGTGGGCCGTCTTATATCAGAGTGAGACTGGGTGAGCTCAGGTTTTATTTTTTTTTTCCCCATTTCAAATGCTGAAAACTACCCTGATTACATGTATTTTGCAATTGAGTGCAGGCAATCGAGATCAAGTTAGGCTCTGATGTGTTTCCCGGCGTCAGACTAAAACTGCCCGGACAATAGAGTGGATATTTGAACGTGCGATAACTTTAAATTGAACCGTTAGTGCCAAAATGGGATTTAACGATGCCTTCGTGGATCACCTTTGATGACCATAGTGGGAATCAATTGTTAAATAAATGTCTTGTTAGAATGGATACATATTTCAGAGCTTGGTTTAAAAAATAAATAAATAAATAAATTAAAAAAAAAGAGGGACCCAAATGTCTCATCACAATCTGGCCCCTTAATTGTCAGTATACGCTGACAGGCATATGTTCTGGTCACTTTATGCTGAAAACTGTCAGAGGATCCATCTGTGTGTGTGTGTGTTTGTGCATCTGTGCATGAATGTGTTGCATGCATATATGCGTGTGTGTGTGTGTGTGTGTGTGCGCGCGCGCGTGCTATTGACCATATGTGCATGCATCCATCTATGTGTTTGACAAGCGCTCCAAGGCGAATGTTGACACTTGGATTAGAGACGGGGGCGGCAGGAGGGAGGAGGGAAGTGGAAAGGGGAAGAGGAATTGGGCGTGGGGACCGCACGACCCTTCCAAGGACGGGAGTGGAAGAGAACGATAAGAATGGGGGGGGGGGGGAGAAGGGATGGGGGGAGGGGGGGAGGGATGGGGTGGGGATGGGGGGGAGTGGGGGGGGAGTGGCACACTGCAGGCAGGCAGGCTGGCGTTGGCCGGCTTTACGCGGCCAGGGATTTAAAGGTCCTATGAGGAGGGCGTAGGAAGGAAGGCTGCCGCACTCAGGAGATTCTGGCCCAGAGCTGCCTGGCTTCTCTCTCCTTTGTTGGTTCTTCATCTATTTTTAGTGGACCGCTGTATGAATCTCCTTTGCCTCATTTGCCGAGCGTTTAGCATCGATTTTTCTCCCACCCCCAAGTTGCTTTACTTACCCATGCAGACTCGCCGGCATGTCCCGGGAAATATTTAAAGGGTACTTTGTCCTGACGTACACAGACGCAGTCATGTTTCAGATATCAGGTGTTAATATCACACATTCATTTCTCAGCGGAGACTCTAAATCTGATTCCCTTTTTTTGGGGGGGGGGTGGGGGTGTGTGTGTTGTTGTTCACTTCTGGTCTCCCGTTGTAGCCGACCTCAGAGGGGAACAAAATCCAAAAGCCCAGACGAAAGCTCCCAGTAACCATTTATTTCCTGCTGACAGATGACACAGAGTGATGCATAGCCTGTAGCTTTACTTGATTTATCACCAAAAAAAAAAATATATATATATATTTATACAAAGAGCGCAACAGACGCCGAAAGACACGAGAGAAAAAAAGAAAAGAAAAAGAGAGATCATTTGAAATGTGCTGAATGGGCTGCTTTTGAGTGCTATTTGCATAATTGGTTGTTTGCTTCAAAATGATGAACAAACCAAAATACATGCGAGAAAAACAGCAAAGTTGAAAGGCAAAGCGATGTCCACTGCCAACTGAGCGTGCAGCATAATGTGAGCGTCTCTGCTTGTGTGCTAATGAAATTTTTAGATGGCGGCGTGTCAGTTTGAAGCATGGCCCAAATGACGGGGACTCAAGAAAATAAATCTTAACTGTACAATGTTAATGAACCCACACAATGCAGCAAACTTAACCTTGACAGTAGACAGCGTGCAGCAAAACACAATTATCCGTAAAAGTAAATAATACATGAGGATCAACTGTGCTTTTGCTTTTTAACAGTGAAATCTACTGACGTTGTTTCGCGCGTGAAGATCTAATGACGCCCTCCGTCACCTCGCCGCCCCGTTATCTCTGTTTATTCGGCACCGGCCCATAAATTCAAGTAAAACACAGAGCTGGCGGACACATTTTTATGCACCTCATGTTCTGACTTACAAACGATCGTCGCCGTTTCTCCCCTACCATGGAACTAACCGCCTCGCGACCATCCTCGTGTTCAGCAGCTAAGTGTTTTTCTGAGGCTGTAATTTTCCCTCACTTAAACCCGAGAAGGCAAAAAAAAAAAAAAAAAAAGACGTTCGACGGTCAGATTAAAGTGCCGTTTAATATTTTGAACCATGAATAACATGCCGGGGGGGACTTTGTTATTCTCCAGCGGCAGCCGGCGGGCGACAACTCCTCTTACGCGACGAAGCCCCTTTCATAATCAGCTGGAGTGCGGCTGGTCCAATCAGAGTCATCAGTGAGATTGATTTTTCCTCTGGGCTCCGGGATAATTAGCCAATTTCAACGAGATGCTGAATTAGGTGATTGATTAGTTCAATATGGGCTTGCCCGAAGCTCCGGCTTCGAGCACCACCGCTTGACTTTGCATGACGCGGAGAAGGTGAAATTCGGAAAGTGCTCATTTCGACCTCTCGGTCGCCGTGCCGATTTATTTATTTATTTGGAAGCCGGGAATAAATCGCTCCCGGGGAAATGATAGCGTAAGAAATACTTCGTGAGGGAAAACTCGAGAGGATTTTCTCGTGAACGATTGGCCCGTCGGATGCGGAGAATCAAACCTCCCCATTTCAATAATTTCCCTACCAAAAAAAAAACAAAAACCTGCAAAGGCACAAAGAATAATCATCCCCAGATGTGAAAGGGCAGAGGCGCGGACATCCATCATGCTTTTTTTTGTCACCGACTTTCCCATCTCTCCAAAGAAACAAAACCGCCCTCAAAACCAAATCAAGGAACAATAGTTCCGGTTTTTCAGTGTCCCTCCCGCCGCGGCCGGGTCAATGCCGAGTTTCCCATCCTTTAGGCGCAACGCAAAGTCTCCTCGTCGTCCCCCCCCCCCCCCGGCGGGGGGGGGGGGGGGGAGATTGACACATCCAGCCCGGCCTCCTCCATCGCTCTCCGGTCCCTCACCCACATGTGCTTTGTCTCGTCTGCCCTGCCTCATTGGAGCAGTCAGCTTCATTCAGGCAGGTTCACGGGGGGGCATTTAGTCATGCACTGTCAGCTCTGCTGTAGTCCTTCGCCTCTCCCTGTGTGAGGTGTGTCAGGGGAATGACACACACACACACACACACACACACACACACACACACACACACACACACACACACACACACACACACACACACACACACACGCTGCCCAACCTGATCCAGCCCTGACATGCATGAAGAACACACACACACACACACACACACACACACACACACACACACACACACACACACACACACACACACACACACACACACACACACACACACACACACAGTGACACACAAAATCACTCGTGAGGGCAGATCGCAGAGGAGGCATGTCAAAAAGACCAATGCAGGCGGGTCGGCTTGACGTGATTGTACTATTTTGGAGAATTGCACAGTATCAGGGGAGAGAAGTGAGCGATGAGATGGAAGACTGCTTTTGGAGAAATTCCTGGCAGGCTTGCGGTTTTGTTTGCGAGCCGGGGCTGAGGAGTAATCGAGTGCGTTTAGTTTCGTAAGGTACATCTTTATGGCGCTGGCATTTTCAACGGAAGAATTTCAGCGGGAAATATGGCATCGACGGGTGGACCCACCGCAGCTGTTTCGGCAACCGTGCGTGTCCAGGTTTATCTTCGTAGGCTTACAGAACCTGAGCGGTTATTTCAAACATTTCGTTTTCATGCTCAGATTTAAATTACATTAAATCAATGACGCTTTGGTGCTTTTTAGAAGAATTTCTCTCGCGAGGCTTTCGATCCGCACTTGAGCATTTGACACTAGCCTCGTTTGATTTTGATTGAAATGTTTAAAAGCTAACACAGAATCAAAATTCTCCGCATCAACAACTCGATCCAAATAAAAAGTCTCGAACCGATTGAAATTCAGATCCGTTGCCAAAGGGGTTTAAAGCTTTCCATAAACCCGTCGGAAAGAAAAACTCAAAATGACCACGCGAACGATCGAACCGATCACTTCCTGTCTGCGTTCGTTCTGCACGCCCTCCTGACATTAATGCAAGTGGACGAACGTTTCTTCTTCACCTCAAAAAAAAAAAAAAAAGGCCGGCTACCGGGCTAAGCTGGACAACATCGGAGTTAACGTGTTGTAAAAAGAACGCACAAGACGATCGAACGCGGCGCGTCAGCGCTTGCAAACATAAAACCTCTGTTTGATCAAATCCATTGTCAACAGTCGACTGGAAATTTTCGATCTGAGTGATTTCAATCAAAATAATAAAAGTGTGCATGAAACCGCAGCTACTGCGGTATCGCCGCTGCAGGTAAGCGGTCAGACGCTTTTCATCGTAAGTAGCTACATTCAGATTTAATATTTGCCTTGAAATGAAATCCTGAAATGCCGATACCGTTCGGAGAGAAGCTTACATCAATACAACGCTCGCCTTCAAAGGACTTCGAATAGAAGCCTTGTTATTCAGCGAACATGGAACATATCTGAAAGGTTTTTATAAAGACGCAGGTTTGGGGGATTTTTAACACTGAAGAATGACTAATAACTGATATCAGAGAAGGAAAATGCCCGATGTTTTATTCTTTCTAATTCAATTATGTAACTCCAATTTCGAGCATTGTCCTTGAGGAACTTTGGCTATTTAACACTCTGTCAGGGCCCGTGACACACACCGAATACCTTTGTCCTATTGGGACACGCGTATTATTAATACTTTTATTCGAAGCGGCTATCGTCAATGTTTTTGGAATGACGACGGATCAATTGCCCCGCGTGTGATGTGTAAAGACGATGCTCATGTCGATGAACCCACCGACTTCATTTCCCCTCCGCTCTACAGAGCCTTATTCATATCACAATGATTAAAATGTAATTACGAGCAGCTTAGCGGGAAGAAGAGTTCATGCCAGCCACCGATTTGTAATTCCCCTTCGGAGAAAAATGGGGTTTCTGACCCAGAAAATATCTACAGACATGCTAACAAATCCAATCCAACCCTGATGCAATCTATTCACCGCATTTGTAGGTGCTGCACATTGTTTATTTCTTTTGTGTGTCTGATTTCGTTTTGGAACAAACTTCTACATAAACTTAACGCAACAAAATAGGCTAAGTTAGGCTATTTATCTGGTACAACTACAAGGTGACCCATTGGTTTATACATATTTATTTGAATTCCTCAATTCAGTTTCCATCTTGTTTTTTGTTGTTGTTGTTGTTTTTTTAAACAGTATGCTCACCCACCAGAAACTTGAATGCATGTAAAACAAACCAAACACTCTCAAATATGCTCACATTTTTTTTCATTATTATGGAGTTATTTTATAAAGGAACACCAGACAATTGATCAGGAGGAGGGAATTTAGCTAACGATAACAAAACTTGCGCAAAAACATAATTAACTTAGTCTATTGGAGCCAGAGGTTTTTGGGAGCCAGCCCCTAGTGGCCCGCTGCGGTATTGCACTTCGTGGCACCTCCACATTAGCTTAACTTTCTAGACCCAGAATCTTTCTGGGGGGGGGGGGGGGGGGGGGGGGGGGGGGGGGGGGGGGGGGGGGGGGGGGGGGGGGGGGGGGGGGGGGGTTTTTTTTTTTTTTTTTTTTTTTTTTTTTTTTTTTTTTTTTTTTTTTTTTTTTTTTTTTTTTTTTTTTTTTTTTTTTTTTTTTTTTTTTTTTTTTTTCCTTTTTTTTTTTTTTTTTTTTATAAACAGTCTACGCGGAAAACCACCTTAGAAATATGTGTTTTTTCTGTTCGTCCCATTCTGCTGACACAGCGTGAACGCAACTTCTTTTTTCTTTTTTTTTAGCATCTTTCAGCTCGGTGTTTTTTTTTTTTTTTTGGGGGGGGGTGGCTCTTTTTTCTACTTCGGTTCGGTCTCATTGCTTTCAAGTGAATATTTTATGACATCAAATACACACGGCGCATTCGACACGTGGACGAGAGCGCGACTTAAGATAAATGTCGACACGTCTGCCTTTCTTCTGAATGTGTAAATATGCACCTGTTTGCTTCAAAGGTTGGATTAAAAAGAGATGGGGGATAAAACGCCTCGTAACGACTTTTTTTTTAGATTCAGATGATTTCACTACACTCCTCCCGCCGCTGTGTCTGTTTGCTGCCAGCATGCATGTGTTGGGACACGTGCGCGCACCACAAAAGAGCGCAGACTGTGGAGTGACACGGGAGTTAACCTCGCCTAAGTGCTCATTGTCTATTCACACAGCATACTGTATCTGCATATGAAATGTAATCACGGGCTTGAAGTTTTATTAAAGTAAGTGATGTAGAGGATGACTAAGACAGTAATCCCCTCTCAGCTCTGCTCACCCTGTCTCATAATGATAATGGTAAGAAGAATTAGTTTCAGTCTGTCATTCACACACACACACACACACACACACACACACACACACACACACACACACACACACACACACACACACACACACACACACACACACACACACACACACACACACACTATCATCTATTTTGCCAAATGCAAACTGTAACTAAAATTACTGACACAAAAAAACAGGCAAACGCTCCCACAAATGGGAGCAAATGCAGTACACACACACACACACACACACACACACACACACACACACACACACACACACACACACACACACACACACACATATATATATAATCACGCATGTACGCATAAGCACACACATTCTGAGTGTACGCTGGTGTGACAGAGCACTGGTGAGAAGCAATTTCCCCTCCTTGTCATTATTAGATTAGTGCTTGTATTTGGGAGAATAAATTGGCCGCAATTGAAATGAATGCCATAAGCCAAGGCTCTAATACATATCTCCCTTGTCTCTTCAGCGCCGTGTTCGTCCCTGATTATGAAATGCAGACGGAGTGTGCCAGAGGGAGCTCCGCCGCCGCCGCCGCCGCCACCCATCACCACCGCCACCCATCAGATGGGGCGCTCGCTGCTGCTATGATGTGTTTTGCCTTAAGCTGAGCGGAGTCAATCAGCGCTGGGTTGATTTAAAGCGGAGAGCCTCTCTGCAACGTGACGAAGCACGATGACTCCAACGGTGAGCAACCGAACTCCCCAGCGACGATCCGAGTGACACGAGTTGACCGCGCACTGACCCCCTGCTTCCTGTTTTCGCTTTCAATCACCAAATTGGGTCATTTGAGAGAATTGCGACAAAAGCGGCGCAGCGGGCCGCTTTTTAAATCACCCGTATCCATCACTTGAGTGTCGAGGTCGGGTGGGAAACGTCGATACACGCCGCCCGCCCCCATTTAATAGGTTATACAGGTTTGTGGGATGTGCGCGCGCTTCGCTTAAACGCTTCCCCTCATTTTTGCACGCCTTTGATTCGTCGACTGCTGAAATAAGCCCGGTCGGCGCTGCCTGATGACTTTGGCTGTGACGGGTAATTGATTGGCGGGGATTATCCCCCATCCAAGTCACCTGCTGATGGAGCCGAAGCCGACAAGGTGAAGCAATCTGCAACCAGAGAGCGTTTACCTCTCCCGACAGTGTGACGGCGAACGTCTCCTGCGATGACGACTGTTGCTAAATGAAAAATATGAAGAATGTGTTTTTTTTTACTTTTGCATGAACAGTTTTAAAACTTCCATCCTAAGGTTGTTTGCCTTCTTTTTCAAATATAGCTGAAATGGCTCAACACCTTGCGAGTAATAGCCAGCAAAATATTCATAAAAATAAAAAGCATTCTCTGCTCTATGTTCCCAACAAATATAATAGCGATTCAGTCTCTACACACTTCATGAAATATTTTCGTTTTCTCTTCAGTCTTCGAAAAAGTCTCTTCCACAATACTTGTTTCTTGAATCGGAGTTGGAAAAAAAAAATGCAAGAGTAGTTCAGTAAACGCAAGAGCGCTGTTGGAAACCGAATGCCAAAAGCTCCCATTTGAACAACATCTTTACAAAACTGACAGGAAATGACAGGAAGTTTATTTCCACCCACCTATTTTGAATGCGTATTGAATATGAAAACATAAAAATGAAATGTCACCAAAAAAAAAAAAAAAAACTCGGAAGCTTGGCTGAAGTTGGCCCATTGTTAAAACAACAACGTGGGAAATTTTGCATTCAGGTCAATCAAACGTCGAAACACCACATGTTCGTAATCATAAATGATACAAATGACCGAGCCCGAACATTTGTGATTTCCAAGTTAAGAATTTTCATCTTGATTAAAAAGTCTTTTTAAAAAGCTTTTTTAAGACATCTAGATTACATCTAACTCTTTATTCAACAGCATATGAATGACTTTACGTAGATAAGGTCACATTTAAATATAGTCATTTCCATTCTGCTGAAGCTATGTTTCAGAACTAGGACAGGCAGGTTGTGTAACAGCACTTATCTTATCCAGGGGCTGTTAAACTCCTCAAACACCAGTTGTGATATTATAGCCATCTATTGTGAGATGTAGACAATTATGCTTTGTTTATAATGCTGGTTACATATATGAATATATATATATATATATATATATTTTAAAAATTTGACCTTCTTATTTGACTGTAGTTATTTCATATTTGTAGCATTTGCATTACGTTCCCAGTATGTGTTGTCCTGAGACTTCTGCCGTGATTTACTCTTTGTGAGCACATCAGAGGAAATGTCTTTACACCAAAGTTTTGCTTATTTCTAACTTGGAATTCGAGACGTTCTTTGACCAGAAATTTAGCAAATCAAGTCACGTAGAGAAGCTGGCAAAAAAAAAAACACTCTGCATGGTGAATTCTTGTCTTGAAGCTTCTTGCACAAAATGCAGTGTGTATTCCACTCACACCGTTTGACTGACATGTGATTTTTCTGAAAATTACACAGTCCAAACTCGACAGAAATTGGTGCATCTTATCTTCTGAGAACTTATCGTTTGTGTTTCATTTTCAAATTGCCCTGGAACTAACCCGATTTAGCTTCCCGCAAACAAAACTGCGAGTTAACCAGTAGATGAGCCGAAGAAGATTGTAAAAGCAAAAACCTCTTGATGTTGCGTTTTTTGTGTGTGTGTGTTTTTTTTTGTTTTTTTTGGTGGTATTTTTCAAATCCTGCCTCTCCAAAGGCTTTGCATCTTCCCTGGCTGTCCATCAGCCTGCCTGGCAACATAATTAGAGAGCTTACAACAACAGTATCCGCCCGACGGGACTCGCCACACATGAATGCTCGCTCCACTGCCATTACGCACTCAAGATGCCACCCCGATTCATTCTGTCCTACACTTGAGCTGCAGTGAAGTTCCCCCTCAGTCTCTTCTTCATTTCTCTTGGTTGAAGGAGCACCCCCACCCCCCACCAGTGTCTGCCCCCCCTCCCTCCCCCCCACCTCCCATCCCCTTTTTCCTGCTCTGTCGAAGGCCTCGGGGAAGCAGCTGGACTCTGCGGGATGCTGCCGAGGGGAGCCGGTGAAAAAACAGACAAATCAGAGAGGCCTAATTGTTTTTTAATGCGCTCGACTGCAGGGCTGGTTGAAGGATTGTGAGTGTGCGCCGCTCTGTGGTCTTTTTTTTTTTCTCATTCGTTTGTGTAGGCGTGAAGGTGCGCAAGACGCCACGGCTTATGTGTGCAGGCGTGGTGGTGATTACACGCAGTGTTGTGTGTGTGTGTGTGTTGTGAAAGTGGGGGAAAGCTAAGTTCGATTTAATTTTGATTTCATAAAACATTACTCCACAGTCTCTATACAGCAGAGCGCAATTATTGGATGATTATCATAATAATTTCTGTAGAAATGAATGAAGGTCAAACAGACATGTTGTCACCTTTTGATCTTTTTGTGTTCACTGTGATTTTAGCCCAGGCTTGTTAAAATCTTTTTTTTTACATTTTTTTTTCCTGACAGGCTCAATTCTGTTATTAGCATAGACAAACAAAACAAAACTCAGTAGTTATGAATATTGAGTTTTTAAACATGAATAATTTCAGTTTGACCCCTTCAAATACTCACTTTCTGGCAATAAACTACTATTTAAAAGCTCATTTAAGTTTTAAAAATGCATTTTTTTACGTTGATGTCCACTCAGTGTTGAAGGTAAATGCGATCAACTGAAGCGGTAGATTCCTCTGTGTGCGCTTCATTGACCGAAAGAAGCTGAGTTTTGTTTTCTCCTGAGTGTTCCTGCTAGCGTTGCCGTGCCGACACTGCCTCCATGTAACAGGATTCGTTGCACGCAAGCTTCTGACACCTCACCTCCCCAAATCCTCCAGGTCCCTTTGCAGAGTCTCTCCCTCTCAACAACAACAACAAAAAAAGCATATAGACGATGATGTTCGCAGAGAGCAAAGCTGTGATGATTTCAAGGAGGCTGATTGTTGACTCCCTACAGAGACAGAAAAACAGCACTCAGTCATTGGTGCTTTAAAAGCTCAAAAGTCCAACTTTTGGTGTCACCAAACGAGAGATGGAAGCGGTGAGGGTTGCTGAGCACTCACTCTTGTTGTTAGGAAAGAAATGATGTCACGTGGTGAGTTTGGAGAATTTTTCCTCGGTTAACACGGCAGACAGTTTTGTCTACCAGCCTTCTCTATTATCTACATTGCTCCTGTTGTGATTGCAACATATTTGATAGAGAAAATCAATGTGATAACAGCGTCTATCCGGTTCTACCCTGTCCAAATGCATGAAATCAGTGTTACATTCATATACAATCAGTGTAATGTTGATTTTTTTTTGGGAGGGGGGGGGGGGGTAACACAAACTGAGGTGAATGCTGGTGTAGCACAGATAAGAAAGGTAATTTCTTAATATTTATCATCTGTTTCTTAATTTAAAAACCCTATTTTAAAGGTGAGCACAATGATGAACTACTTATACACGTGTACAAATCCTGCACAAGTGGTTTTAAAACTGTGTAGAAATGTGTATTGACCTTTTAAAGTCTATTCTTGAACTCACAAATAGTAGTTTAACAAAAAGTCCTTCAATCATGTTCAACTAACTAAATTTCTCCAGAGGCTTTCGGTCACACTCTGTGTGTTCTTCAGTTCTCATGGGGAATGGCAACTGATGAGGAAGTATAAATAAATACGTCTTTAGTAGACGTGAGCAATTATGTTTACCTTGTTCACCATCCAAATTTAGTAATCAAGTTTAAAACAAACTGTTGATGAGAGTTATGGGAATGTCATCAGTTTCGTATATTCATGAACCAACGTATTGGACAAACTGAAATTTGTACACGATGATGACTATAAATGTCAGTAGATATTCTTGAAAATCCGTAGAGAAGATTTTGAGAAATTTTAAAAGATAAGAGAGAAACTTGACCTGTTGGTGGCACTAGAGAAAAGGTCTATCGGTCATGAACGCGACATGGCGTCATCTTCTGACTACCGTTAATGTCTGTACAAAACTTCATGACAATGAACCAGCCTACAAACAGCGAGCTAAAAATGTGCTTCTACTGTATTTACAACTGCATTATACTGTGTTAGCACACATTATAAACCGCTTATTATTTGTTCATATACTGTTAATAAAGGCCTAATGGACTGTTAAATTTCTCACTGACTATATCAATTCTGCAGGAAACAAAATCACCTTGTTCCACTGCATCGAAAATTAAACCCTGAAAATTATTTCTCATACTTCAAAGCGCTCCCCAACAGCAGTGGATTCTGGGTCGAGCTGTGATTTCTTCATAATGGAAGCACCACTTTTAGAAAGGCATCCGTCATGTTTTGAAGACATTAGGCACTCTGCCAAGTGTTGTAATTTCTGCAGTGCTCCTTTTAAAGGCGACGTTTGAAGGTCTGAAAAGGGCCGATTAAATTCCATAAAACTAGTGCTGGAGCAAAACATCTTTGATACAGACGGAAAGGTTCCGTCAATGTGCGAATTTTTTCTGATTTATCCACATTAGCAGCAACAATTAAATCTCTTGACATTTCAATGGCATCTTTTTTGTCATAATTAAACACTTTGATTGATTACAGGACGGGTTAGTTTTCCTTCGAGATCGTAATGTCACGAGTGGAGTCATTTATTCATTAATACTGAGTGAAGTCGGCATTAAACACTAACAATCACAGCCATTATATGAGTGTACAGTATATCATGAGCAATAGAAAGTGCACTGCACCCAAATGAAGTGTTTGTACTTGCAAAGCATTTTCCTTCCTCTGAAGCGAAACTCAAGTCTAAGCTGTGTATTCATTTATGCTTTTAGTCTTACTAATGGTAATTTTTGCTCTGCACACGTTCCGGCTTTGGTCCGCTTTAATCATGCATGCTTCGCCAAGACAAGTGTCTCCCCTGCAGCCTCACAGCAGGTGCTCACTGTGAGGACCCGTGTTTTTGTGGCGATGCCAGGCAGCAGGGATGTCTGGGCAAAACCTGGGACGGCGACCAGAGAGAGAGCTTTGTTTGTTACGGTATCACTGCATTCAGATCTTTGTAGCTTGTAAATTAAATATCAGAGAAATGCTGCTTAGTTTTCGCTCCTGCGTTCATGTTTTTTTTTACTTCCATTCAAAAGATATAAGCTACGCTATTCAACAGTTATTTTCCCTACAACATTTGCACATGCTTTTGTCCGACTGCTTCAAATTCAAAGTTATTTAAGACTCTTATTGAGAAGCAGTCATGTTTACCCGAAGAAAAAAGGCTCTTTAGGAAGAGATTCAGGTGAGACCAAAGATGAACATCCATCCAAAAAAGCGACACGCCGTTTTGGTTGGATTTTCATAAAAATCCTTGAGTTGTGCTCGGCCGGTAATCTACCCGTTGGTTAGTTTCTGCGTTCAAATGGAACTCGTGAGCTCTTGGTTACAACATGGGACGTATGCGTGGCGTTCAAGTGGTTAAGTCGTAAGAAAACACCGTTGTTAGGCAACTGCAACGTGGACAGCGTCTGGAAGCTCCACAGGCTAACAATTTAGCAAGCTGACGGGGGTAATGTAATGCTGGAAATGCAAAAGCACAGAGGGAAAAGATGAGTCTGTTGGGAAGATCAACATTTTCCTCAGACGTAGGCTATTATCTATGTAGAAAAACTCGACATGACTTAAATTACAATATATTAGCTTAACATCCAATGACAAATGAAATTTCATGGCCTCTGCAATTGCTGTAAATGTCAGCAAACACATCACAACTCATGAACATCGAGGCTTATAGAAAATTTCAAGGTCTGACCTCGTGAGGGGCCGTTTCATATTGTCTTGTTATTGTATTTCTTGAGAGAAGTTGTTGCTTTTTGCATGGGAGTCGATTGGAGCTTGAGATTTTTTTGGAGCCAGCCCCTAGTGGTCCTCAGTGCTATTACACTTTAAGGCGCTTCGGCATTGGCTTCATTTTTCAGACCCGGATACTACATCCACATTTTAATGTCTATGGTTGTTATGGTACTTTTTTGGTGGAAAATTGTATTTGTTGAGCTTGAAACAGAAAATAGTCTTTAATGTGTAATTATTGACCAAATTAATAATCTACATGACTAATAAGAAATGTGATGTGTTTGCCTGCAGGTTTGTCTGACTTTTTTTTCAGTGAGTCTGTTCTTTAGTAACACAATATGAACACGGTCAACAGCATTTGGTCGGCGAATCCATTTTAAATAATCGCACAAAGGATTAGAACAAGCAGAAACAGCCACAGAGAGCTGGTAAATATATAGCTGCAAGGCAACAGGTAGTGTGACTTGTGTGAACCAGCATGTCTAACTCATCCTCAAGGTAAACAAGGCCTTGGACCTCGTCATGCTGCTCTGTGAGACAAAAAACACAACTCGGATGGTCACGGTTGCTCAACGCTCAGCTCAGCAGGATTATCTCTTATCGCCCCTATCAAAAACGTATGACTTGAAGTATACACAATAAAACAATACAGCAGGCAAAAACATGAAGTATGAGCAAGAGTCCTGAATCGGCTTTTCTTCACAGTGCGTAAATGCATGAAATACAATGGACACTGAGCCAGGAACTGATGCAACGATGTGTTTTTCATTGCTTAACATTTATGTAACATTCGCGTAACATTCATGCAGAACAAAGTGTCCTACAGTACTCGGCAGCAGAAATTGTCACATTGAAGCAAACACCACTTATTGAATGTAAAGGATTCTTGCATTTGCCAGTAGATGGTGTTTTGGTTCAGCAATGACATTCCTTTTGCAAAGCACTGAAACAATGAGAGAACAAAAAAAAAAAAAACAACAACATGAAACTCTACGGCATGTTAAAATTGAGATCATTATGGAATAACACTCCGCTGCCAGCGGTTTTCCACAACCAACATGGCACTGTGAAACAAACATGTTTTATTTAGTCCTCGTTCCCAAGCGAAGTGCTGATTGCCGTGGTAATTTTTTCTTTCCCTCTTCCTTAATTTCCTGTCAATCAAATAGCGTGGGCAGAACTGTTCCTTGTTCATCTGTTAATGAGGTTGTAGTAATAGTTCCTTATTCCTCATTCTAAGTAAAAAAAAACTAAACATTTTACTTGGAAAACAACAGATGTAAAACACAAATGTCGTGAAAAAGGTTACATTCATTATTTGTTCAACTTGATATGATCTGCTGTTAAGAAAATACTCTTAAGTTGATCTTAATGGGAATTTTTGCATTTGTTGATGTGTAAAAATCACCGGTGACATATAGGTGGCTGGATCATAGTTGGGAAACTCAAATGGGTCTTTTTGATTTATTGTCCTGTGTTAAAGCCATTGACACGGAGTTTAATTGTAAATCTGGGCAATGCTAAAGCATTAGAAGACAGTAAAGAAGGTACTGAAGCCAAGAGGCTTTCAGACTAACTTAACAGGCCACTGGTCAGACCATAAGAATACTGAAAGAACCAAAGTGGAATTGGTTCATAATTCATTTGGATAACAATAAATATGATATTTTCCATATTTAAAGGAACATAAACTCAGTAAAAAGCAATAATTGAATTTTATAGCAAGCTAGCAAACTGAGACTTTTTACCTTTCCCAATCTCGTGACTGCGATATCTCAGGAACTTCTTGAGGGAATTTCTTTAAATTTGGTAGAAACTTTCAGTTGGACTCAAGGATGAACTCATGAGGTCAAATTTACTGTGACCGAACAAAACACGGTTGTGGCCATAATTCAAGATTTCATACGTTAATTATGACAAAATGTCACCCAAATATCCAAAGAAGATAAAATGATGACATTTTAAATATACCAGATGAAACGTCAAGTTCACTGTCATTATAATGTTCTGCAAAAAAAACAACTTTTTACTGGCCATTATACTGCATCATCGCTCAGCAACAGAAAGGAGATTGTGACCATATTTCACATCTGGTCAGACACTGAATTGGTGACACGAACCTTTTGTGTCCACCTTGAAACTGCGGTGATTGTACTGCACTTCTGTGCTGTCGAGCTGAAGATGTGTGTGAAGCATCTGTGTTTTAAAATTCGAAGCTTCTTTGCAGCAACGTCCATATTTGAAGCATTGTCGATTGTCACAGCTACAATTTTGTGTTTAATCTGAATTAGCTTCGTTGGCCAAGCTTTGTTGACCTTTATTTTACCAGGAAGTTTAACAGGAAGACAAAACATCTCTTTTACAACAGAATACTGGCCAAGACAGCAGCCGATCAAAACCAAAACATTTTAAAACGAAACATATACAACACAACATACAAAATCCACAATAAAACAGCAAAATAGCGACGTGAACACGTACAAGAAATTTGTAAGAAAAACCAAACTTCAGCAACAACAAAGTCAAGTCAGTTTAATCGATTTTTTTTTTCTCCTACAAATACACTTCCTTCCAATTCTTCTCTACGTGTTTTATTTGGAGCCTAGATAGTCGTGGATGTAAACTGACATTTGTTCATTTGTTGACAATTCTAGTTTTGTGTAACATGTTAGAGAGCAATTACATTTTGAGAAGACAAAAATTGACATCGTTCACTTGGAGTGATTTGTTTTCATCTGGTTTGGACTTTTCTTTTAGTTGCCACATTATTTGTTTTTTTACTGCGCGATGGGTAGAGTAGTGGATTTTTGTTTGAAATATCCCCCCCGGCTGTTGGAACCAGGGTTGACGAGGGGACTTGGACATTCAATAAATGTACAGAAAATCCAAAACTATGAGCTACAAGAGACTTAAAAGCTGAATAGAGCTTCATAGGGAGCATCACTTCTATGCAACACCCCGAGTAACCCCTGTCACTTCATACACTTGAGGGATCGGGAATAAACAAATGTTTGCCCGTCGAACTTCACACAAATTGCCTCCTGATTAAAACATACTCGTCTAATTTCAGGGCTGCATTTGTCTCTCTTCTCTGAAACGCATGACAACAAAGCAACAATGTCCATTTTTACTTCCTATAATGCACGTTTGCTGTTGCCTGGTACCCATCTCCATAACAACAAACTCATTCCACTTATTCATGATGAAAAAACAAAAAAAAAAGAAAAAGAAGAGAGGGGATAAAAGACAGAAAACGAAATAGCCATCATTCACTCAAAAAACAAATTGGCTTTTATCCATTGATGCTGTGTGCGTGGCAGCAATATGCAAGGCATTTTCTGTGAAGTCAGAATGGCATTATTAAGTTAAATTAAGCTGTGTTCTGCTCGCTGAGAGCTGAGTGCTTGACCCTTTCTTGCCGGAGGAGGCCATCTCATTGTGTTGCATTAGGAGGCCCAATTGATCCTGTCTACAGTTTAAATAAGGCCATCTCTGGACTAATGCACCTCCGCCATTGACAGTCTAGATTTTAATCTCATTATTATTATTTTTTTTTTCTGTCTGTGTCTCACCACGGGGCTCACCCGCCCCGAGATCCTCATTAACACCACCCCAACGAGCTTGTCCTTCCCACGCTGCCGCCGTTTTGCTCTCGTGGCCTCGTCTTCTTAGCGCGTCGTCCTCCAGCGTAGTGTTGCACAGTCTTTTTTTTTTTTTTTTTTTTTGTCTGCTGGGGCCCCTTATCTCGGCTCCGTTCGCCCGTTGCTGTTTTTGTCCGCCGAACTCTCCCTAATCCCACCCCCCCCCCCCACCCACCCACCACACACACACACTCTCTCCATTTTTGTCTGTCTTGGACTTAGTGGGGAAGGCTGAGGGAGAAACTGAAAGAGAATTACAGAGTCCTCTGTGTCATTGAAGCCACCGAGTCTGACAGTGAAAAGCCAATAATGAGCCCCTCCATCCTTATTTCCCCCCGCTCACTCACCGGGCTCATTTTCTGTCCTCCTGGCTTGATCTTTTTGTGGTTCAAAGGTCATTTGTCTCGCTCCCGCTCAGACCACTGGACACGCATCTTTCGCCACGACTCGCCTCCATTAGGAGTTTGTTTAATCTAATTAAGCAAACATTTTGGATGATGGATTTTCAGACTTTTATTCCAGTAGCAATTACCGAGTTTCAGGACTATTGATTCATTTCACAGTAGAGCTACAGTAGATTGGGTTGAACCTTGCCAGGAGGCGAAGTACAGCGCGCAAACACACTGTATATCCTCTGCTAATTATTGTCAGGAAGGTGAACTGCAAATCATCAAACAAATTTCCCCCCCTCTCCAAACAGCCATTGATCGTTCGTGGCATTCAACACGTCAACATCTTGTATCGAGCACCAGTTTCATCAACAGCCGCGCTCGCGAGCCTTACTCGGCTCGTACAATTCGTCGCCGGCCAATATATGCTGTGTTAAGCGAGAAATTGGATTGATCACGTCGAGTGTGCACCACTTGTGAAAATCAATGGCATAAACATGACTCCGACGTAAGAGCATGCAGGCACTGCAATTGAGGCAGCGTGGCAAAAAATTAAAAGTGAAAAAGGCGAGAATTTCTGCACGGGAATTACGCGGCAGCAGATAAAAGCATAACGACTTAAGCTGCTATTTAGGGTTATCTCGTTAAATCTGCAAAGCATTCAAAACAATCCGATGACTTATAATTCCATTTAAACCTTTTGTTTTTCTCTCGCTGGGTCCTTTCTTCAGCGACACCACCCCCCCTGTTGAATAAGTTCGTCGGAGAGTTGCCAAAACGTGGGAAGATTACCGCAGGATGTAATGAACCTTATCTGTGCGACGCAAAAACCGGATTGCAAAAAGGCCAGAAAAATACCTCGGCGCGGCTTATCGAGCCAACGTTGTGCAGATTGCCGCAATTGATTTGAATAGCGTGTCGCTTGAGGAGGACCATCCGGACAGACTCGAAGCAGATGGTGATAGAGGAGAGGTAGAAGTAATTAAAGATGGCTAATCCTCAGTGAGACGGTGTACTGACGGACGCTCAGTGATCCCCGACCGCGGCGAATACTCCCGCGACGACATCGCTTGTACAAAACGTGTGTTTTTGAAGGGTTTTTGTAGTGTTCACATTTTGTCGTCATGAGTTCATGTTTTTTTGGGGGCTCGGCGCAGTTGACGAAGCCCGTGGGCGCCAAATCGACCGGACGTGCTGTGTTTGTGATTTTGCGACCCCGGTCTTCGCTGGGTTTCCGTGGTGAAAAGGTGGTTCATTAGTGTGGTCCGGTAGGCGACCTGCTAGCACTAACTGTGAACTAAAATTAGTCCAAATGCCCGATAATGTACATCGTCACTCATTGAATATGGGTCTGCTCACCTTCAATGGGGAATCATTTTGCAGGGGTTCCATCCGGGCGTAGACCTCGGGTTGATTTTAACCAACCATCATGCGCCGAAACTGGCCCCAACAGCTTCAACAACCTACGGCCCGTGTCCAACAAAGCGTTTTAAATTGTTTTAATGAACTAGGTGTTTATTCTGCGCTCAGCGTTCTGCGATTTTTTTTTTTTTTTTTCCTCCCCCGGTCGGCTCTGTCACCAGCCGTCCAATTACAGCGGAGAAGAGGAGAGACAGGAAGGATTCTTGAAGATGTTTGCTGTGTTTCTTCCTTTGGAGACGCTCTGCGTCTACATTGTTTTGCAAACTGGATATCAGTCCTCGAGGACAACTCCACATTCATTCTTTATGATTTCCAAAGTTATCCCACGATGTTTTTAATCACTTTTTCAGGGGTTCATACGATGACATTATCAGTTTTGTTTTTTTTGCGCTGCATTGTGTGTTTGCCGTGCCCGTTGCCGAGTCTGACAGGTAGTGGAGGAGGAGAGTCACAACACGCACGCGAGCATCTTTGTTCGTTGCATTTGTTTTTTCAATACCGGTAAATAAGCACTTGTGAACTGTATGATAACCATAGATTTTCACCTAAGTAGCACCGTTTTCCCCAGTCATAATTATTTAATGTGTGAAACATTATTTGCACCAGTTGCTTTTTATGACAGACAGCAGGTATCCACGGCTACCTCCACTGTTTTTATTGTATTGTAAAGCTATAAATCAGAATGCATTAGCGATATTGCAGCTCAGAGGCCCACGACAAGACGGATATAAGACATCATCTGCTCCTCCACCGTGCAACGAGCAACATGTTAACGCACCTGTGCGGTCACCGCTGAAACAAATGTTGGCAGGAGGCGGACTTTGAAAATGTTTTCGGCAGTTTCGACTTGGCTGAGTAACTATTTACCGTCACATTGTGCGACCTTCAGGAACAAAGAACGCGTCTCGGGCCGGTCATTGGGAGCTTAGTGGCGTGTGCGATGGAACGCCGAGGTACATTAAACCACCAACGAGGTACACGCGGCATCGTCATAAACTGGGATCTTATCCTCCAAAGTGTGACTTTGATGAGTCTCGGTGTGGCGCTACAAACTTAATGATGGCATCGAGGGCTGGAAAGGTGCCATGTTTTGAAGTCCAGAGCTAATATCTATCCCAGGCAGGGAGTATTCCTGCAGCAGCCTTGAGTGTAATTAAAAAGCTTGTTTGACCTGTTGAGTAAAACCTCAAAATATATAAAGACACTTGTGGTTTTTTGAATTCAACGTGAATTAATTAACAATTTAAGAATGGCCACATAATGAGGGGATCTTATTCAATAAGTGTGCACCTGCTTGGTGAGGTTTTGGTGCTGTTGGTGCCATGTATTTGTGTTTGTTTGTTCTGGTTTGAAAGCTGGCAGTTGAACTCAAGATGTTTGTGGAGAGAAAAAGCAGAATTAACCAAGCATGGCATTTTTTTTTTATACTATGCGATTTTAGCATATATAGATGGATACATAAAATACTTTAATCTGATTCAAAAAGCTAAAAAAAAAAAAAAATACAATAAAGAACCGATAAAAAGTCAACTGTGGGCAAAATACAAGGCTATAAAAGGAAAAAGGATTACCAAAGGAAAATCAACCAATCAATAAATTAATTTAAAAAAAAGTGCACAAGTACACGAGTTCAAAAGCTAAACTACCTTTAGATGCATTCTTCTCATGTTAAAAACAGGTATTTTTTTTAACCTTTTTATACCTAGTTTCTGTTGCTGTTTATAATATACAAGGTCCAGTTGCAGTCTTCATTAATAATGCTCTTAATGTGCTACTTCTTTGAGACCTCTTTATGACACCAGGAAAGATAAAAGCACCAGTTTCAGTAAATTGTTCCTCGAGTTGCCGTACATCATGAGAACTGCACTTCCTCACGTGGGTCCACGATAATGCAGGCTAACTGTCCCAAAAACTGTCCAGTGAATTACCCGGCAGTTCAGCATGGCAGCTCTTGGTTTGCTTGTAATAAGTCAGTGTGAATATGAATCTGATCCAGAACTAAAAAGGTAAAACGATGTCCTATGGTCCAGAAAATGTCTTTAATATGAGTACAGTTATGTATCAGAATTAGCACGGTCCGAAAACCACTATATAAGTGTACAATACAGTAAAAAAAAAAAAAAAAATAGTGTCCAAATATATATAATGTTTCATTTTGACGCAGTAATTACGCCTCGCTGGTGACAAGGAATCATCTGATGTGGACTTCTGCTGCTTCGCCTCTCTGCGTACAGTCTGTTAAACACTCTGACATCTGCTGTTGTGACAGGTGTAAGGGTTCACTTTCACGAGCTGCATGACACGCAAAGTCACAACCACGACGCACGTGGGCTCAGCGTGAACTTCTGTTGAGACAGCAGTCCGTGCCAAAACACCAGACTAATGTTCTACAGCAGATTATTAGCTCCGCGCGCAGGCTAATGCAGAGGGGAAAATAGAAAGGGAGCGGAGACTTAGTACTAGCAGAGGAAGAAAAAGCTCTTCCCTCTAACTTTATTTATTAGTTTGAATCCTGAATTTGGCCCAAAAAAAAGTGTTTAAATCCCTCTCCTTTAAACGATCTGTCGGCTTATTCTTTATAAGGTGGATACGGTGTCAGGATGCGAGACACTGACGCTTTCTTTGCTTTTGCGTCGCATGAAACAGTCACTAACATCTTTAATCCACAAATAACTTTGAAGTTGTACACTCTCATTAACTCCCAAATTCTTAATCTGAAAGAGGATGAAAACATGAAGAAACTGAGACAAATCCATTTCAGCGACCTTTGGAAGTTTTTCTTTCAAATCTAAAACTGAAAAAAAATAAAATACCCATTTCTTTCTTTCTTTTTTTTTTTTTTTACTTCACAGAGCAGTTAAAAGGTTTTTTTTTTTATATATATATATAGAGTCTCACCTCAAGGTCCATTTAATACCTGTTCTGGTGCTTTCAGTGCAATCTCACTGCCTCGACAGCTTATGAACTAAACTTTAAAGTGTTGTCAAATTATTTTGTTGGAGCAAAAAAAACAAAAACAAACTTGCACTACTACCCAATACATACATTTATTACTTGGTTTGACTGTGAAAACAATCATTTTGTGACTAAATTAGACATCTTGCAGAGTGGTTTTTAAGTTACTTTTATAATGCTAATAAAGCTAATGTCACTTCCTTCACTTTTCAGCTCTTATCTTGGTCTTTGTTGGGGCTAACCATTCATGTCATAGCTTGTTTTTTTTTCAGGACAGTATAGGCTATCCAGATCTTTCATCATTTAATTTGATAATAGTTTGAGATTTTTTTTTTTATATATATATATATATATATATATTAGCTTTTACATCAAGGGAAAAAAAAAAAGTTTTCTTTTTGCAAATTTTTTTTTTTTTTTTTTACATGTATCTCACCAGAAAATATTGTCAGTAGCGATATGTTTTTACAGTTGACTTCAATTGTCTCGGCTTCATCACACAGAACAGGCACTGGTCTTTTTGGGAAAGCTCAGGTCGTGCAGTTTCACAGGATATCTGTTACATCTCTCTGTGATGAACGCTCGCTGCGCTATTCAACCGAACATAAAAGGAGTGAATTTGGGGTTTTGGAAAGTAGGCAAAACACAACAAGCAATTTCCACATTTTTATTTTTAATTTATAGTTTACTTGATTTATCAAAAACAATTATAATATTCATCAGCTTTAGCTCAACCTGGTACCCAACTCTGTAATGACCCATTTGCTGGAGCCACAGTTGTTCCCTGAAGTGAAAGATAATGACTTGCTGCTTACTTCAGATCAGACCGCTCTGTTCTGCCTCCAGTAAGAGAACTCTATTTCTGTCTTTTTAAAGGAACAGAAACCGCAGTTATTAAGTGTTGTACAGTTGGAGGTACAATATGAAACGTATTACTTTAAAGCAGGCAGTGTGTATGTAACAACTCCCTCACTCCAACTCCACTGTACTGTAGGTGCCGGCTTTACCTTGATAGATACTAAACAGAAGCATACTGAGACACGAGTAAAACCATATCAAATCAGAGACTACAAATGTAGTAGGATGGTATGTAATTTGCTCTGAGGAGAGAAAGAGAAGACCAACACTATAATCATAACTCACTCACAGACCCATCATAGAATCCACAAGATAAAAAAAAAACAACCTGTCTAAATAAGAGTTGACTTCAAATTGTTGTAATTTTCTGTTGTAAAAGGCCCAAATTAAATCTCAGCTGATCGGGCCAGACAGGATCTACCATCGGTTTAAACTATTCACTATGTGAGAATATGTCTAATACCTGAGTAGACTATCAGGTCTGATTACGGGCTGCATTATTCATCCTCACAGGTTTAAAGAATTTTTTTTTTTTCAAGGCTGACACAGAGCATGAACTATGAAGTACCAGAAACATGACACTTATTCCTTTTTTTTTTGTTTTTTTCAACTGCCACAGCTCCCTAATTGATAGCAAATTATGCAGTTTCAAGATTTATTTAATTTTCCCTCTCTCTCTATTTGCTGGATTAATAACGATTTGGACCAGATTGAATAATTTTTTGGGTCTTTTTTAGACCTGGTCAGACTGGTCCCTTCAACAGAGGGTCTCTGTTTTTTAAATTTTTAATTTTTTAAATGAATATTAATCAATATGTATAGTATATATATATAAGTTTGATTTGGGAAGGTTTGGATCTACTTGAAAAATCCGTACTCAAGAACCTTTACTTTCAACACGTCCTCATACTGAAACAGCAGAATAAGTTGATTTCCAACGACTCCCAAATCAACAAATGAGTATGTTTCTCTACGGTCCTCCTAACTAAACCACATAAGCTGTAATTTGTCAAAACAACGTAGAGCGTATGATCGTTGGAGAGTACCAGCGACAGGAGCATTGATCCTTCGTTGTCACGGTAACAATACGTTGTGCAGTTTTGTTAAGGGACCAAAAGTTTAGGGTTCGGGTAACAAAACGTAATGTTCGCTACGCTGGTTAGGTGCCGTGAGGTAAACATGTTACGTAGTTCAAGGTGAAATCAGTCAAAGATGAACTGTTTTTACGCGAGCCGTTGAAAGCGGTCTCCTGGATGAAAGTCCTGTGTTTGATCCATCCAATCACCTGTGACCAACTCCCAATGCTGATTTTGTCACTCTTTTATGCTACGTCACGAGACCTCGTCCTTCGCTCCAGTCATATTTACGACGGCCACTAGAGGTCTCAGTTCATGGAAATATGGGTTGTGTTCGGCTGCCAGCACAGACGACCTAAAAGGCCGTGTTTTAGGATTCCTTGTTCCATATTTGTCCTCGTGTGATGGGTTTCCTTCGAAAAACAGCCGACGTCTCGTTTAGGGAATTTCGATTATTATCTTCATTTGAATATATTGCGAAATAGGATTAACCGCAGATATGCTCTTTTAGATTCGATTTTTCGAGTGTATGCTAATCAGCTTCTCATAATTGGCACAGGGTTTCCTAAAGGCAGACGGCCTTGGGGAGGGCGGGATGGGGCGTCACGTTGCTTGTCGATGGGTGCAGCTCCGGGTTGGACTGCTAACTTGATAGCATTATCCATTAGCATCCTTATTACTTTCAGTACACGCAGGTAGGGCGTATTAAAAAAAAAAAAAAATGCTGATCCTCTGGTCTAATTTTCAGCAGTTCGAGGTTGGTCCATTGATAGTTGAATGGTTTTATTGCGCTTTATTTTACAGCCACGTAACGAATGCAGTTGTCGCGAAATTGAGTTACGTTGGCCCGCCCTCCCGACGCAATGGTAACGCTGTGGCAGCCAGATAACGCAGTATTTTGTCACACAATCAATGTATAAGAAAGCGTATGTCTTAATTTTGTGAACACGTGAAAGATATATTCACCTGAACATTTTTAACTGGACCATAGGCTTTGCTTTATGAAAGAGACATATGGGATAGAAATCCAATCTGAGACCATCCCATTAACTCTAAAGCTTAAACGTAATTCTATTTTCTTCATACAAAAAGAAGGCGTGAGTTCAGTCTCGCTCTCTCCAACGGCCACCTCCTCAGGAAATTGTGTATGTTCTCAAATTGGCTCTGAAATATCTATTTGGGTTTCATATAGATTATGAACTATTTCTTTACCGTTGCATTGATTTAAAAAAATAAATAAATAAAAGGCTTTACATTTACAACTTCATATAGCGGTTGCCTCTGCTGTACTCTGTCTGTCAATACATTTACATATTTTCTAGATGAGCCAAACCACAAAAGAATGTAAATGATCAATATTCATCAGTAGATAAATTACACTTCCCTGTGTGTGTGTGTGTGTGTGTGTGTGTGTGTGTGTGTGTGTGTGTGTGTGTGTGTGTGTGTGTGTGTGTGTGTGTGTGTGTGTGTCAGAGCATTAGGGGCTTTCAGGAGCCAGTGATAACGTTCATCAAGCCTTTCATATTGACTACGGAGCTTTTAATGTAATTTCAAAGAGTAAAAAATGATGCACAGTGTAATGCACCCGCGGCGCACTGCATTTAAAACCTATTATTCACCCACAACTTGTCATCAACAGTCCTCTGCCATTTCTTCCCGCTGCTGAGCAATGTTAAACGAAGACATATTTGTACCTGTGTAATCAGGGGAGACTCTGGCTTGTCGGCGTGCTACAGATGGTCAGCGCTAACCTTTTATTATCTCTTCCCGTGGAGAAAAAAAAAAAAGATAGCCAAGAAAAAAAGGTAACACAATTACACAGAAAGCAATTAGTGCCATGCTCTCAGCATTATTGAACTGAGAGGTGTAATTACGCAGATGAAGTTTGTGACAGCTATGAATGTCTTGTATATGAGACAATGCCATTACCCATCCCTTCTCTTTTTTTTTTTAAATTAGTACTTTGCTCTTTTTTTTTTTTTTTTTTTTTTTTTTGCTGCGACATTAAGGGTAATGTTGCAGGGAGGAGAGCAGGCTGGAGAAGACACGGGCGCAGTTTTCATAACTCACGCTGAGCTGTTCCCGTGTCACTTAATGTAGCATGCAACATCAAAAGGTTTTATCCAATCACGTGATGCATCATCTGATACGGTCTGTTTCTAGCGACTGAATAGTGGTACTTTAAAAAGACTTCTTTTTAACTTTAAAAAGACTTATTTTTAAAGTAAGTACGGTGTGTGTGTGTGTGTGTGTGTGTGTGTGTGTGTGTGTGTGTGTGTGTGTGTGTGTGTGAGGAAGGTATGGGGGGGGGGCGCTTTCTGAATCCTTACCGGGGGAATCTGTAGCATCCTCACATTTTGACGTCGCTGCTGGTCGCCGCTTGGCTAAAACACATCTGTCCCAGCAATGATCTCCGTCTACAGATCATTTTCCTTCTAAAGAATAGTTTCTAATGTGAATATTCAAAATGTCGAATGTCAGGATGAGCTACAGCTGCTGCTACAGACTTAAGATTCATTTCAAAGCCATTCACAGCAGCGCTCTTTGCACAAAGATGGAAGAGAAGGCAAACAAACCGTCGGTGCCGTAGAATCGTTTTTGATACGGATGTCATTCTGCACAACCTGCGGGTCCCGTTTCCTCCCACAGAGCAGCTATTGAAATACATTGTCCAGGGCAGCAGACTAAGATGAGATGTGGCGAAACCATGGCTGTATTAATTAAAATAGAGCTGCGTGGCAGATCGTGAGATGGCATGAATTCAATCCAACGATGTGCAGAGATGTCATCACACTCACACACACTCACAAAAATAGCATTTATAAGCTCTGGGGAAGTTTTACAAGGTTTTATACTCGTAATTTACAACATTTTTCAGACAACTGTTAATAACAGTGGTCTCCTGGGAAAAATGCATTAAGCAGTACAGTGACTGGACACTGGGACAAATTAGCAGCATGTCTAACTCACGGCATCCTCACCAGCTCTCTTTATATATTCATTTTTAAATCAAAAAGTGCGAAAGAAAGCGGTGGTGCCGGCACAGGGGCCACACCGTTGCGTTGCGTGATCACGCAACATATTTACGGTGATCAAACGAGACTAGATCAAAACCTGGTTTATGGTCGGACCGTGTATTAATTGTGCTTTTCATCTCATTAGGCTGGGGAATAGCGGCAGCTACGTGGTTGCTTTACTGGACTGTAGTGGTGAAAAGGGAGCTCAGCTCTCCGTCTACCACATCTCTACCCTCGCCTATTGTCATGAACTGTAGGTGGCGACTGAACCCGGTCGCGGAGCGGCTCAGGAGGAAGTTGCAGGGAACATCGACATCTCAGATTCCTCTGCTTCCCTATTGCCCTCAATGAGCTTTTCATTTGAATTGGACCGAGTTGGTGTAACTAAACCTGCTTTTATAAAGGCGGCGCCACTGTTGTGTTCCCGCCACAAAAGAAAAAAACACTTGATTCATCATTAAATGTGCAGTTTCCATGCATCCAAACTATTCCAAAAAGAAATGAGATGATTGCTTGTGTAAAATTCTGGGACTCTTGTAAAAGACGTTTTGCGGTTCTTCACATCTGATCACTAATGGAAAGAGTCACGTGATGTAATAAGAGCGGAAATAAGACCAAGTGCGCATAAGTACTTGTAGGCTATCATGATAAATGGGTGCTTTTTTTTTATGCATTAATATGCTGAGAACATAAGTGGTGCCACAGAGGCACTACCTGCTTAACTTGAATATATGAATATAGTAACTAGCATAGGCATGTTAGTTATTTTTAAAAGTATCCATAGCTGCAAATGTCTTTCAGTCACCCTGTAAAGTGCATAGCTGCTTGAAAAAAACCAACCAAATGTATGATTTTATATCTGTGGTTCCAATCTGAATCTGGGAATCTGAACTATGACTGTGGGCGTCAGCAGCAGAACAAGTCGTCATAAAGAAGTGGATCATACCTGGTGACATCATCTTCTCTGCGTGAGTCTCATGACTCTTGAGTCGCTGCCCCTTCCGACACTGAGAGTTCAGCCTGTAGATCGGAAAGCCAGGGGTCCCGGCCTTTTAGAGAGAAAAGCTTGCGGCGTCTCCCATCTGTCATCGGCTCAGCGGCCAAATGAGCCTGTTCTTTACTGGGAGCCAACAAGATGGATGGAGCCACTTCATCACGGCTGCATGGGGCACAGCGGAGGCCCTGCACTGCATGCCTCTTTGACAGCCAGCCCTCCTCCCACTGTGCCTTCCTACGGTTACCATCAGGGCAATATAGCGTACAGCTAACTCATTAGCAGCACCACCACCGTGGCTGCACATTTCGTTTACTGAACAATTATTTACCCTCATTAACATTAAAGGGATGTTTGAGCTGCAGATTATTTTATATCCTTAGGAGTTATTTTGATGTGGAAGATAGAAAAGGTTTATTAATTTCCCCGAGTCAGCCAGGTTCACAAATTTCTGCATGTTGCAAAAACTCTCAGAAGCCTCCTTAGAGAGATTTCTCTATTTAATCAGTAGCTTTTGTAGTGGGAAAACATGTGAAGTAAACAAATTAACATTACAGACACTGTTTTGTCCACTAATGTTCTCCCTTTTTATTCATCGTGATAACAAGACAAATTGTCGAAAGCAATGGTTTACACAAAACGTTGGCGATGCATGAAAAAAAACGTAACCTTTAACAGAATCATGTTTCCCTTAAAGTTTTGCAAAAACCAAAAAAAGTTGTTCAAATAATTTGCTTAGCTTAGTGAGATATCTTTCTACTGGAACTTTACTGGAATTGCTGTAACTTATGTGTTTGTGCTTAGAAAAAAATACATGTTTTAACAGTTTTACAGCCGTTTCTTTCTCAAATAGCCGTGTACCGGGAAAGACACCTGACCTGCAGTTCCCACAATTTCAGCGCAACTAATTGCTACTCTTGAGGACAGAAAGAAAACGCACTTTCTATGAATGCCTTTTGTCGAGCTTGTAATGTCCCTAATACTTAGTTACTTCCAACCAACACAAATACGACTTTAGCTTTATAACGTGGAAAGTCGTGTGCACGGTCTGCTCAGTGTTCAAGTGGTTAAGTTGTGAGAATACCATGGCGACGGCAATATGGACGACACAAGGCACAGAGGCTAACAAATTCGTAAGCTTACAGGCGGGAAAAAGTAACGCGGGAAATGCAACATTTTGCTCCGAAGTAATATCAAATTAGGAAGAAAAATGATATGCAGCTAAATTTACAATATATTAACTCACCATCCAATGACAAATGACTTGTTTGGCCTCCGTCATTCCTGAAAATGTCAGAAAGCGCGTCACAACTCATGAACTCGGAGCTTTTTGCAGAGTTTATATGGACTCTTCTGGTGTACACGGTAAACACGACCCTATTTGAAGGCAGCAAAATACAATACAGCACTGTTGTTGTTGTTGGTGTTTCACCGCTGTACCTGCAGTTTGAAATTCAGTCATTTCAAGTTGCTTCGACAGCTCAAAAGGACTGAAAGCATTTGACTTAACATGACGTACGTCGGCGACACAGTTTGTCATCGCGAATTCATGCAGAGTTTTTTTTGTTCTGGTGTTTTTCATTCTATGCGCATATGCAAACATAAAGAGCAATTATGAAGCATTTTGCGATATTATTCTGCCGGCTACACAGCAGGTGTTTGTAACTACTGTAAATGCAATGATTACAGTTTGAGTATCTCTTGTTACATCAGTGAAAAATATGATTTTGTATCACACAAGCGTGTTTATTTTTAAATAATGAAGTTTCAGTGTTTATTATCATGTACAAAATCTACAATCCGCTATAATCCTAAGAAAGCAGCCCTTTCAGCTTTGACATCAGCCTTGATTTCGACACCAACCCTTTTGCTGTGTTTTGATTCCTTTGCATGACGGCCTGCAGCCTGGAGCTCCAGTGTATCATTACCGAGCTTCAAGTCCAGCTTGAAGTGATTTCCAGAGTTCTGAATACAAATCCAGTCGACCACAGCTGGGCCTCAAGACGTGAGGGTGTCACCGTAACCCCGGCGTTATTTCACTTTTTACATACCCTTTAATATAATTCCTACAATTACCCATCAGTCTGAAGTATACGGGGGTCCAGTGGAAGTGCAGAATCCTTTCCTGTGTTAGTGGTGAAAGACGTGTTTTTCATTGGGATTGGGTTTGGTGGGCTCCGAGCCACCGTTGATGGAATTGTGGTTTCAGCTGAAATGAGATCAGATCCTACATGCGAGCTTCTCTATTAGTGAACACTGGTTATGAATTTTCCAGCTCTTATGAAATATAAAATTACCTATAATTCGCCTCAACGGCCAAAGCTTGAAAATTGAAGAGAAAACAAACATCCCACACTTCGAGTTACAGCAAGTTGCTGCCGATGACATAGAAACTGCGAGGAGATGATGATCTGCCAAGACTTCAAGTGTATATTCAAAGAGCAGAGGAAATTGCATTTTCCACATATTTTGCTAAGGCTTTGAAAATCCATCATGATTATAATGTGGGCAGAAAAAGAAAGAAAAAGAGCAACTGTACCTACTGTAGTCTGTTCCTTTCATTTTCCTCACGTCTCCCTCTCACCACGCTGTAGACACAATCAACTTTTCACCCTGAATTAAGGTTCAGAGTCTGGCATCAGAAAATGGCTCCTTTCGTCATGGGGTCTCTGTCAGCAGCCAAAGTGCCCCACTGCTGTTCATAGGCTCTCCATATTTCGTTCTTTATTTTTGTTTTTTTGATACTCCTTTTCCCTCTTATCTACGGCTGTGTCTGCTCTCTCTCTCCCTCTTTGCCGTCTGGAGCAACTAGGAAATACAAAAAAGGGAAAGAAGAGGGGGCTATGAGATGAATAGCTACAAAGGACACATCGAAATACCCAGATGGCTATCGCCTGTTGCCACCATCAGTCTGCTCTGTGTGCGCATGAAAAATAAGCATGAACCCCCGAGCAAGTCACAGAGCCTTTTACAATATGTCTTTTTTTTTTTTTTTTTTTAATTTTTCTCTTTTAGTTATTTCGTTTCACATTTGCTGTGAGAATCCCGCGAAAAACTTTGTGGAAATGAGATGCTGTGGCTTTGCATTATTTGCGCAAAGTATTTTTTATATTTTTTTCACAACCTCCAGTTGGGTTCAGGGCGACTTTAAAACAGCAAATTGATAAAACACAAGAAAATTTAAAAAAAACAAACAATGTACTTCAGCTAAATAATAGTACTTCATTTTCTGACAAATATATGTCAAAATGAACGAACATTAATCTGGGAATGTATTTATGGCATATGTGAAGTGATATGTGACAAACATTGTAATTACACAATCAGAGCATCAAAGCTAAAGTAATGTGGTTGTTTCCTCTTCTGGCATTGATTAAACCTCTAAAAACTACATTTTTTTTTTAAATCAAAATTACATAAATAGAAGATTGTTGAAATCCAAACGCCCTAGAGTGATTTAGATGTGTGCAAATAATTCCCGCCTCTAACTCCACCCACCACTTGCTTACAGCTTGATAGCGTGGAAGCCCCGCCCAGAAGGTTGATTGGTTCCTTAGATATGTGACATATGAAACCCTGACTGTCTGAATCTGTGTTTTTTAGACTGAGACTTTCACTACAGTTTCAAAACAGAAATGGTCAGCTATAGTTTTGACTGCTTATTTCTCTCACAATATGTCTTCCTAGTCTATAAAAAAAAAAAAAAAAACACCATATGTGCAAGGTTAAAAACTTGAAGGAGAATGTGTTTTCATTGACATTCATTCATTTTCTTTATTTGCTCAAGCATCTCTTTTCCTATGTTACCTGTAGCCTGGTATTACCAGACCCAAGTTTATGCATGAATATATGGGTTGGGCTACGCTCCATTGAGGATTGTTTCCAGTCATTGCATCTTAATGGGGGTACACCCTTTTATTTTGAAACCATTCGAGCAACTTTTAACCAATCAGCGTTGACCACCGTGTACCATATGGTGTGTACCGAAACTCTCCCACCGCCGGTATCGTTTAGCGTCATTGCATTAAGCCACTCCCACTCGTCACTTATTGGGTCGTCCTTCAGAGCGACAGAGCAAATTTTAATGCAGACAGAGTTTCCAGACTATAATCACAATGAGGACTGAAGCCTCGTGCTACAATCAGGCTAATTTGAAGCCATAATTGTTTTCAAAATAAGGCCTAAATTCAAGGGTGGTTTCATACGACCTTGGTGCAAAAAATTTTCAGAGTAATTAACATTTTATAATTGACACTTTGGGTGTTTTTGCTTTTGATTTCCCCTTCAAATAAGTGGTTCTGATAATTTAACTTAATTGGCTGTTTGCTTACAATCTGGTTGTTTATCCTAATGCTCAGCTTTGTTGTCCTTTTTTTTTGGTTTTGTCCCAGCAATCAATCATGTGAATAAAATGCTACAATTAATGATGTCCACAAAAAATCATTTGTCCTTTAAACAAAGACAATACTTGTTTATTCCCCTCTCTGAAAACCTTGCCAGCAGGTGCAAAAGAAAAATCTCTGAGCTCCCTAACCTTCAGACTGTCAATCCTCATTCTTATTCTCTCCTCACAACAGCCTGTCTGCTCAAGAAATGCTTTTCAGCAGTGTATTTCATATCTCCTTGATTTTCCATTTTTTTTAATCCACAGAAATATATCAATCATAACCTCCCAGGTGTGCAGTAATCATGGATTATGTTCACTAAGAAACCACTAAATCACACATAAGGGATTTGGTCAACAGCCTAAAAAAGACAGCATATCCTTGTGTGTAATTGCTTAGAGCTTCTTATCGCAGGCGTAATCTCATTCCACAGTTTTGATAAGATTTCTTGATGAGTGAGAAGGTTTTCAGACTTTTTTTTTTTTTTTTTTTTTGCATCACTTCGTTTTACTTTCTCTCCTGGGACGAAGGAGAAGGGAGAAGAATAAATGACTTACCCATCAAAAAAAAAAAAAAAAAAAAGCATTGTTCAAAATTAATCCTCATTTCTGTATTCGAGAGAAGCCTCTGCAATTTCAACCTGACACATCGCGTTGCTCCAGCAGTTTTTAAATTATCATACAGATAATGCAAGTCGGTGTGACACTCTGTTGGTTTAGTTCACTTTAATGGAATGACATTAAAGTGCTTTTTACAGTCGGGTGAGGAACGAATGCAAAGAAAAAGAGGCGCGGCGTCATCCTTCAACGTGCCACCGAGACGCTGCCGCGCAACAGGGCGGTTACTCAGGCAACCGAGCTCGAAGCCTGATCTAATACATTACACACACCTCACACACACAGGAAGCTCTTGTCTCCACCGAAATGCAAATCCAATTTTCCAGGCAGGGGAAGAGAGCGAACACGTACGCCGACCTTTGCCAGTCGCGGCACTCTGCGTCTGTGTCGGCTAATCGATGACTATTGTGAGACGGAGTCAACAGCTGTTCAGGCGTCGAGGCCCGGGGACAGGGCAGACACTTACTGATACTCTGTCGTTCAGACTCCCCCCCCCCCCATCCCCACCCTCACCCCCCCGGCTATCTCTCCGAACTCCGCTTAGGAATCTAGGAAGCACTTGTGAAGTTATTATTGTGTCTTTTTTGATGCAAGCTTAACATTTTTTGCACTTGCAGTCCAATTTGTCAGTAAAACCCAATGAACTGAGAATAAAATGGTCTGGATTCTAAACAATCTGTTACAGTTGTGTTAGTCTCGACCACAGACTTCTGAATTTTACCTCCAAAGTTAGCTTCTTCATTACGTCACAAAAACCTTAAATTGCGAATGAGCCCTCTTTCGGTTGCGAAGTCAAAAGCTTTCGATTTTTGTCTAAAGCTGGTCACAGCACATACCTGTTGATCACCTGTTGGTTGCCCTGTTCACCCTTTATTAAGCAATCTCCTTATTTTCCAAAATCTCAGCTATTTTCTTCGGCGAGTACAATGCTATAATAATTTATCTAACTGTCCTTGCCGCAATGGAAATAGGAATCAGGTAGTAAAAAAAAAAAAAAAAAAAAAAGTTCTTGATCAGCAGTGATAATATTTATTGTATTCCAAGTTCGACTTTTCTTCGTTCCCGACCTCCTCTGACATGAGACGTTTGTAGAGTAAATGTCGCAAAGCGGGTAAGGTCACATGCAAGTTGCTAGTTGCGTAGACGGGCCTTGCAATGTTTTATTCTTGGCTTCAGTCCCTTCGAACCCGTGATTTCCCATCACAACCGTACATACCCCCTTGTACACAAGCAGGGAAACATCATTTCTCTTTCGAAGGCTTGCTTCCCGGAAAACAAACCTTTCTCAGAAAAAAAACAAAAAAACAGGATCCTCCATCTTGCTTCTTTGTTCGCCCGGACCGCTGTAGACCAGCACAACCTGGACCTTTGTGATAAAAGTAAGCCAGAAACAGGGAGGGAGATCCGTGTGCCCCTCTCAGGCACGGCCCACACAGCACAGCTCAGTAAAAACTGATTACAGAAGACTTTCAAAGAACACTGAGAGATCAACCATCTGATAGGCGGCACTGAAGTTCGCACTCATTTGCTTTTGGAGTGACTGATGCTCATTGCGTTTCCTCCCATCTGCACAGCTGATCGTTGAGACATAATGAGAAGTGCGAAGACAAAGCGTCGAGAGGCTTTGCTTGGCTGTGTCATCGCTCCAACTTTGAAGGGTATTTCTCCCATCCTCTCGCTCCAGCTGGCGCCTCCCTCCCCCTTGGCGCTGCCTCGGCTGCTGGTATCGGTCTAGGGCTCCGGGTTATGGCCCCTGTCACCGGCACCACAGACGGCCCGCAGATGAGCCAAGTACACACAAACACAGCCACACTAACACACTCGCATAAGTGCAAAAATAACAACATGCACGGACTTCCCATACAATGTGAACGCACGCACACACACACACACACACACATCCATACACGGAGCATATGGCTCCCTTTTTTCATTTTCAAATCACTTCTAGGAGCCCTGTGGAGGCTTATGCCCAGATTGTTTGTGCGTGTATATTTGCGTATGTATTTTTGTCCTTGTAAATATACTTTACGATTAAACGAGGCCTTAAAAATACGGATCAGATGTGGGAAAACACTGCTCTCCAAAGTTGAATGCCAGTGTGCACTTGTAGACACGAGACTGGATTCGATTCAGGATCGGACTTTGTGTTTTTTTTTTTTTTTTTTAAAGTTTCACATTTTTGAAAAGTATGTGCATTTGTTTTCTTTCATATAATTTTAATGCGAAGATTGATACCAGTGCACGGACCTAAAGGCAGGTTGTTTTCGCTTTGAATAAAAGATGGTGGGAAGCATCTAGCTTTGTTTTGGTTAAAGATCAAACGTACGCCTTGCAAGTAGAGCTGTAGCTTGGAGTATCCCCGTACTGAAATGACTGAAATGATCTACAATCCTGAGAATGAAATTGCTGGAAGGAGTAAACTGCACGTTGAACAAAAAAAAAAAAAAAAGAAAGAAAGAAGTACTGTAGCTTCATTTGACTACCAGTCTCCTTGCTTGCCAGCTTGTTAGCGGTTAGCTGACTTGCTAGTTCACCACTTTGCCTTGTACTCCTTCACCAAGTCTCGCTACAGTTCTCTAAAATACCGACGACCTTCACCGATTGACCCTGTGCATGGTCACCGAGATACCAGACACGCACGTCGAATCAATGCCACCTTGCTTTCTACGTTTAAAAATATCTCAAGTCAATCATGACTCAGCCTATTTTCCTCAATTCAGTTAAAGGAAACAACTTTTCTTTTGACAGCCGAGAAAAAAAAAAAGGAAGAAACATCAGGAAGAGCAACGGAGGAAGGATCCATCTTCCGGAACAGACAGACGCGCGACAGATAAAAAGGCTTCGGTGGGTCACTGTTAAGGCACCATCTCCGACTCTACCTCCGTGTTTCACACGGGGATGTCGGGTGCTCCGGAACGAATGTAAAGTCGGAGCAAGGGTATAGACTCAAAACGTGTGTGTCTTTGTTGGCGCATGCAGATGTGTGGTCGTGCCCGGTGATGCGGAAACAATGAGGCTGAAGGGGTGAGACAGTGATGGAAGGAAGGCGAGCGGGGCTGAGCGACCGGTGCTTCACATCGCATCTCCCACCACGTCAGCTCCCGGTAAGACTTCGCTGCGACTTTATCTCCGGAAAGAGCTCAAAACCTGAGGACAATGTGCCTCATTAAAAGAATGTAGAAGCATGTTTTTTGGGGTTTTTTTTGCACTGAGTTGCAGAAAGTTTTAATCCCTCCTTCACTGGCCTGTAATTTAAGGAAGTTTAAATGGGAGGCATTTAAAAAGCTTATTCCTTTTCTTTCCCGAACTTCTGATGTTTAATGTGTGTCACAGTGGCACCTCTCACAAAAAAAAAAAAAAAAAAAAAAGAACGGTCACAGCAAAGTGCAGAGCCGGCATTTTCTTGGGTAGACCAATTATAGAGCTGTAATCTACATTAGTCTGAAATTAAAGCTTTCGCCGAACGCCTGGACGTTTGCCTCACAGTGGAATAGGGTTTACGACTTGATGCATTGTACGTTGAATGGCTGAATCACCCATTTTCATGAGTCACCAACAGCGTGTCGTCACTTTCTGTTCCATTCTGTGCCGACTGTTGTTTTCTAGTTGCGTAGATGGGCCTCGCAAAGGGATTTACTGTGAAATACTTGTTGAAAGATGTGACGGACTAATCGATTTTGTGAAGGGAAGACAGAGTGGTTTGTTACAAACAGAAAGAAAGCTACAGGGACTGATTCATCTCATCTATTCTCATATGTCTGATCTTTTCCACACAGCTCTCTGGGGGTTGGGTACTGTACTTCCTTGCTTTGATGGCACTGATTAGTATCGAAAAAATACCTTGTCATTTGATACCAAATTTTGATACCTAGGCGACACCCACACCGACACATTTATGTTTTAAAACACGTAACTTTTCCTTCATTTACACATGTAAATGTCATCAATGTTAGTGAGCTACAGCTTTGGAGGCCCACGTAAATACCATCACTTGGTTCAACTCAAGCGGCAATCAACCGTGACGTCACCCATTAGTTTGTGGACTGCCGTTCCGAAGCCTGGAGTTCGGTATTTTGGCCATCTTGCTGTTTTGGAGCAAGAAGTGACCATATTTGGATGAACTGGGGAGGAGCCAGTGGTGGAGCTGACTCGATCTCCCAGGATGCCCACCCACCTAGAATGAAAGCCTGACAATCAAACGGACACGCCCCCAAATATACTGCTTTTTGAGGCCTAATATCTAATTAGTGTTTGGGATCATTTTTAGATGGACTGCCAGAAAACTAATAAGGAGTGACTTTAGCGAATAACACTATAATAACTTAAAAACAAATATATTGACTTTGTATTTCATGAGAGAAGGTGAATGGGAGTCTATGGAGCCACAGCCTTTTTGGAGCCAACCCCTAGAGGCCCTCCTTGGCATTGCAGTTTAAGGCACTTCCGCACTTGCCTCATTTTTCAGGCTCTCAAGCTTCATCCACTTGTATATGTAGTTGATGGTTTTAACTTACATTAAAGTGCCTTACTTCTTCACCCTGTGCACAGCCGTCTACTTGTAGCATGTGGGGCATTTAAGGGACAACAGTAAATTGGTACATGGGAAGCATTTAGGGAACAAGATTTCATTGGTCCTTTGTCACAGAAAACTGTGTAGCTTACTGTCCAACTATTAGTAACTCTATTTTTGGTAAAGTTATTCACATTATAATGACTCATGAAATTTTGAGGAATGAATGACCCACTGATGTGATATATTACAGAGGGTTTGAGGTTATGTGAGGTACCCTCATTGCAAAATCTGTCATTTCTTATTTTAGATTTGTCATTTTGAGCACGGGGGGTTTTCTCAGTGTCAAATCACTGGTTAGACTGAAGGTTTCTAAGGGGGCAGTACATGGCACTCCAAAACACTTTGTGGAAACTAGATCAGCTCTATCCAAAGCACGATCAGGCAGACCAAAAGTGACAACACCATCAGAAGATCAATACATCAAGCTTTGTTAACTGAGAGATAAAGAATTTCAATCAGCAAAAGGTGGTCTCAAAAGAAGGCTGGTTTGTAGCTGTTGTAGATGATGAGGAGTATCTCTAAACCACTTTTATGGAGGCAAAACAAGGCCAAAACCTTGGAGTGGACTTTGAAATACCAGCATTTCACAGTGGATGTGAAATGACCCTATTTACTGATGAATTCAAGTTTGAGATTTTTTTTTGGACACACAGCTTTTGTGTTAATTGGTCTTTCTAACTTGTTTTCTATTTCTAAGATTGATTAAATTGATATTGTAGAGGACGTAAGTAACAGGTCCACTTTCCAGAAAAGGTATTTTGATTTTTAATTTTTGTGACACCACTTAAAATGCATCACCTTGTCTTTATGTGTTGTGTCTTGGCCCAGTTAGATCCTGTAAGTGTTTCTCCAGATTAATTTACTGCAGTGAGAGAAGAAGAGAGGAGGTATTTTGATGAATAAGTATTGCATTTCTTTTGGCATTTCACACTGACAAATTTGAATGTGTCAATTATTCGTGTGTGCTTGCCAAAAATTTACTAGACTTATAAAGTTAATGATACAAAAAAGGGAGCAGGACACATTCATTGTATATAGAGCTCCTGCAGCAGGTTCACATTGTTATTTACATTTTGTTTTACAACTCCTTTCTTAGAAATTACAATTATATACAATTTATGAGCAACAGCGAATACATTTTGGAGGAAACAAAGGCTTCTAAATTAAAAAATGTTTAATGTCTTTTAAATACAAATTATAAGTGTCAATTAATGCATACTTGTGAAGGTGTAAAATGTAGAAATGGAGAGTATTGGTAAAATGTTCCGACATTGTGTTTCATCTGTTTTCACACTCTACCCAGTCTGACATTCAGAGCAAATATTTTATGGTTATACTTAGACGCAAAGTGACGACCCACCCATTCGTTCGTGAACTGCCATTTTTAAGCCTTAACTCTGTCATTTTGGCCGTCACTATTTTTGGTTATTTAATTGCAGAATTTACGGTATTTGGAAGAGTTGGCGAGGAGCGAGGGGTGGATTTAACTCAGAACACAAGGACACGGTGCCTGTCCACCTATTCCGGCACCTCGACTGCACCCCAGGCAGGTCAAGTAAACTAGGCATGCCCTAAAACATACCTCTCTATGAGGCCTAATATCTAAATAATTATGGAATTATTTTTGTAAGAACCACTTGAACGCTTATCAGAAGGATTGATATTAGCTCACGACACCATTACGACTTATGGAAGTAATGAATTCACTTTGTATTCCATTAGAGAAGTTGACACTTTTTGTGTGAGTGTATTTGAGTTATGGGTTTTTTGGACCCTGTCCCTCAGCAGGTATTGCACTCTAAGGCACTTCCTTGTTGGCTTCACTTTTCAGACCCAGAAATTGTGTACATTTTCATACACCGTCTATATTAGACCCTCAAAGCACTTGGTTAAGGTTAAAGAAAAACAATGGGCTTTTTTTTTTTTTTTTTTTTACTACAGAAAAGGTCTGAGGTGTCTTGGAGAAATAGAAATGACATATTTCTTAAAACAAACTAGTCGCAAAAAAAAAAAATGCAATTCCTAGGAGACATGCAAAGACAGATCTAAAGCCTGTAACCGGACTGTCAGCTGTGGTATATTATTCATCACTATTTCACACCCCACATGCTACCAGCATAAAGATAAGACGGTTTACTCCCACAGTAATCTCCATCTTTTCTATCAGATGATTTTCTATTATGAGCCATGTCAGATATCTACAACAACCGGAAGGCTCGGAGAGCTGCAGTCACACAAAGAAATAATCAGCGAGGCTCTAACCTTTGTCTAATGTGGATGTCAAGCTTCCTTTATCTATTTTGCATGACAAAGCAAAAAAACACATCTCACATCAGCATCTTTTATGGCTGAAAATCGGGAAATTTATTTTCCCGCCTATTTATTAAGTAACAGTTAGGCTACTAACCCTTTCACCTCAATAACTTCTTTAAATACATATTGCACAGCCTTTATAAGTAACTTACTGTGAAGTTCTAAAATATTTTACCGTGCCAAGAAGCAGAATTTTTTTCTGCGTGTTTTCTTTCTCTCCAAATTTCCCTTCTTCCTTGAGGTAATTGCTGTATTGGAACTAACATTCAAGGTTAGTGTAGGTGATGGGTCAGTGAAGAAAAAGCTTTGGAGATATTTGAAGATATTTTTCTGCTCAGAAATTAATAAATTTCAATGCAAAGGTTCCAAAAAGAGAAAGAAATTCCTTGTATACAATCAAACTGAAAACAATTATCAAGGCCTAACCTGATGGAAAAACACACCTTGTGTTGAGACACCTCATGAAACACTCTGTGTCATTTAGTGTACTTTATCAGGGTGATAAAGAGCTTCAGTTAATGTGCATTCTTGTAGACGTAACACTCCCTGTTATGTTCACTGCCCTATGTTTTTTTTCTTCATTTGACATTAATCTCCCAAGAGTACATCTTTTAGGTTGCAGTCATTTCAAAGCTTTGTGTGTTATACATCAAGCCGGTATCACAGCTAAACGTGAATTAGACACGCTTTGGCCTGTCTAGGCGTGGCAGTTTCACGTTTTCCTGTAGTACAGGAAAATAAAACCTTTAGGGAAAACACATGTTTGGGGTTAGGAAACAAAAAACACCCACCTGGATTTAAACCTCTGTCTCCCACATGGCAGTCTCCCGGATTCAAACCATTACGTTACTTTTACGTGCGTGTAAATTTTGCGCTTACAAAACGTGAAATTGTCACGCCTAGAGAGGCCAAAACGTGGCTACCTCACATTTTGCTGTAGTGGACCGGCTTGTCTATTTCACGCTTTGCCGCGATACTGGGATGTATACATAGTTTATTTAAGAAGGCAAATAAATACGATTTACTTTTGACAATTACTGTTGTTAGTTTTTGAATATAATCTGCAATCTGAAATTATAGTAATTAAATTGTAATTCAAAGATTCTAAAATTATGGAAAGAAAAAGACAGAAAAAAAGAAGACAAATCATGTAGAATAAATGGTAAATAACTGAACAGTAAACAGCACTCAATTAATAGAATGGCGATATTTAAACAGGTTGAAAATGTGTTGAATGTCACGTCTATAAATTACTTGGGAATGAGTTGTTATCCGACGCCACAGCGGCGGCAGCTGCTGCTGAGGGAACGTCCTTTCTGCTCCATTATTTTGCATACGCAGAGTAAAATCATTAGCTGAATGTTTGCAGTGTAAACGTATGTCATCTGAAGGCTGTGGGATTACTGATGAGCTGCTCACTTACCGCGCTGCATGAGTCTTGCGGGTGATTTCACGCTGCCGGGGGTTCAAACCAAGGAGCACGACAACACCGAAAAAAGAAAAAAAACGACACAAAAGTTCTGTCTCCTATCATACTTTTCCAAGTGCAGGTCAAGCAGCCCCTTAATCAGGAGATTAAATGAGCGGCAAAGTTGAGAGCCTGTGGCGCAGGTTCCCATTAGCTAGACTGACAGCGGTGGGAAATCTGCTGCAATAACGGCAACCTCCCCCGCTCTCTGCAGATGTACAGTAATTAGCCCATCCGCTTATAATAGCTTAACGATTACTGGCATGTCGCCATTTGTTATTCGGGAGATTTGCTTTGTTGACTCATTTGGGAGGTAACTGATATGAGTTTTTGATGCAATTACTCATCATTAAGAATTCAGTTGCTGTTGCCGTTGACTCTGATGAAGGCTTACCGAGGAGGAACCATTAGGGCGGAAATTGTTTTTGTTTTGTTTTTTCTTCAAGACGAAAGCAATTTGTGCGATGGTGATACGAGTGTGTGTGTGTGTTTTCTTTTTTTGTTGTTGTTGTTAATTTTTGTTATTTTTTTTGACGGGTCACGTGGGTTAATGACCCACTGTTTGGGCTTTAATAACGCAAGTATTAGTGGGATTGAAACAGCAGACGGAGGTACTACTTGGCTGCAGAAACTTTTTTATTGCTGTTTTATTGAGGCAACACCAATCAACAACACCAATCTCACAAGCCACCCAAAAAACTTACAGAATATAAAGTAGAAACATGATTAAAAAAAGATAAATCCCCTTTTGTGATGCTTCAGATGGGATTTCAGTATTTTCATTGTTTGCTTTGTGTTTCCTGGCTACACTTTTAGTAACGACTGTCTTTGAGATGGCATATATGGGTACTTCCAGCTGGCAGCTTCTGTGACTGCTGACAGACACGTCCATTATAGAGTGACCGCTGTAAGTTAAAAGCATGGAGTCATTATTATTTAGAAGTGCCACAGATGGGCAGCAATTCTCTCACCAAAAAGGCTGTGACAGGATGGATTTTGTCAATTGCCAAATGTTGTTTCTCGCAGTGACATTTTTTTTTTTTTTTCTTTTCACAAAACTTGAGTGTCCGTGCACTTGATCGGTACAAATGTGTTTGAAATTGCTGCTACATGACCAGAGAAAACAGAAATAAATGGGCTTCGGTATTCATTTTCGCTCAAAAGTCAGAAGTCCTACAAACCGCTGAAGGCACTGCGCTCGGTACCTTCACTTGCAGGCCACTCCCACTTCGTTTCTATTGGATAAACTTGACCAGATATTCCGATTAACCATCCAATCACAGGGGGCCTGGTTGCCCATATTTTGACCCTTAACCCTGTAAACCCCAAGCAATTTTCTTCTTTTTTTTCATAACAGTTATCCAAACCTTTCATCATTTAATTTGATAAAACTTAGATTATTTTTTTTTTTTTTTTTTTTTTAGATTAGCCTTAATATGCAGTACATTGGGAAGTGAACCAGACTTTGGGAATTACGTAATCAAGAGTTGCGGGTTCGGAGTCGCACGCAAGAGTGTAACGTCGATTAAATTTGATGCAACTTTAAAAGTCGATTTCCTCTGCAACTCTTCGTCACGCAGACGAGGCACGGACGTTAGAAAGCTCGAGCAGCTGCAGTTTCGTGATGAACACTCGCTTCGCAATTCAACCGAGACGAAGAATGAGGGCAAACCGGGGTGTAACGGGATGAAATGCCTGAGTAGGATTTTGGTGACCAAAATCTATTTAGATCTATTCTCTAAATAAAAAGCACATTTTTATGTTCGCAAATGCAGACATCTGTGTCATCCACACTGCACGAATAATTAGTACTTTAGTCACACCATGCACTCATTTACATTCAATAACTGGGAATGAATCATTCTGAATTAGAGCCGGAGAGCCGCAGTATGTAAAGGTTTATGAACTAATTATTTTTTCCCTTGTATGCCCATAGAGAACTACACTGGAATGAAATTGTGGCAGAGAACAAAGTTAAATGACTTTCCCCGAGGACAGAATTTCAACAATCCTCACTCGTACTTTCCCTCATCTGTGTTCGCTGCATTTTGCCAAATGAAGTCTCAGACTTTATTCCTCTTTCTCTCTCTCTGCCTCTCAAATGGCTGTCGGAGTCGGAGACTGCGGCCTCGGCTGCGACACAGCGCGCGCGCGCACACGCACACACACACACACACACACACGCGCGCACACATGCATGCGCTGCCACCAGAATGTAAATTCAGCCCCACATTACTGTTGAATAATGTCATAAAATCATTGCTCATATTTTTATAACCGCATTTCACTGTTGCTGTAGATATTAAGAAGTCAGCCTCAAGGCAGACATACCGCTTGAGCTGCGGAGGAGGCGGACGATTCCTAATACAAATTTACTCTGCCGGTGTCACCTGCCGTTTGGACAAATAATCCCTTTTCCTGGTGGATGTGTCCTTGGTGGAATCATCTCCGGTGGCTTGACGTGTTGACAGAGGATGGAAAATGCCATGCATAACAAATATTGATCCAGCGGAACGTGTGATCGATAAGCCGTGATTAGGGGGGGGGGGGGGGGGCTTGGCCCAACCCACGCCAGGGCCTTTTTTTTTTTTTTTTTTTACCTCCGCACACAAATGGACGCGCAAACACCGCGACACACACACACACACACACACACACACACACGCGCACGCGCGCCGGCGGTGACCCTGGAAGATGAGATTACACCGACGCAGCGCATGCACAGGTGCAAACAAAGGCGATTAAACACACACACACACACACACACACACACACACACACAATCAGATCCGTGAGATAAGAATCGGTGCGTGCGACGGCTCCCCGTCTCTCCTCCACGACGGCGCGGGGCGGGGCGGCGGTGACCTTTTCCCAAAACATTCCGCGCGGGCAGAGAACAGAAGTAAATGATCAGCGGCTGCGCGGGATGAAGAGGGATTACACGCTCACTTCTGCTAATCAAATGAAAGAGAAGAAAAAATTGCATTCGGTGGGCTCGATAATTGAGTTAGAGCTATTGAAGGACACCGGCGGTCTGCAGCTGCTCGGGCTCAATAACCGAGTGCAGTGTCGCACAAACGTCCCGTCCTTTATTTTTTTTACAGTCCGGGATGTTTCTAACACCGACGATTCCAAAAAAAAAAAAAATCTTTATTTGATGCAAACGTGTGCAGCTTTTTCCCCGATGAGATAAGTAGTTTGATATGTCGGAGAACGAGCGGAAGTTAGTTCTTTATGACTCCTGGCTGTCGGTTGGAGGTCGTTGTCACGCTGCAGGAAGAATTTTCAAGAGATCAGATGCCACATAACAGGGAATGATTGGTAATATAAGAATAATAATTAACTTTATTTATATTTCACCATTCAAAAACAAGGTTACAAAGCGCTTTATTTTCACCGCAATACAATTTACAGTCAGGGAACAAAGAGAGCCGGGAATTTATTAAATAGACGAGATTATTAAAAGATAACAACAAAATACCGTCCGTTACGATTAAAGTGTGTTTCGAGAAGAGGTTTTAAAGGAGAATGCCAAGTTTGCCTTCCTGATATTTCCCAGCAGGGAGTTCCTTATTGAGCCTCGAGTCACCTCTGGTGACAAAGACGGGAAGCGGGAGATCTGGCTGATCTGATTGGAAACCCGGCGATACTACGTCCCGCCCACCGATAGCCGTAACCCGACTGCACCACAGGCCTGTCAATCAAACAGACACGTGCCCCAAAAACACAGCTTTTTGAGGCTTATTTTCAAATTCATGACGGGATTATTTTCAGATGGACCGCCCGTGACTTTCGCTCACAACACGGAGATAACTGGTGGAGAAATTGTATTGACTTTGCATTTCACGAGACAATTTGAATGGGAGTCGACGGGAGGCTTTTTGTAGCCAACCTCTTGTGGCCAATCGGTGGTATTGCAGCTTAAGGCACTTCCGAATCGGCCTCATTTTGCAGACCCGGAAGCTACGAACACTTTTATAAACAGTCTATGATAATAAGCGGAATGTACAGACTGGTTGAGCCTAAATATAAAGAGAGGATCAGATATCATCTACAGAACAATCCCGTTATCCCCATGAAATTCATATTGTAAAACACAGCTGTTTACTTGCAAACAGCTTGTAAGATTGTTCACCAGCGGTTAATACAACAGTATTTTTCAATACTTCATTTTAGGCAGAAGTAGAACTGCTTTTTTTTGTTGGTGTCTATTTGCCAAACTGTTACACGTTTGCTGCTCCCTCTCAACAACCTAACACTTCATTCTGCATTATAAAGTTGTAAAGGAATGTCAGTCTTGGGATATTCATACACAGCGAATTCCCCGATGTGTAAGCACAGCTCCAAAAAATTCACTATCTTTCACAAACTACCAATTCCTGAAAGAGGCTTTATTATGCCGAGCCGTTTTTGTCTTGTTCTCTGTCATCAGTTCATCACTTTATACCACCACCCTCCCCCCTGACCTCCCCCGCCTCCTCCCTCCTCCTTCCTCCCTTTCTCCTGTCAACTCCTGTTCCTGCTCGCGCTCTTGTTCTCTCCCTGTCTTCCTCACTTTCCGATCCCTTTAATCTCTTCCTCGCCCTCTCTGCTGCTCTCCCTCTCAGTCGCCCTCTCCGGGGTTTGTAATGACTGCTGTCATCCAGGACGATGTGATGAGGGACTGGTGGTGTGGGGGCGGGGGGTAGGGGGCGAGGGAGGGGGCGAGGGAGGCGACGTTCCCTGAGGCACAGAGTCCGCCAAAAGATCTCCGATTTTTTTTTCTTCAACATAAGACAGGACGTGCTGTTGTTTCGACCAGATTTAGTTGTTGCTTTTTTTTTTGTTGTTGTTTGTTTGTTTGTTTGTTTTACTTTTGGCAAGTTGAAAATTTTTTTTTTTTCTTTATTATTATTGGTTGAATATCAACAACAACCAAAAGCAGTCAATATTTGTTAGGAAAAAAATGATGAAATTCTTCGGAGAAAACACAATTATATATATATATATATATGTATAAATGAATGAATGACAACACAGTCCCTTTCACAGTTTATGTAATTGATGTAGTTTGTCATATCTCTTTGTTGTTTGGCATCATCTCCATTACCGAGCTGAGTCACTCTTTCTTTTTACAGTGCGTTTCCACCGAAGCTGAAAATAACTGAGATGCTTTGAAGCCCTGACAAATGTCACCACCTTTTGTGAAAATGATGTGCTACCCTTCAACAGTGTCACTTATTCCTTGTCAAATCTCGGCATTGTGCCTTAATGTGATCTCCAAAGAGGAGCCGTCTGCTTTTTGTTTTTGCCTGTTTGTCAAATTCAATGACAATTTGCAGGACATTGTTTACACGCTCCATACGGACATGGACAGTCATTAGTGTTGTGAAAGTTGGCGGTTTGAAAATTGTAGGGGAGATGAGGATAGGCAGTAGGTGCATCTTCTTTTTTTTTTTTTTTTAAGAACGAGAAAAAGCAGATTCCCGAATAAGGAACAATGATCGGGACAGATAATAGAAAAAAAAATAATGCTTACATTTCACAAAAAGAGGCACAAACACTACAATTTTGAGTTATGTTTATGTTTAACAAAAAAAAAAAACAATGTTCATCAATGACAAACGACAGAATCGTTTGTTTTAACGAGTGCCAAAAAACGAAATATCTTTACCTTCAAATGACTCAAATGGCTCGCCAGCGTCCGCGGTCGGGTGACGTTGTTATCGAGCAACATATTAGGCCGGGGTGAATGTTTCTTTGTCAACTGGGACCCAATGTGGTCGTCGGGGAAAGAAACCAACATTGAGGTTTTGTCGTCCCACCAATCCGCCCCGACCTCCTCCCTGAACGGGTTGTCTATAATATTGTCGCACTTCTTCCAAATTTCCTCCCAACAGATGAGAGCTTTAAATACCTCAAGAGGACTTTTGTCATTTTTCCATAATTTGCGGGCAGTTGGTCTGAATCGTCTCGGGGAGGACAGTCTCCTAAAGCGAAAAAGCTGAAAATGTATTTAGAGCCTGAAATGCAAATGTTCCGGTACAAAGCTCCTTCACTTTCAATTTTAATACTACAAAAATCTGGTATGTTGATCCTGCCTCATGATGGACTTTTTTTCCCCCCTGTCTTTCACACACACACACACACACACACACACACACACACACACACACACACACACACACACACACACACACACACACACACACAGGTTGTCTGATTGAAGTTTCCACAGGATATTTGCTGTGAGTCTGGCTCCCTCAGCTTTTGTTTCCTCTGAGGAAATAGACAATTCTCAGACAACATTTCAACGCAATTAAGTTTATTGAGGAGATCAAGATGCCAATCTTCCTTTACACCACAAATACTGTAACTTGTCTTTTCCATCAAATGTGTTCAAACCTAGAAGTGTTGACGTAACGAGTTTTTCGATTGGCTGCCAGTTTTCACAAGATATCTAAAATGCTAAAAGGCACTGGAGAATCTCAGAAACTGTCTGTAGCCTCTTTTCCCTGTTTCACACTTTTCATAAAAAAAAAACTAAAAAAAAACCACACGCTAAGATGCTCTTATCATAATCAGGCTCAAGCTCAACACCGCCATCAATTGTTCCGATTCCCACTGTAATCAAAGGATCTCCCAGGCCAGCTCCACTCAACACAATCAAAAAGTCCTTCTCTTCTTGAGAGCTTTGAAAGAATCAAGATCTCTTATTTCGATGACGTTTTCTCAAGGACGGAGACGAGACACGTCGTCTTGTGGCTTTTTAAAACCGAAGACAAAATATAGATCCAATTGCTTGATCTCTAAGAGACATTCAAAATCTTCTTCGGGTTTTAAACCATATACACTGTTGTAATTTCAGGTCGTGAAAAGTGGCTCTCTAAAAGCCTCTCTCAGTGATCACAGAGACCCGCATTAATGATGATTATAAAACCTAAGTGAAAGGCAAATTATTATGGCGCTTCAGCTTTGCATTTGTTAAACTGATGGAAACGAAAGCCAAGGCATAAAGAGACCTGGTCTAAAAGGTGCCTCCGGTAATGATGTAGTTTTGTGACTGCGGCTGTGTTGTTGCTGCTTTATTGGGGTCAATATAAACACTTTGAGATGCTTTTAGTTCACAGAGTGTTTTGTCTATTTCCGCTCTCGGATTTACATTTTATGCGTTCGAGAGACATCAAGAACAGCAAAAAAAAAAAAAAAAATGTTGGAAAACATTTTTCAGTTTGCAAAGAAGCGTAATTGCTGTGTGGATTTATATTTAGTACAGGATGTTTTGCCTGATGCAGCGCCTCGATTTGTTGTTCAGCATTAGATTTCACCACCCTGATATCTTGATATTTGCCAGATCTCTCAGCCCTCAGAGTTGCTTTGTTTGTCTTTCATTTTGTGTGATTGGTGTCGGCTGGTTACCGTCAGGAGGGGTCACCATTTTAAAATGTAGTACTCGTTTTTTTTAAAGAACAAATAGTTTACACGACGATCGCCTTGTCTTATTTCCCTTTGTTTCTACTGCCGTTTGATAATAATGCGTCACTACTGCCAGAAGGTGGCGGTAATGCACCTAAAAGCTGTTTGCTAACTTTGTATGAAGCCTATACTATTGTATGCTACTTTCTGCTGACAATGCTATGTGCTGCACTTAACTAATGCAAAAAAGATCATTGTGGGACTTTGACCACCGACATTGTTGTAAAAAAACCCAAAAAGAACATACAATCATTAATCTGGCTTTAGATACAACAACAAAACAACAAACATGTCAATAGTAAACATTTGGTTGATATATTCAGAGTTAACACAGGCATTTTCCATTTTCATTCAGCATAAATGTTTTTCGTGTGGTGAAGAAAATGTATTCCAGATGGCAAAATGTTGCATTTAAAAATGTATCTGCTTCCGCTAATTACTTGTTTAGGTTTATAGATTTTTATGAGGCGGCGTTGTCCCAGCAATTCCTGTTATAATGTTTCCAAAGGGTTGTTTACATTTTTCGCCTGTCCTTTGACAACAGAAAAATGTTATCCTAAGTCACACATGGTGCATATTATGGATTTAATGGCAGCACACGGCCGCTGTAGGTCTGTAGGTCACCATGTCACGCATTAACTCAGGTACTCTACTTATTATTTGAATTTTTATATATATATTCTACGCACACTTCAACAAATGTTGTAAAATGTTCTACCAGAAATCCTACAAGTTCCTAAGTCTTTTTCCAGTCAGAGGCAATAAATACAGCTCAGAGTTTCACATCAGTTTTTCCCTGATTGGTAAGAACTTGTCATGATTTTCCATTACAGGCCTGTCATTTCTCCCCTGTCACTTTTTATTTCGCCTCTGAATCTCAAAGCTCCTCAGTTTCTCTGCTGTCAGGCCACTTGACAAACAGAGACCAACTCTGTTTATAGCGCAGATTCTGTATCAGTGTGGCATTAATCTTCTTTTATTCATTCATTGTGAAACACACACACACAGAGACACAGACACTCATGCAGGCATATGAAGTCGGATTAGTCCTCTTTTTTTTTTCTTTTTATTTCCCGTCTGCCATCAGACCAGGGCTTGTAAAATCTCACAATACCTTTAATATTACACTGTAGATGAATTTACATACTTGCAGCTGATGAACTGCTCTATCTCTGATACGCTGCTCAGCGCAGCGGCTTCGGTTCGAGCGCGGCGTCGATTCATTTTGCAACGTTTTCATTGCGTTTTCATTTGGAGCAGGTGTCAGAGCGGTAGTTCCTTCTGCTGCTCCTCTTTAACATTCGCCGCCCTGCTGTTTTTGTAATTTTAGCCACTTAATCAGAGAACGGTTTAATACCTGGGGTGTCAGGTGAATGCAATTAAAGTGCAACTAACTACCTGACAGGACAGAAAAACCACGTGAAGCCACCGCGGCCCATCACAAAAAGCAGGACTGAAAATCGAGGGCATCAGAGGTTATTTCAACTGTTTAGTCTTGGTCTGAGGAAATATGTTGTACGGGCACCTGTAAACCTTAAAAAAGCATGTTCCTACATTATTGGTAAAAGCCTTCTTTTTTTGTTTTTTCTTCTTGATCTCAGAAAACAGCTGTCCAGTCATTAGAGTGCTTTCTTTTTTTATGGAGAACCATCGTTATGAAGAAGGCTGTGATGATGAAATCCCCCTCACAAACCACTTAAGCAAAAGTATTGCCACTGAAAGGTTTTGCAGTCTGAGACACTCTCAGGAATTATCATACACTTTCAAGTTTCTTTAATAGCATCCTAGGAAGCAAGAAGAACAAAACAAAAAAGTACATGATCAACCGAAATGTTTGTAGAGTTGTTCATTTTTAAGTCAAAATTTTGTAAAGTGATATGATTGCTATCCGATGAATTATTTCCAAAGAGTGCGAATGGTGATAATGAAATAAGAATCATAAAAGTGAGTTAAAAATGATCACGTCATGTCATCAGTTTAGTTTTCAGGATCCATATGTCCTCTCTTCTTTCTGTAAGGGTGCGTATGGTTGTTTGTTACGAGATAATATATAGTCTTCCAAATGTAGAAATAATCACATATTAGAATTGGGAGTGTTCATATGCATGAAACTGGCTACTGATGGATTTCGAGATTCAAATATAGAAATACAATAAAAGTGAGTAAACGTATAAGTGAACAAATAAATTAAAATGGAAAATCAAATTGGACAGTAAATAAATAGGGCAATTAATACAAAAGTGAATAAATACTGGTAGAAGTGAAAACAAAAATGCCAATTAATGTCACATTTCATAAAATATTTAATATCTACTTGTATTTTTAATATTACTTTTGGTGCTTTTAAAAAAAAGGTTTTGAGTCATTTCTTTATCTGTATTTTCTTGTGTCAGTTTTGGTATCTCCATATCATTAATGTGCTGGTAACAGTTGTAGAACAACGTTTCAACCCCACATACATAAAATGATGTGTACAGAGGTTGGAATATCACACTACATTTCCACTTATTTTATTTTTTGTCTCCAGGCTTCACGGCTTAAATATTTCCTCACGCCGGTTACCCACTTGCGGTCCCACTCGTAATTTTAAGGAAAGGAGAATTTGATTATTTTAAGACTTCACCTTGTAAATGGCTTAATTCTTTGTAAGTGATTACAACCTTATCAGCATCCTGCAGGTGAACTGTATGAAGTAGTAGTGGTTACAGGTTATTATTTTATAATAACGGTGTAAATCAAACTTCCGACACAAAGTTGTTCAGTTTGGCCCCAAACTGACTTTAATTGAGTGTCAATCGCTACTGAAAAAAAGGTTGTTTGGGATTTATTTAAAAAAGAAAAGGTGATACATAATTCTCTACACTTCTCGCGTAAAGATATTGCCCCCTTAACAAAGGATTAAATTTAGCAAGTGCACCAAAATGACATATGTTCATGTTTAATAATTGCTAATGCTGCGACTGAACAAAGGTCCGTCACCGTGTATTCACCACGATTTTGTTCCGTCCTCTGCGCGGCTTCATATCCCACCGGGAGCGTTTCAGAAGTGTTTTGTCCGCCTGCTTCCTGATTTGGTCGTAGTTCCTTGATTTGTGTGCTTCTATTGTGGGTAAACGTTGTTAAATGGCTCCTTTGTTGTCCGTTTTGTGTTTTATTGTTGTCATTTTCTTACTTTTTGCTGCAGCCTACAGACAAATCTAATACAGCCGGCTGTGTTTTTAACCATTAAAAAAAACACCACGAATCCTCCTATTTAATGCGTAACTGTTTCACATACCGTGTCTGTAGCCGGAGGACGGCGCATTTCTTGTCCTGATTGAAAGACCGCAGACGGTGATGTGCGTTTTGCGGTCGGAAGTTTGCACATGGGAGTTTTATTTTGAAAATCCTGCCTGGCCGATCTGCTCTGTTCAGTTAGCCGCGGTCTCCGAGCAGCTTCCCGTCCAAAATAAATAGACTCGGCGCCTAATTTTAGCGCCGCAGAGCGGCACGACATGAAGCACTGACTTTAATGACGGGCGATTCGCTCGGTAGCCGTGCCGTAGACGAAAGCGGTGGGAAAATAGCCTTCAGACTTTCGGAGGTCAGCTTGGGTTTGATGGGTCAGCAAAATGTTGGATTTTACCACATTAGTTTCCTGTCAGTCGACGTGGTCTCTTTAAACCGTGACCACGCATCTTTCAACAAACCGTACACCACATTCATGGAACCCTCAAGACATAAGTCTCCAGATCTTGACATAGCAATCATGTCAAGAGCCAAAACACTTCCATGTCTCTGACCGTAACTGGAGGTTTACAAGCCCGAGTCGAACCCGATGTCAGACACTGAATTTTTCCGGGTTTCCTGCTGTGACATCACACGGGGAGGGCGGCTCAAAATGGCCACGTCAAAAAGTTGGTGAGGCAGGAAGCGCGGCCAAATTCGACAAGCACTTTACAAACATCTCCAACTGCCAAAATCCAGCACAAGACCAGAGCGTTCTTGGCCTTAATTTAAGCTCTTAAATTGGGCCGTCCCGACAGCTGCTGGAATTGTTTTGCGCGTGACGTGCGATATCAACGTCTCTAAGTTTTACCCAACAATTGTTTGTTTTTTTAACGACAAGTCGATAGGTCAGGGCTCATACCACCAAAATTTACACTTGCACACAAACTGGTAATAAAACTAGGGCACACACACACACTCAAAACACACAAATGCCACCCTTACATTCTTTGTACCCCACAGCTTTTGACTTATTCTATCTTCTACTCCCACGTGTGACTGTTTTTCTCCGGAAGCCTTGAAGAAAAAAAAAACCTGTGAGCTTTATATCTGACTCTTCCAAAAAAAAAAAAAAAAACCTGGCTTATCGTGTATGCATTGGAAAAAGCCGTAGGTGTGATAGGGGAAATCAATTTTTAAAAAAGGCCACAGTGAAAGGGTAGAGGTCTATGAGAAGTTTTATTAAGTTGTCAGAAAATGAAGAGACAAGGCCGTGCACTCCCATTGACCTCCGTCTTGACAACAAAGACTGATAACACCTGAAAGAGAGATTATAAAATTTGCAAGGCATTATACAATACGGTCGGAAAAAAAACAAGAGCAGCGTTTGGGTGCTTTATGGGCTGCGGTGTGTATGACTTTCAAAAATACGCTTCGTTTGGCTTTTGATCTCGGGCAGATGGAAAAAAATCAAAACAAAGCGGAGCCGAGCGCTAGTTTCGGGCCGATGCGTGTCGTTTCAATATCAAGTGTACCATGTCGGGGTCACCTGGGTGTCAGACGTCATGTTGGCCCATTGTTCTCTCACGGCGTCAAGAGGGACCGACAAAAACCCTGGCCTTAAGTCCACGGCACAGTGGGGCAGCTAAGATAGGAATATGTGCCCATATTGGCCGGGTGTACGGTGCACGTACGCTCATGCGCGTCTCACACAAAGCCTCGCGGCAGCGTACGCGCGTGCAAAATATTAAAGATTACGATGCGAACGATTATCATTGTTTACGTCGGGTCTGCCAAACCGGAGCATGAACAGATCCGCTCGCTCCGCAGAGAAACATTCTTCACTACCGCTCGGCCAAAATCAATCATTCTCATCGCGATCCTCCGATGAGCAAGCGCACCTGGCTTTTTTTTTTTTTTAAAAGGGGGAACGGGAGACGACGCTACAATTGGTCTGAGTTCACGTTACGCCGAAAAATACACCTGTGATTGATCAGGAGACTGAGCGCAACCCTTTCGAACCACGCCCCTGACTTTGTGCTCCACACTTGAACTTGCAAAAGTGGATTCGGACATGTGCTGTGTTGCAGTTGCGCTTTAAGCAGTGTGCTTAGATTGTGCAAATGGAGCTTAATGGAGCCCGCATTCAAGTCACAGTGGAGCACTGAAGTATTGAATTAAGAGGAAGTCAAGGAAAAGACCCACCTTCCCAATTGTTGTCATTTTAACAACAATACGACTCTTTTTTTTTTTTTTTTTTTTTTTTAAAGAATACCATTTTGATATAAGTTACACAAGTGCATTACTGTCGTAATTCCAGAAACAAGAAGAAAAACAATCTCATGCTTTTCATGTTACAATTCTGTTTCTTGTTCTTCTACACACCAATTTAGTTTTGACACCAAACCTTTCTTGTCGTGTTACAAAATGTTGCACCGAATGAATACTGAAAAAAAAAAAACAATCTGTAAACACGACACATTTTTCTTGTTATAATGTATAAGATTATTGTCAGATGAATGCGCAGCGTGATGAGGAAAGAAAAAAAAAAAACCACACGCCAACGATTTATTACGGCGGTGTGGTGAAGATTTAAAAAGGAAAAACTCCCTGACAAGTCTCACATCGATAGACCGCGTTAATATAATAAGTGAACGCTCATGAATATGAATCAGTTGTCAATGAAAAAATAAATACTATATGATAATAGAATACTAAAAGGATGTCATATCAATCCTTGCAGAGAACGACGAGACGGTCGCAGAGCATCTGCGGACCAAACCATCCTCGACGTGTGCCGTTAATGTCACCGGTGTCAAGCGCGTCCCAGGAGGGCAAATAAAAGCTCTTTATTTATTATTATTATTATTATAACGTGCATCTTGTTGTTATTCCCTCCCTGCGCTCGGAGCTTCTCCGTCTTTGTTCAACGTGTGCTCGACAATACATGGAGCCCACATGTGCGTTACAGTCACATGTAGCGTCTGGCAACGTTTTTGGACTTTTTTTTTTTTTTAAGGGCTTGAATCTACAGTGTGTTTGTTTACCGTCAGCATCTAATGAATCCAGAGCTCTTCTGTCTTTGATGCCTGATTGCTCCGTACAGAGAAACAATATTATGATGACTAAGGCTATATTGATGTGGTATGCTAATTGTTTCAAGACCTTTCCGTGAGAGTGACTGACACGGAGTGACCGTTTTGTTTTCTTCAGCGCCGGTCTCATCGCTATACTTTAAAGTTCTGGATATTTGAAAGGGTTCGCTAAGAGATGCAAAACGGTTTCGGTGTTGTTCTCCACTACGTTTTTTTTTTTTTCTTGGTTAAAGACGAAGTCGGTGAGATCAGAGCTTTGAAGGGGTTTAAGAAAGAGGACGGACGATATCTTCCGCGTCTGCTTCAAAGGTCAACTTAAAATTACATCGACAGGATGGATGTGTATGGAGCTAACTTAATCAGGATATATATTTTTTTCTACTGCTGAGACATATGCTGTATTTGTTTCTTAATATGTTGTGTATTTCTCTGGCGTACGTGTTTTTGTATTTGCAGTCGTCGGGAATTTGTTATTGTTTTTCTTTGTTTTTTAGGTTTTGGCATCCGTAGCTACACGTATGTTACTTGCCTCTGATTGTTAAGGGGTGTAAAAATCCTAAATTGTGCTAAAAAATAAACCCAGTGTCAGGCTAAATGAAAGAAGTAATATATATATATATATATATATGTATATATAGTGTTATTTCAGGAGTTAACCGGCAGTTTGAGCCATTATATAAGCTTCGGTTCTACTGTACATGCTGATGGTTGGAGATATTAACCTTTGAAACTTAATCTTTGAAGGAAAAGTATAAAATCCATTAAAAAAAAAATTGAAAAAATCTCTGAAGTTACCCTTTAACATTCGTGGTAACTTGTAGAAAACATGAACATGCCATCCAACTTTTTCACACTCCGACATGCAAGAAATGTCCAACCTTCAACCCAAGTTATCGACAAATGCTCTGCGGCATAACCCGGTTCCCATTTTGAACTAATATCAGATTATTTTCAGCTAATTCTTTCTCGGGCTTGGACTTGTTGTCGCTGTGGATGACAGGATGTAGTATTTGCTCAGGTTTTCCTTCTCTCCCCGTGGTGCAGGGTCCGTCACATTAACATCTATCTAATGTCAAAACGGTGCCCGGGAGGACTCGCTCTTCCTTCTCCAATTAAGAGTCAGGGGGGCCATTATTTTCAACGCCAGGGCTAATTTCGGTTCCCTCTCGGCGTGTCGGCGCATACGGGGGGCCATCTTGTATCGGGGGAAAAAAAAAAAAAAACACAAAAAAACTTCTCACTGGTCTCACTCCCACGCTGCTCGCTTTATTTAAACATTCATTCCCGCGGTGCTCTGCCTCCCCCAAAATACAAACTCTCAGACTTTCTGGAGATCAACTACTGAGCAAGCACTGCCCCCAGGTTCACACACACACACTAACACACACACACACACACCTCCAACTGAACCACATGTTCTTCATTATATCGAGCCACTCGCTGGCGAGCCTGCGGCGGTTCGGTTACCTCCTGCTTCCCCCCCTTCTTTTTTTAATGGGAGTCTGTGTGTGTGTGTGTGTGTGTGTGTGTGTGTGTGTGTGTGTGTGTGTGTGTGTGGAGGTGAGGTGAGACGGGGGAGTTGGGTTGGAGAGATTCATTTTCACTGTGGGGGGGAAGGGGGCGGGACTTGCTGAAGATGTGCTGAGATGCAACCCTTACCTCCAAATTGAAGACAGTTGTTTTAAAAAAAAAAAAAAAAAAAAAAACATCTTAAAAACGAGCACAAGTGTGTGTGCGGTGAGAATTTCCTCATCGAGAGAAAGAGATCGAGAAAGAGAGAGAGAGAGAATATTATTGGAAAATGATTACATTTTGGCCGGTCTTCGCTTCTATAAACAGTTGCCGGGCTAAGATTTAATTTTGAGTCGCATTAAAGCCCTGTGCCGGCTTTGGAGAGTGAGCTCAGCCAAATTACAAACGAGGACTTACAAGATCTCCGGGAATATTTCACTCCGTAAAAGTAGCTCCACGCCGGTTCACGGTGACATTTTGGGCCTTACACGTATCGCTGTTCAATTTTCATTTTCAATGTGCACACATATTAGTTGAAATGAATCTCTATTGTAATGGGATGCCGGCAGAAATCACAGAGGTTGGACAAATAGAACCGAAAAAAAAAAATACAAATTCCCCGTTCGCACATCCAGCAGAGAGAATGACTATTACTGACATACCAGGTGTTATTACTTTTAATTTTGTATCTATAAATAAGGTCAAGATGAGCCGTCAAGTCTGATCATATCACCGTCTTCCTTGTTTTCTCTGGCGTGAGCAAATATGACAATCGTAGCTCCAAAAATAACATGCTTATTGACATAAACCTGCATTTTTCCTTTAAGGGGGGGGCAGTGTATTTTTTTAGGCCAAACGTTAAAGCGCCGAGCGTGGTTTTTTTCGGGTGTTTTTTTTTTGTTGTTTTGCGCGGACTGGTGAACGTTTGCCCTTTTTTTCTTGGCTGCTGCTGTCCAATCGCAGTGAAGGAGGGGGGCGGGACAAATTAACTCTGACCATCTTCGTCATTCCCGTCGCAATCGGTCGCGCCGCATTGAAAGTAAAAAAAAAAAAAAAAAAAGCATGCGATTTGTAAGGAGTACGCTTCCTTCTAATACTTCTTCTTCTTCTTCTTCTTCTCCTCCTTCCTTTTGCTGGCGGAGCATCAGCGCCACCAACTCTCTCGGCGGATCCCGCAAAGGATTGTGGGTCAGAACAGAAATGATTAGCATGCTGGCCTGACGTCGTCAGACATCCTGGTACTTTTGGCACACTATATTTAACATGCTATGTATTGGGACATACTTTCCTGCCATACTAAATAGTGTATTAGTATTGGATGTGGGAACACACAGAAACTATCGGTGTAATTTGGTACTTTTAACCGTCACTTCCGTGGAAAATTCGGCATCCTAGCAACCGAGGAGTCCCAGCAGTCCTCGCGGCGCGTTTTCAAAAATAACGCTTTGGTGGATAAGTCAATGACGGTCCTCACGACTACAGTAAAGTAAATGTGTGTTCAAATAAGTCCATTTTATGTGTGTGTTTTTATGTGAAAGTGCACTGAGCGTACGTGTGTGTGTGTGTGTGTGTGTGTGTGTGTGTGTGTGTGTGTGTGTGTGTGTGTGTGTGTGTGTGTGTGTGTGTGTAAGTACCAGACACAGTGTTTTAAAGATGTTACTGTATACTGTACAGTATACTATATACAGCCTGGTGGCAGGAGGCCGCCGTTAAACACAGAGCTGCTGCCGTTTTATTTATTTACTTTAGCGATTCAACCTTCTTTTTTTTTTAAACCAGGAAGTCTCCACTGGGATTTGGGGCCGGGGAGGGGGGGTGTGTGTGTGTGTGTGTGGGGGGGGGTTGTTGTTACTTTCAGTCGGCCATAGCGGTCCAGAGGTCAAACTAAAGTGTTTTTTTTTTTTTTTTTTTTTACTCTGTCAGCTTTTAGTTTAATTACCCCTTTGCTGTACCTTAAAAAAACAAAACCAAATCCCACCAAGTTTTGAGCCCGGTTCACGCTCAACATGATTAAAGACGTGTCATCTTCCGACGTGCCGCCTCCCGTTGATAATGATCCTCATCAGCGTCGGAGCTGAAAGCAGAAGTGATGGGATTAGTATTAATTATGTTACGATCATGTGGTCTGATGTGTGATCAAGATGAAGATAAACATTGCGCTGCGTTAACATGGTCTACTTGAACCTTCCCCCCCCCCACCCCGACCCCACCCCCCCTCTCCCGACCTTCGATAGATGAACCACTAATACATAGAAACGGGGATCCACAAGAGGCTGAATATTCATAACGTTTCAGAATATGAAAGTCGTGTTTTATTTTACAAATTAAAATGTTCACAGATGATCGACCAGAATTACAATGGCCGGTGCATGCTGAAGATAAAAAAATATATATATATATATAAAAAATTTGTTTGAATATAATACTCAAACATTCAATATGAGACTATTAAAAACAAAAAGAAAAAAAAGAAGAACCTACAGGGATTGCTTCTTTCTTTGTGGTCTGCTTGGGTGAATTTGCTCAAAGCATATCATTTTCAGTTGCTTGTGCCATGAATAATTTACCCTTTTCTCCATCAATATAAACACGCTGCTCTCTCAAAGTTTTGTTTCTGATTTTTTTTTCTTTCAAAATTAAAAAAAAAAAAAAAAAAAAAAGCCGTGGCAGCTTCTCGTCAAACTCTCAGAAACACGATTCGCTTTACAGCGCGCGTCGCTGACATCCGAACACGTCGAGAGGCGGAGGAGTTGCCTTCAAACACTCCCGATAATTCGCCGACTGATCTCTATCTGATTGAAAAAAAAAATCAGGAGCGAAATGTAACACGGCTTTCGCGAAATGCTGGCTGCGAGCCGGGCGACAGCTGCACCCGGCTGCTCGCGCCGTGTTTTGACAGATCCGCGGCTAAATAAACAATCGCATTCTTCACTCTTAAAAAGTCTGAGGAAGATGTCTCCATCGCAGTGGCCCGCATTAAACATTGAACGTGCAATTTGTTGGCCTTCGGTGGATGAAATCGAAGTACGGCAGAACGTGGCTGAAGGTGCAAACGGGCCGCACTGTTGCGGATTTAAACCCTGCGTGGACTTTTCTGTGCATTTCATTGATTGCTGGTAATTAGGAGCATTGTAACAACAAGTACTTCACACTTTGCTTTCATGTTCTTACATGCGTGTAGATACCTGCTTTAAAAAAAAATAAAAAAAACATTATTCAAGCCCGTGATGAGGATACATTCTATTTTATGTTCTTTTTATATATATTTTTATTTATTTATATGGACATATTCGTCTTCTTAGTTGTTATTGGAGAGGGCACGGTGGATCTGACTGATCTGATTGGAAACCTGACGATACTACGTCCCACCCACCGATAGCCGTAACCTGACTGCACCACGAGCCTGTCAATCAAATAGACATGCCCCCGCCCCCAAAAACAGCTTCTTCTTTTTTTTTATGCTTATTTTCGAATTAATGACGGGATTATTTTCAGACGGACCTCCGCAAAACTAATAAGATAGAGTGACTTTAGTTACAACATGGAAATAACTCGTGGAAAACAAATTATTGTCTTCGAATTTGATGGGACTAGTTGAACGGGAGTCTACGGAGCCGGAGGCGTTTTAAAACCAACCCCTAGAGGCACTCAGTGGCATTGCAGTTTAAGGCACTTCTACGTCGGCATTTTTCAGACCAAGATGCCGGGTACCAAATTTAGGACACTTCCTTGGCGTTGATCAAGTTGCTTCGCCACTAGCTCGCATCTACTGATATCACGCGATGTGCATAGAGAACAATTAAAGTGAAAGCTTTGCTTTCTTAGGTGCTATGGGCATCCAACGTTGCGATTGATATCCAAAATCCATTTATTTATTTGGTAGTAATGGATGGCGATCCGCAGTATGTTTTCCAAAAGCAATCTTTAAATAGCGTCGGCCTCTTTTATTGTTCGCAATAAACAAATGAGCTTGCAGTGATTAATACGTGCAGATAAAACTTTCTGGGTCTTTCTGCTCGTGTGAATTGTCACGTCGGTCCGTCGCAGTGACCCAATTTTTCAATTGTGGCCTTTTAAGTTCCATCAGATCTGACAGTTTTTTTTTTTTCGAGTTGCACATTCATGAATTCCACGCCAACAGTCTCAGCGCCATCCCCCCCCCCTCCCTCCACCTCCCTCCACCCCCCCCGGCTCTCAAAGTCAAAGTGGGTGGCTCAGTCGTGTCGTGTAACATGGCACTTTGAGGAATCTTAATTCACACCACATTCCCTCTTGGTGACATGGGACGGCACCGACAATGACAGAAGTGTGTGTGTGTGTGTGTGTGTGGGGTGGGGGGGAGCTAAAGTAGCTGTCACGCCAATTTGCCGGTGAGGAATCAAGCCCGTGTTGCTGCGTCACCACTGCTGTTATTAGAGAGCAGATTCTGCGGCTGCCTCCCAGCGAGCGAGGTGGAGGGGGGGGGATAAGCTCCTTGAGCGCAATGAGGCACAGAAAGTTTTAGCCGAACTGATCAGTCTGACTGTACTGCCGCTCTCCGCCCAAAGGCCGGTGACTGTGTCAGTGTTGAAACAGAGGGAAAGAAAAACAACTTCACAGTCTGTCTGCCGTCGCCACAAAGAGCTGTCGTCCCGGAGGTAGACTGATGTCCATGTCATGTTATTTATTCGGCGGGGTTTTTTTTTTCTTTTTTCTTTGCTGCGTTTGAAGATAAGGCTGGGATTCTTCTTCTTTTTTTTTTTTTTTTTTTTTTTTTACTTTACTGTCCAGGCTCCAAGGCCGCCTGTTCCTACTGAAGATGTAAATATTTAATACGGGATATGGACGGCGAAACACCTGGGCACCACGGTGGAATAAAGCACACCAGGCTTTGGGATGCAGATAATTGTAGTTATGAAGATCAATCCGTCATTGATTTTGATCTTTTCATTGGATTTGTTGACAATATCTGAAATAGAGCATCAGCACTAAGTTTAAATCCCAAGTATGACTGCAACCACACCGTAAACACCAGTTTTTATCAGCTTTGTCGTCACATGGTTGTAAAGAATATGCAATACCACCGAGTGCCACTAGAGGTTGGCACCAAAAAGCCTCCGGCTCCGTAGACTCCCATTCAACTTGTCTCATGAAATTCGAAGTAAATTATTTTTTTTTGCACGCGTTATCTGGGTAAATAATACTCAAAAAGACTTTTTTTGGGGGGGGAGGGGTGCTGTTTGATTGCCAGGCTTCAGGTTTCCGAAATCGGTGGGCGGGACGTAGTGTCCTCGGGTTTCCAATCAGATCGAGTCAGATCCGCCGGTTTAGTCCCTCCCAGTTCGTCCAAATGTGGTCACTTCTGGCTCCAAACGAGCAAGATGGCGACGGCCGATGTCCGAACTCGAGGCTTCATAGCAGCAGTTTACAAAACCAAACGGGCGACGTCACCGCTGGGTGCTGCTTGGGTTAAAGACTCGAATATGTGTCTGGCTTGGAACATTTGCTAATCAGTTCACTAACAAAAATCTATTCCGACGGTCTTGATAATAATGGCGGTCCCAGAGTAATTGGAAATAACGATCCAAAACAACCGCTCTGCATTAAATCCCCGTCTCCGACAACTATTTGAAGTTTAGCTTTTGATTACACTGTACCAGAGGAGCGTTCAAGTTTCCTGTCCAGTGTTCTGACACTGCAAAATACTGCTGAGAAAAATGTACAATCAAATTTAGCTTTAAGAGACTCACTACTAAAGCAGTTTCACGCAATCCTGCAGCACAACAACAAACACTTTAAATCAGGAAGGATTGCTGTTGTATTATGTCTGACTTGCGTGAGTCATTGTATAACTATGAAGCCACTAATTCTGTTAGAATAGTAATTGCATCCTCGATGGCAGAGGTTGTTGAGTCACACTGCAGCAAGCATGTCTCCCAGAAATGATGTTTACATGCTCCTAATTAATAAAAATCTAACCACTGCTCTGTGACTCGCATACACTACCAGAACATCGCAATTCCCTGCAAAGCATAATGCAGGCAGCAATTACTTGCATATAAATGTAATTTAGCAGAAAGGTTTGCGCCGTGCATGACTGGATTTCTGGTCTGGTTGTTTCAACATGGACCGTAAATAATGATAATAAAGTTATATATTCTCTGCCAGGCCAAATTACACATCCAGTCCAAGCTGGTTTTGTCATCTGGCTCGACATACTGGAGGTAACTGCTGTCTGATTTGGTGTCATAATGCACCGAAATATGTTCATATCTTTTGATGCCTGCCTATTGGACCCAATGGTTGAATGGCTTCCCATTACTCCAGCACGTTTCACTTTTTCTTTTGTATCTAAGTAACCCAGTGATAATTGAACAATTTCAGCGTAGTTTTGATAATGCCAAGTCACCAAAATGTAAAATACATGCTGGTTAACCAAAATTTGTCTAGAGTCCCCCGGGGAAACAAAACCAACCCAAGTACACCCAGATATAAGGAAGGCAAAAATGTACAATACGAGAGCCGACAACTTCCTGCTTTCGTGAAGAAAAAAAAAGCTGTATTTTTTGGGGGGTGGCGTGTCTGTTTGATTGACGGGCCTGTGGTGCTGTCGGGATACAGCTATCGATGGTTGGGACCTAATACCGTTGGGTTTCCTGTCAGATCGAGTCTGCTCTACCGTCGTCCCCCGAGCTCGTCCAAATACGGTCACTTCTGGCTCCAATAAATAAATCTTGACAGATTCTTGGTCACCAAGCAACACGCATGGGACCAAGTGTCACCGCTGAGGCCCGTTATTATAGAGTAAATACATCCAATACGCCACCGCAGGAGGTTTTTGCATTACCTGGAAGCTCTCTGAAGAGACTCACAGCCGCCACAGTGCTCCCAGCATGAATCACTGAAGACCCTAATTCTACCATTTGTAATGTGATTCTCTACATACTGTACTAAACTTAATAGACTGGCGAATCAGCAGCCACATCATTTACTTGGTCTCCAAAAAGTTGGAACTTCTTGTACTTTGTCAATCAACAGCCCATTTGCTTTTCTTTCACTTCTTTTTATCACCAGAAGCAAGAGCAAAAAAAAAAAAGTATGTTTGGATGATGTGAGATGTAAAATTTGGGAAAAGTCTTTATTGAAAAAAATCTGTGAAAACCAAACATGACGAACTTTACACATAGCCTTTTTGCAATCCACTTACGCTGTCACGCGGGCGTCACGAGGACATCGCCGTGACCCAAACTCTACCCATCATGCACCTGCAGGCCCTGATCCTCGTTTCCCTTTGAGTGGACGGACGTTGGTTATCGCCCAAAGTCTTTTTGTGCGGGGACAACGTCAGAGCACGATGCGTCATACCCATTCCCAAATATTTACATCGAAGTTGGCTGATTAAAATGATTTATCAATAAAAAAAAATAAAAAAAAAAAAAAAAGCCAACCCTGTTCTTTATGTATTCCAGTGGAAGAATAAAAAAAAAAAAAATAAAAAAAACTGCTTCATTCGACAAGCCCCTGTTTAAAATTCTTGCCGAGCGTGCGCCCACAACGGCACCAAACAGCTCTGAGCCTTCAGTGCAGTCAGGAGTTCGACTTTTAACTAGATACTACGGGAGCTCCTTACCAACGCTCCCCAACCCCTGCAGTGTCTTACATACATAAAGATGTGTTCATAATGACTGACGGAGTATTTTTAGACTCTCCATCCGGAAGAATGACATGCTGTGCGCCGCCATACGCTGTCAGGAACAAAAAAAAAACAAACAAAAAAAAAAAAACAGAAGAAGTTCGTAGACGAGAACGTACCAGAGGCACCTCCGCCAGGAAGTGGAGCCGTGCGCTGGTGAGCAAAGTGAATACGGCGTCTCAGGCATCCCAAACAGCGTGCTACTTTTACCTTCTGTAGTTGCTATGAGTCACCTTTTAACACCAAGGAAACCCGTACTGGATTTTTTTTTTTTTTTTTTTTCCAGAGGCTGATATCATCAAGGTCTCACTTTGTGGTTCTCCATCCTCATTAACTGTTAACACATACTGTTGTAGCTCCCTCTTTGGCACCAAAAACTGAAATAGCAATTCTTTTGATGCCGTATACACTCTTGTCGTATACTGATATCAAAGTAGTACTCTGATAAGTGCTGTGCTGTTGATATTTTTCAGCATCGCCCACCCCCCCCCCCCCCCTGTACCAACTGTTTAGTGGTATCGAGTGGGTTCAATTTGCTGCTTCTGAGATCTCGATATGGAAACACAACACGATCCGGTAATTGACGTTGTTATGGAGTCGCACGGGGAGGAGGCTGGTGCGTGAAGACCCTTTGAAGTTCATGGACCGGTGGATGTACTGTTTCCATGTTTACTTAAAAAAAAATAATAATAATAAAAAAAAGTTAAGCTGTTTTATAGGATCATAACTTCTCGGGGGAAATATTCTACGTCGGCCGTTGATGATCTCCCTCCCACTTTTTTTTTTTTTTTTTTTTTGGGTGGATCCCATCGACGTCCCCAACAGGCCCGAACTAACACCGATCTTTTTTTTTTTTTTTTTAACCTGCACGCAGGAAGCAGCTTCGGGTCCGTTTGCATTCGCGCTCCTTTTTTGGATCCCCCCGTTCTTAAGCCGCGGCTCAATTATTGTGGCTCCTCTCTCGTGTACAAACTGCGCACCACTAATAAGCCCGTCTTAAGTGCTGTTTAATGAACTATACATAGAATAAAGGCCGTCTTCTCCCGTCTGCGCCGCCGTGCGCTAATTGTCCTCGTGTCTATGACACCGGATCAGACTGGCTTAGTTCAGGGTCGTGGTTTGCAGAATTACACCGCTGCAACAGTAATCTCTAGCTTTAAGCCCACAAGATTTATTCAAATATTCTACCGAATATAACCGCTTTGCATTCGCGCTGGCGATATGTGTGGAAAATGTCAAAATATTAGTTTCTGGCCTTTGGCTTTGTTCTGTCCTCCTCCTCGCCCCCCCCCGCCCCCCTCCTCCCCCGGAGCCTCTCGATTCGTTTAAATCATTACAAAAACCTTAGGCTACCTCTGCACGCCGGCCTTGGACCCCTCGCGTTGCTTTGCATCCTCCCACCCGCATTCTGGCGTTTACTTCTGTGCCATTGTGCTGCTGTTTGCCTTCCGGTTTGTTTCGCGCAGGCGTCTCTTTTGTTTTATTTTTTTCCCTGATTTCAACGAGTCGAGCGAGCGAGCGCGATTACGGCCGACCTCGTAACGCAGGATGATCACGCATCTGGACAGGATTGATGTTTTTTTTGTTTTTTTGTTTTTTTTTCCTAACGAATTCCAGTGACTTAACGATCCCAGGGCCCGAGCTGTAGTAGATTTTCTGGCTTTGACTTTTTCTCTGCTCCCATCAGTTACCGGTGGCAGCGGATGAAAGGCTTTATATGTGGGTCTGTGTGTTTTCCAACTAGGACAGTGCAGCAAAAACTTTATGGCAGCGATATAACAGGGAGAAGCGGCGGAGTCGAAGGTGGGCAGGCGCAGAGCTGTCAGGGTTGTTAATTACTCTTTCTGCAGCAGCCCGAGCTGCAGTCACAGGTAGAAGAAGCCGTTTGTCTGTTACAACTCTCTCAGCACCGGAAAAACAAAGTCCCATTCACCGTTTACGACGTCGGTGTCGAACTGGTCGAATACTTGTTGAATCACTTTGCTGGTATGTGCTCGGAAAAAAAAAACCCCGTTTATTTCGAAAACTGCCGGTTTGTCAAAAATGTGTTTTCCCGACTTTGTTAGACTAGGATTAAACCACTCATCCTAATGGGCGTAGACGTCGTGTTAATTTAGAAACTTTTGGAGCGGCCTTTGACCGATCAGCATTGACCACCTTATGCGCCAAAACTCGCTGCCATAATGGTTGCCTCCCGAATCACTTTTTTTTTTTTTACTTTTGGCTCATACTGCAGCTACCCTTGAAAAGTATGTACTGTTGCATGCAGTAAGCATACAATTGGGATGTACGACTTCGGCATAAAAATGCTCCTTGAACTTTGACCCTCAAACCCTTTAAGTAAGAGCAAAAAGAATGTGAATTTTAACAAACGCTTCGTTTAAATTTTCTTTTTAATGCCTCTTCTTTCTTTTTTTTTTTGCGAGTTGCAACCAGGCAGAGCATCGTCGCCACCGACTCTCTCTGCGGCTCAGTCCAGGTGACGTATCGTCCGCTGCGCAAAGGATTGTGGGTAAAACAATTTTTTTTAAATCGAACTGTTTTCAAAATTTTTACATTTTTACAAAATGTTGAAATTTTGTACCCAATTTCATATAACATAAACTGAACTTTCATAAACTCTTCGAGATCAGTTTACAGAATAAAATTTTTTTTTTTTAAAAATGAAAGCGATGCCGGTAGTTTGAACCTTAAATACACAGGGCCGCGACCGTATCGTTTACATTTGGGAGACGTACCATTGATCACCGAATGGTCGGAGCCATGACAGCGATATGACAAGTTATTGTGAATACATTTTTTTTTTTTACTGCAGTCTTGTTTTCAATTTTTAACGTCACGGCGACTGTTCCCCCGCACAACAACCGACCGTTTTGGAAAAGAAACGGGAGCTCCGGCGGTTAGTTTCTAATCAGGAGACAATACTTCGCGCCACGCACCAGCTATCGGCGTCTCCTCCGCTGGGTGATTGTTCTCTGTACTCTCCGACCTCTAACATCATCTGTTCCTGCTATCTCACTCATGAAATTCAATTCACAGACACACACACACACACACACACACACACACACACACACATACGTTACCGGGCCCGACTCTCTGTATTTGTCTCTCTTATGCTTTCCTTCTTTTTCAAAAAATGTTCCACTGTCATGACTCTCCGCAACTGTATGCACTCATCACGCCGGCTGTATCATCAAACCCAGAGTTATATAAACATTTAAAAAAAAAATTTTTTTTAAAAACAACTCGAGGCTTTTTAAAAAAAATTAAAAATAAAAAAACATAAGCCACGTTGTTTTCCTCCCGTAGACGGGCAGAAACCCTGCAGGTTAGCGGCATAAACAGAGCGAGGACATTATTTGTGGCTGATGCAGCCTGCGTGTGCGTGCGTGTGTGTGTGTGTGTGTGTGTGTGTGTGTGTGTGTGTGTGTGTGTGTGTGTGTGTGTGTGTGTGTGTGTGTGTGTGTGTGTGTGTGTGAAGAGGGGAAGAGGGGGGGGAGTGCTACCTCATCCATACAACATAAACACACAAACACCTGTAATGTATTTCAGCATCTCGGCGCTCCAGTAAATCAGTGACGATTATTTCCAAATGGATGTTGTGGGTTTTTTTTTTTTTTTTTTTTTATGGCGATAGAGACGGTGAAATTTATACAATAATGTCAAACCACCAGAGTATTCATCAAGCAAATGGTCTAAATATGACCTTGAGTTGTGGCGGTTAATGTGTTTTGTTACCAAAGGCAACCACTTATTCTCCAGTAAAAACATCATAATTCAACAGCGTGACAGACTCCTCTTTTTTTTTGTTTTTTTGTTTTTTGTTTACAAAAATGGAGCAACGAGCAGGATTGTGTGGTTTTACTGACGCCGTGTAGGACGAACATGTGAAACTTCAGTTGAAGCGTTGCAATCATTCATACTCAGGGTCCACTTCAAGGTGTCCAGGAATTTATAGTTGCACACGTCACAGAGGCAGCTGCTCGACACCGGACAGACTTTCTTTTTATAAACTGTGCTTTAGATCAGCATTTTCCTCCCACCTGTGGGTATAAAATGGTTGAGGGCTTTGCATCAACAGCTACAAATTTGCTTATACGAGTTGAGTTTTTTTTTTTTTTTTTTTGTAGTGTACTCAAGCGGCAACCAGCCATCGGTTTGCGAACGCCGGTTTTGAAGCCTCGATTTTGCTAGTTCGGAGCGGTTTGGAGCCGGAAGTGACCGTATTTGGGACGAGTGTGTGTGGGGGGGGCGAGGGAGGGGAGGGAGGTGTGGATCTGACCTGATCTGATTGAAAACCCTCCGATACTACGTCCCGCCCTCCTACAGTGAAAAAAAACAAAAACGAATGAGAGTCTACGGAGCCGCGGCGGGCTTTTTGGAGCCGACCTCTAGTGGCACTCGGCGGTATTGCAGCTTAAGACACTCCCGCATCGGCCTCATTTTCCAGACCCGCGTGCTACGTCCACTTCTACACCCAGTCTATAAACGTATCTTATCTCGTTTCAAATCTTAAAGGGCCAAATACATTATTGCTATAGATATTTAACACTATTATGAAATACACCGTACACGTCAGGTACCGGACTAATTCTGATACCACATCCTCTACATCCGTAGAGGGTTATAACTGCTGCCACTCTAGAGTACAGTCCAGTACTTGCCGGAGACGATGTTCATTTTGGATGATTTTTGCAGCTTGTGATTTATATCGAGTGCCAACATTAAGTGCTTCTCAGAGAAGTAATCTGTCCCCAAAAGTTTGTATCCAGACCTTCAGACCTTTTAATGAATCATAACCACAGTGTGACCCGAAAGCTTTTGCAAAAACGATCCGGAGCCGATGTCAAAAATATCTTTTTTTTTAATTTTTTCTTGGATAACAACTTTGTGCTAACATTTGTGCCAAGACTTGTCAACGACAAGAACATCTCCAAACCCACAGCGAAAGACTCCCAAAGTGTAGATGAGCAGTTCTCACCTTCTTTGAGCACGAGCAAGTAACTAAGTTTAAAAAAGACTCTTGCGCATCCGCTGAAGAAAAAAAAGAACTATTATCCCACACTGATACTATACTATATTATCGCACGCATTTGGGCCGGTAGTTTTTTTGCATTTTTTTTGTTTTGTTTTTTGTTGTTTTCAGACTGCGGAGGAGAGGTTTGAAAATCCAGAGCAGGGGTTTTTAAACCCGGAGTTTTCTTTCTTTGGAGCAACAGCACCAAACGCCCGAGTCAACCGTTCCAGCCGAGGTTTTTTTTTTAATACGTCGGACAATAAAGCGGGATTCGACTGCCGCGGCTTTAAGATACGAGGCCACAAGATCCTCTTGTTCAACACCGAAACAACAAAGATGAAAACCGGTGTAAAAAAAAAAAAGCAATGCAGCCGTGGACCGACTTCCTGCGCCGCTGAATTAAATATGAGGCTTTTTTTTTTTTTTTTTCCCTCCCTGCTTTTTGAAGCCGAGCGATGTTTGAGGAGGGGACAGCGTGCGAGGGTTCGCGTTAAGAGGTCCCGAGATCATTTCCACAAGCGCCCCCCCCCCCCCTCCCCCCCGGCTGAGATTTGCGCCGAAGGGGCCGGCGGCGACTTCATTTGCGGGCGGAAGCCGGCTAAATGTTGATCAACGGTTATGTGACTTCTCGCGGCGGCGGGCTCAGCGGAAAGTGATATACCGTTTTCAGCACTTAATGTCGGAAATTAATCAAACAAGCTGAGTCGTAAGAAACCGCTCGCGCTGCTCCGGGGGGCTGTTTTTCCTCCCTCGAGTGGTTATTTTCACTTTGTCTCTCTCAGCAGTCTCCTCACTTTAATCGTGTGATTACTTATTAGACTCTTATCACGATGGGGGAGTTGAACTTGTTTTGGAGTTCGAACGCAGAGTTTTGTTTTTTTTTATTTTATTTTTTTTAGTTCAGTCACAATGAACCTAAAATGTAAAGACAGTAGTTCGGTGATGCTTTTTCAGCCCAAGACCTCCGTCTCTGCCTGAACGGGTCGGCGCGTCCGGAATGAGACGCGTCTAAATCTTGGACGATGGTTGTTTTTTTTTTGCAGCGGATCCATATTTTTTTTTATTTTTTTTTTATTAAGCTGCTTTTTAAGATCAAATAATCCATTACAAAAATGGATGTTTGCGCGAGTTCAAAAATGTAACCGTAGCAGCAAACGTTACTCATAAAGACGTGAACAGTGCATTTGCTGGCGGCTACTTTAAGCGGCCGTGTTGGGGGGAGTTTTTACTGCAGCAGGACGTGTGTGTGTGTGTGTGTGTGTGTGTGTGTGTGTGTGTGTGTGTGTGTGTGTGTGTGTGTGTGTGTGTGTGTGTGTGTGTGTGTGTGTTCATTGTATTGAGGGAACATGTGTCCCGGTTCAACAGTGGGGCTCACCGATGTATATACATATATATATATATTTTGTTCTTGGGAACTCAATAGAGTTCAGTGTCTCAGAGGAAAGCTCTATATCGGCCTTCGGGTCACTGATTGTTTCATTCAATCCGTTTGTGGGATTTTTTTTTTTTTTTTTTGGACAGTAAGAAAAACAAAACCGTCAATCAATCAAGCAAAGTTCCTGAGCGTTTCCTCGGCCCGCTGGAAATCGTATCGCCTATTGTTACGAACGGGGAAAATGAAGCGAGTTCATAGTGCTGCTGAAGAGCCTCGCGGGACGTGGAGACGACCTTCTTGCACAAAGTCCAGAAATGAGGAACATTGTTTTGTGTCCTGCTAAGTTGCAGATTGATTTACTGTGTCATTGTTGTGGTGCTTTTTTGTTGTTGTTGTTGTTTTTTCCAGCTGCGAGTTCTTCTGAAGTCCCTCCAGATGTTTTCTAGCAGGAGCGGTCACGTTTGTGTATTTAAAAAAAAAATATGAATGTCTTAAAATGAGCGCGCACGTGATTTTATGAACACGTTAGCTTGACTCTTCGGTGCAGCAGCTCTCCAGACACTTTCCACTGAACAGCGGTAATTGGTTTTGTGCTTCCAATTTTGACACATGAGCTGTCCCGGAGAGATTTCTGTCGCATTTCTCCCAAATTATTCTCTAAAATGGGGTTTCTGAGCGCATTAGAGGCACCAAATAGGCCATCTGGTTGCAGAATCATGCTTCATTTAAAAAAAAAAAAAAAAAAAAAGAGAGAGAGAGGTTTAGATAGTTGTTCGTGAGGTTTGGTGGATTCATCGCGTCCCGTCGTTCTGATTCTCACTGGATGTTTTTCCCGACTTGGATCATATCAAAAAAAAAAAAATCCAGCTTGCAGCGTTTAGCTGGAGTTCTCTTCATTGACCCGTTTTTGTCCGAGCGCAGCGTGTTCTTGTGAAATCGTTTTTTAATCGGATTGCCGCCGGGTTTTTTTTAAAGTTTTTTGTTTTTTGTTTTTTTTTATAAGCTGCAGCGGCGCGACGAGGCGTTGAGCATTTACTCGTGTCCGGTCAGCGATATTTGAAACATTTTCCGGTTTCGACTAAAACGCCGCACTCATCGCTGTCACCTTTTTTACCCGGCCGATCGCATCGGGGGAAGGGGGGGGGGGGGGTCCTGAAAACCTGAAGCTTCGAGGTTTAATATCTAATTAATGACGGAATTATTATAACGGACTTACGGAAAATAAACATTTTGATTTGCTGTCTAAAAAGAGAATTTTTTTTTTTGAATGGGAGTCTATTGGAACCGTTTTTTTGTTTTTTTTTTAGCAAGCCCCTTGTGGCCCCTCAGTGCTATTGCACGTCGAGGCTCTTCGGCATTGGCTTCGCTTTTCAGACGTGTAGACGATGACCACGGGTCAGAATTTGTCCTCCCTCCATTTCAGGATGAGGATAAGGGAGGAATTCCCCAATAAAAAAAAAAACCAACCTTTTTAATGAGGAAAAAAACCCAAAAAACGGAGGACCGACCCGGCGACGTCTCTTTTTCAGGACAGACAGACACATGCGGAGATTGTACGAGAAGAGTAGATTCAGGAGGATGTCAAGACACTCGCAGACGCTTTGCAGAGCAGGTGGGACTCTGAGCAACACGACCTCCTCTCCGTCGTACGAAGTGTTCGGAGCGACAGTTTGTCAGTCACGGTTTACCAAAATTAATAAGCTGTCGCTCCGTTGTCCCGTTCGTGCCCGCTCCCTGCGGCGTCCTCAATTTATTTTGTCTCCGCCGCCCCGCTGCCCGACCGCTCTTGGAAATGTGGGAAAAAAAATCGCGGACTAAAAGTCGTCGGTGAGAAAGGCAAAGTCGTTTCCTCGCAAACCACCGTAGCTCCGGGGACGTCAACCGCGACAACCCGGCGGCGCCGCCGCGGCGCCGGAAATCTCGGCGCGCCTGCGAGCCTCTCCACCGTTAAATGCTGATCAATGGCGAACAGGTGGCTGATGTGCCCGACTTTTATGACTACGGATGTGGAGCGACGTGTTGGACACCGGCAGTGTGGCTGCAGCTCTCGGCAGAGTTGAGAGGGAGGAGGAGGGTGGCGGTGGCGGTGGCGGTGGTGGAGGTGGGGGTGGTGGTGGGGGGGGGCAGATTCTCAATTCTCCACACAGAAGTAGTAAAGGTCACTCAGAAGCCCCGCAATCAAATGCACCATGTGTCACTCCCTTGCGTCGTGTACTGTATGTGACCGGAACGCAGATCCGGAGCTTTCATGGTCCCGACAGCAACAAAGCGCTCCCTCCAAGATTTAGTGGAGTTCATCGGCGATTGTTTTTGTCGCATTTCTCGAAATTGCGATGTCGTTTCTGGTGTTTTAAGTGAACGTCAAAACATTTTTTTTTATTTAACAGCTACCTACCGTAGAGTAACGTGCAGTATATAGTCGCTTTCTATGATTAAGTAAGCACGCTGCACATCCCAGAAATATTATGAGTTCTAATCTTTTTTTTTTTATATCTTTTTTTTTTTTTTTTTTTTCCTCCGTTTTGTTTTTTTTGTCTTCCCGTTGAGCCAGCATGCGGTTTTGTTGTTACTTTTGTGAATAAAGAGAGTTTTGCTGAAAAAGGTCGCTTGAGGCGTTCATCCCCTTTTCGGTCTGTCCACGGCATTTTGCGCTGGACAATCGCGGGAGTTTTGCGAAATCGCAAGCTCGCGCAAATATCGCAAAAGATAGCTCGAACCCGAGGAGGCGATTGAGCCGGTTATGCCCGTTTTCGGAAGAATTGCTGAAGGTTTTCTTTTTGCCGTGACGACGACGACGACGCCCCCCACCTCTCCCCCCGCCCACCCCCGTCTCCCACCACCGCTCCCAGTGTGAGACAGGCAGCTGTATTATTTTCACCAGGGCCAGCAGGTCTTTATCTTGTTCTCAGGTTGTCTTCAAGGGATTTCACAGCAGCAGTGATTTGTCTGCTACACACACACACACACACACACACACACACACACACACACACACACACACACACACACACACAGCGAACGTACGCACGTACAAAACGCACGCTCAGCAGGATGTTCTTTCTTGCCGCTTTTCTGTTTTCCTGTCGCTGACCTGTGCCGCACTATTGTAACCGCACGTCCTCCTGCGCCCCGCGTGCTCCTCGTGCACCCGCTGACAAGCACGCCCGCAAACAGATTTCTGTCCTCGCGAGGACCTCCTCCTCGACGTTGTCTTTTCCTTGCCCGCTAACTCGAGAGCTTTTAAAGGGTCGACTCACCCGCAGCGCGAAAGGAAAATCTCATCCACTTTTTTTAAGTGGCGCGAGACCTCGGAGAAAGCTGCGCTTCAACGGGGACTCGGTTGAAGTGAATTTTGTGCTGATGGAAAAAAAAAAAAAAAATCATCCATTGACTTCGACTGCCATCATTTGTCAAATGTATTTTTTTTTTCTTTCTTCCAGAAGACTGCACACTGGACTTTCTTGGAACCGACCCATTGGCCTCGTCCTAATGATAAACTTTATAGTATAGTTACTTCGGGTGTCCAAACTCTTTGCGAAAAAACTTTTGCACAAAAACTTCCACCAGCGGGAACGAGAAATGTTGCGTCCACTGCGACGCTCTGGTGTTTCAGAAACATTTTAATTGCTGAGATCTTGGAACGTGGTGACACGGTTAAAAATAAATAAATACAAAGACTCATATTAAGTTCGAGTGGGAAGTGAAATGCGTGTCGTTGGATAGAATAAACACAGACTGACTTTCAACCTTGGAGACCAGTGTTCAAGTACACGATAAAAGAAGAGTCTTCCAACTCAACGTAGCGTATTTAACTGTACGTCAAGAACTTACTTACGTGATTTACGTAACGCTACTTGTGCAAATACTTATTTAAACCCAAACCGTTCTATTTACCAAATCACAACCGTGTGTTTTTTTTTTTTTTTTTTTTGGTGCACATTAGTTTGCACGTCTGGGCGACGTAAAACGAGACACCGGTGTAGCTCCCTCTAGTGGAGTGAAGGGTTTATTACATGCTGGGGAAAAAAAGAAAGAAAAAAAAAACGGGTTGAAATGAAGGGTCATTGATCAGTAAGGTGATCAGACAGAAATTCAACAATCCGCCATATGACATACAGATGGATTTAAAAAATATATATATTTCTCACAATCCCACCGTGTAAATAGAACAAAACAAGAAAAGCAAAAACATGCAACAACAAAAGAACAAGACAACGTTATTCTTTCGGCAGGTAGAGCGTTCAGCAAATTACTAACCAAACTACTCCTTGTAGTATATATATATATATATATATATATATATATATATATATATATATCCGTCACAGTTTACAGAGTGACATCCTGTTCTAACCTTTGACTCTTCCAATTTTCAGTCATTGTGCGCCCACAGTTTTTTTTTTTTTTTTTTAGCAAAAAGAGGGATTATTACCAACATTACTACGTCTGCTCTGTAAAGTGGTTTAAGATAATTTGGCTGAAACTATTGGCTTGTTTTTAAAACCGTTATCATCGGGGTGCCGGTGATTTTCTTTTTTTTTGTTCACCATGTGTTCAGACCTCAGCTAATTATCCAGTGAGCACAATATCATTACTCCCATAAGAATGATGGTCAAAAGAATGAAAACAAGAACCAATCCATAATAAAAAATAAAAAAAAAAAAAAAAAAAAAACATAAGTATATCTTAAATTATCAAACAGTTTGGAAGATAAAAAAAAATTTAAAAAATGGCTCGAATGTTTTATCTTTCGGAAAATATCCTCATATCCTCTCTAACTCTTAAAGTGGTCCGGTCCTCACAAACGTAGTGGAACCAAATGAATCACACACACACACACACACACACACACACACACACACACACACACACACACACACACAGCTCATAACTCTGGATATTTTCCCTCTGTCTCCTCGCCCAGAACATTATAAACCCTCTGTCATCACCCCTCCAGTACCTGTTTATCACATCCACAAACTCCCAGCTGTGCACACACACACACACACACACACACACACACACACACACACACACACACACACACACACACACACACACACACGAGCTCATTAACTGACCCGGGAGGCTCGAGTCCTGCCCGGCTGTGTGTCTCTGCGGAGCAAAGGTCAAAAGGTAAAAGTCTCCTCGGTACCGTCGGTGTGTGTGACGGGTCGGGATGCCGAGATTGACCCAGATTTTTGTGATTTCTCTTCGACCGGAGGGGTGTCCAAAGTTACGTTTCTTGGGAATTTGGCATCTCTTCCAAAAAAAAAAAAAAAAAGGGGGGAGGAGAGGGGAGGCGGAGGTAAAAAAAAAAAAAAAAATAAATGGCGAGGAATCAGTTGATTTACCTGAAAGGAGGAACGCGTAAAAAAAAAAAAAAAAAAAAAAAAAAAAAAAAAAAAAAAAACGATTTTCCGACGGTTGAATTATCTTTTTGATCCGAAGCGAGAAAGCTGCGACGGAAGACAAAGACGTCGCCGTCGAGGAAAATGCCACCATTTTTGACATCTGCGGCTTTTCTCGCTTTTCTCCACGGCTGCACAAGAGATTCACATTTCAAATGCCAGCAGGCACACGGGAGGGGGGGGGGGGAGGGGGAGGAGGTCGGTAGGAGGGGGTAGGGGGGGAGGTATTGCGGGAGGGCTGATTTGATCAAGCGGCAGGCAGCTACAGTCGTCGCCCCCCCCCCCCCCTCCCCACCACCCCATCTTTCTTCCACGGAGCGAGGGAATAAAAGTGACAGAGTGCAATCACCGTCTCTTATCTGCCAATGAGGGCGAATGGGTAGGGACGAGATTGAGTGACCAGCCGGCTGTGGCGCGTCTGCCCCGTTGTCGGCCCTTATTGAGTTATGACTCGGCAGGAAGTGGCGTGTCGTGAGCCCCACGCCCTCTCTCCCCTCTCTCTCTCTCCCCCTCCCCCCTCTCCCGATATCGGATGGGCTGCGATGAAAAGACGTGCCCGGAGCAGGTTTCGGGGCGATGTCGTACGTCTTTACGGGAGCGATACTGAACTTCAAGGGGCTCCGACACAAGAAACGATCGGATGTGAACAGCCGATTGTTTGACCCCGATCGGACACGAAAAGTCTTAAACTCCGATGAAGCTGTCAGTGAGTTGGTTTTTTTTCTTATTCTTAACGTAGCGACAGCAAAATTCCTTCGCTGCAAACGTACGTCAAAGTTTGCGTCAAACGACCACCTTTTAAAAGCTTGAGAAAACCCACGTTAACAAAGCAATAAAGGTGTTTTGAGTGTCACGCAGGAAGTCTGTAGATGCTTTTTGACTTCCTGTGAACGTCGGGACTTCCTGTGACCGTCGGGATTTCCTTTGAACGTCGGGATTTCCTGTGACCGTCGGGACTTCCTGTGAACGTCGGGACTTCCTGTGACCGTCGGGACTTCCTTTGAACGTCGGGACTTCCTGTGACCGTCGGGACTTCCTGTGACCGTCGGGACTTCCTGTGACCGTCGGGATTTCCTGTGACCGTTGGGACTTCCTTTGAACGTCGGGACTTCCTGTGACCGTCGGGACTTCCTTTGAACGTCGGGACTTCCTGTGAACGTCGGCCCGCCTTGTTTTTTTTTGTTTTTTTTTCAAGCTTCCTCTCGACACCGGAAGGTTTTGACTTAATTGTCAAGCGGCCGACGAGTAAATCGAGTCCACTGCCCCGACTGAAACTAATACAGTCGATTTTGTCGGTTAACGAGGGTTTAAATAGCCCGCTCAGTTTCTTTTAAATCGAGTTTACGCCGCTAACGAATCACCCGGAATACAGAACGGAAAATTAAAAGTGGCCTGCTCTAATTATTTGGCTGACTAAATGACCGGCGGTGGCGTTTAGCCGTTTGAGGAATAACGCAACCGAGTTGACATTTTTCAGTCCCCTTCATTTTTTCCAACAGTTTGAGAGCAGCGTGAATAAGAGGTAAAAGCTGCAGCTTTTTAAAAAAAATTTTTTTATTATAATTATTATTGCGTTCGGCACTTCGTATAACCCTTTCACACTGAGTTAACGTGATGGTATATTAATTTTTTTTTTTAAAGTGCTTAATGCAGGTTTAAGTGCTGCCCTTATTTCTGTGCTACTTCTTTCCTGTTTTGTGCACGTTTTCGAAAGATGTCTCTTTTTCAATTTTAACCTCAAACTAAAACAAACAGATTGCTCACGTATCTTTAATTACTTTTTTTTTCCCCTTTCGTATATATATATCTATATCTATATAGATATAGATATCTATATATATATCTTCCTTTTCTTCTTACTTTCACTTTCACTTTTACATTTTCACACATCCTTCCTAGTTCTTCTTCCGCCCGTTTTCACGCCCACGTAGCCTTCGCCGTCCCGGGCCGCTGCCCCCACCACCCCACCCCACCCCACCCCGTTCGAGCGAGGTAACGTACAAGGACGGCAATCATCTAAGGGACATTGAAGCCCGCTCGCCGAGTCGGGCTTTGGGATTCGCGGAAGATTACAGCGAGCGATTAAAAAAAAAAAAAAAACGGCCGTCGCGTTTCCATGCAGATTTGCACGCTTAAGCGGGGGGCGGGGGGGGGGGTTAATATTAAAGCAGAAGCAGGATACTTCTTCCCTCCCCGCATTTAAACGCCTTTGTAAATCATTGTTTCAGCTGACATTTAACTTTTTCTTTTTTTTTTTTTTTGGCTGTGTAAATTTGGCTCCTCACCGACTCCCGAGAGCCGCGAAAAATGAAACGCGGTGAACTGAAACTAATTAGACGTTACGGATATTTCGTCGTCAAACACGGCGAAGGCGGTTACGTTCAAACAAAAATGAAGAGCGCTTTCATTTTCTTTTATTATTTAGATATCATTAAAAAGCTCGACATCCAAACGGCACCTCCCGATCACTCGCTCGCAAATCACCTCGCATGCGTAGTCTCCGGCTGAGTGTTTGTGTCCAAAAAAAAAAAAAAAAAAAAAAAAACTTTTGAAAGACCAACAAGTCAAAATGAATGTCATAAATTTCACGTTACATGAAGCACGTTTTCGACGGCGGCGTTTTTCTTCCATTTGGTTCGCAAACCAAACGCGTGAAGTTGCGCAAGAAAGTCAGAATCGTGCGTTAACAAACGCATTTAATTGCGCCCTTATTATCCTAATTTCACGTTATAAAAGGCCTCAGTGATAATGTCCTAGTTTTTTTTGTTGTTGTTTTTTTGCCGGAATAACAGCCGTGCGGAGGTTTTATAGACGACTCACGAGAGAGCAAAAGTGTTCACTTGTGTAAATGTGAAATGAATGAAAATGGAAATAAAAAAAAAACAAATTAAAAAATGTGTTTTTTCCAACACCACGAGCGCTCTTTCTGATCGGCCGTCACACACGTACTCAGCGGTAATTGTCATCGACGCTTAACAACAACCCAATTCTTATTTTCCTCTTCGACGACGGTGCGAGTTTACTTTCATTTGCTCTTCGCGCCCTTTTCCTTTCAAACGTGTGAAAATGCACTTCTCGCCCTACGACTCACCCGTGGAGGTTTCCCCCCCCCCGCCGGGCGGAGACCGACGTCGCCGGGTCCGGAGACGGACGGACTCCCCGTTTCCTCGGCTTTAAAAGCGCCACCGACCGCAGCCGAGTCGGGTAGTTAAATCTTTGGTCGCCAAAACAGCTGATTATGGGAAAAGAGCTCTGCGGCCGCAGTGTTTTCCTTGATATGCACTTTGAAATGAAACACTTTGTATGCTTAATAAGTTAAACGCGTACGGGTTGCAAAGCACTTGCACAGATGTTCTAAAAAAAAAAAGAAAAAAAAAAAAGACCTTTTTTAGTTTTTTTTTAGTTTTTTTAAAGAGGACGTGGCTCCTAACCTCCAATAATGTCATTAGTTTTGGGTTCAGTGAAATTTACAGTGGCTCACGGTCTGCGCCGTTTTATGGGCTTTCCCAGCAGCCAAGAAAGGTTTCAAACGGGAAACTCCGTTCAGCGAGACGGACAAAATCGCTTCCTTCCCGGTCTGAGACTTAAATTTGACCTTTGACACCGGCGGGTTGATATCCTGCCACCGTCGGTGGGTTTATTTTTTATTTTTTTCTACTCGATCAAAATCCTGCGTGTTTTGGCGGTTTGTAAACGCGCTGCGAGCGTGACACCGATATAACGAGAGTTATCGCTTCTTTATTTGAATAAAGGTCAGGAATAAAACAGCTCGTTTCACCAGCGGGACGCGCGGAGGACATAAAAAGCTGCAAATAAAACAGGATGTCCAAACGCGAAGGGGGGTTTTTATCGCCTTTTTTTTTATCCGCGCCGGCATCACGGTCAAAGGTTTAATAAACTTTCAAAACGTACGACCCGCTCCGCAATATTTCACAAACTAGCGGTTTTCAGCTGCGGATTTATGTCAAACGTTAACGTTCGGTAGTGGACGCGTATATGCGTCTGATTTATTTACATTCCCAGTTGAGGGAGTATTCGGGCTGCGGGGCTTGAAAGGTCGCCTCTATAAAGTTTGCGATCTTTGCGGGGGACGGCAGCGACACAGAAAGTGAAATGTTGCATATTTATCTCTGTTGATGGAGCTGCTGCGAGGGTTCGATACCAAACGCTCTGATAAAAGGCAGAGAAGTCGATTGTAGTGCTGGAGGTTCGGCAAGATGAGGGATATCTGAAAAGGTTTTGAGCGGGGACGGGGGGACTTTACCAAAGTCCGGTCGAGAGATCTTCTTATCCATCCTTTTGTTTCATTCAATGGCAGTTGGCAAACAGCCTTTAGTTGCATTTCTGCCACCTTCTGGCGGTAGTGGTGAATTACTACGAAACACTGGTAGTACCGAGGGAAATAGGACAAAAGAGATTAGTCACAAAAACGTCCGCCAAAAAAAACAACAACAAAAAAACGGTCTGTAGCAGGAAGTGACCATATTTGGAACGAGCACGGGGGGAGGAGCCAGCTGGTGGATCTGACTCGATCTGACGGGATTATTTTCACACGGGCCGCCAAAAAAAACAAATAAGGAGTGACTTTAGCGAGGAAAACCTAGACAACGCGTGCATAAAAAAACCAAAAAAATTGACTTCAAATTTCATGAGAAGTTAAATGGGAGTCTACGGAGCCGGAGGATTTATTTTTTTTTTATTTTTTTGGAGCCGACCTCTAGTGGCACCCGGCGGTATTGTATTTTTCAGACCCCAAAACTACGTCCACTTTTGCAGATTTTCTCCCCGCTTTCTTTTAACAGCGTAGATATTACAAAAAAAAAACAAAAAAAAAAAACGTGTTCAAACCGCCGACTGTGCGTAAAAGTACTTCAAAACGAAACAGGAAAAACTCATTTCCGCGAATGTATTTCTTTAGTTGTACGTACCTCAGGTTTCGGTACGTTAAAACGCACAAACTAACATTTGGATTTACTTTGAAAAAAAAAATACAAACGCTCGGCCCGTGACGCTCTCAGAGAACAGGAGCGATTTTAGTTTACAATAGTTTGTCACGACCAGAAGACGACGCAACCGGGGAGGAGGCGAGAGCGTGCCACCTGCAGAGGAACAAACCGCATCAAGGAGGAAACTCAAAGTAAGAAGCTGCCACGGGCTTGCCCACACAGTTTGACTGACAGGTGATCTCTGGGAAGAAGAAGAAGAAAAAAAAAAGACAAGAAAAAAGAAGCTGTGCAGAAACGCCGCGGCGGTGAGAGACGAGCAACAAAGAAAGAGAGAGAGGGAAAAAAAAAAAAAAAGGAAGGAAGAAAAAGAAATAAATACCGGATGTCACGGATTACCTCCTCATAAAAGATTCTCATTTCCAGCACATCCATTCTCATCAGTGCGAGGGCTGCTGATCTCCTGTGCCAACGACTGCCTGCCCAAATAAAGGTATAAAAAGAAAAAGGGAAAAAGCGGAGCAGTCGAGGACACGCGATATGTTTCACCCGCATCATCATTCTGCTGCCACTTCTCTTCCCGTGGTGATGTTTTGTTTGTTTGCTTTTTTTTTTTTTCCTCCTTCCACAACAGCCTGAAGAAAGAGTCAAGCTTCCGTGATGTGTCAGTACGCCTGTCACCTCGAGGAGGTGGTGGAGGTGGTGGTGGTGGTATGGGAGTGGAGTGGAGGCAGGGGGGACTGGAGAGAACGGGGGGGTGCAGTCGCAGTCACATACGATGCTGCATTAATTGGTGTCACTTCACCGAGGGAGGCGGTAGAGGGGTGGAGGTGGGGGGGGGAGGCGCCGCGTTACATTAGCCACCCCCCACCACCACCACCACCACCTTCTCTGTCTTTCTCCCTGACAGCCTAATTAGTTTTTGTGAGCTGCAAATGCACATGTGTGTGTGTGTGTGTGTTAACTTTGACTTAACAAACAGGTATGGGAGGGGGGGGGGGGCATGAAGGACATAATTCTTTACAAGTGGGTGGTGGTGGTGGTGGTGGTGGTGGTGTGTGTGGGGGGGGGGGGGTGACGGCACATGAAAAATGTCCTGATGAGTTATGGGTCATCAACACCTTCTCTGCTGCTAATCAGGACCATGTTTACTCCCCCCTCCTCCCCACTCCTCCCCCCACCCCCCCCCCGCCTCGCCACGCCAACAGCACTTTTTTTTTCTCCCCAGGCCGCCGGGTCCTAAAGGGAGCTGGCGTCGCTCGTCACTGACCACTTTCCATCTTTTTTTGAGAGGTCCAAGTTGGAGGCACTTCAGGACCTGAAAATAAATCTCGTCATTAACTGAAAAAAATTGGTATAATAGTATAATAATAATAATGTATTTGGCCCTTTAAGATTTTAAATAAAAATACATTTATAAAAGTGGGGGAAAAAAAACGCAGCTTCCGGGTCTGAAGAATGAGGCCGAAGCTGAAGTGCCTCAAGCTGCAGTACCACCGAGTGCCACCGGAGGTTGTCTCCAAAAAGTCTCCGGCTCCGTAGACGTCCATTCAACTTCTCTCATTAAAATCGAAAGTCAATCAATTTCTTTCTCAACTTATTTCGGTTTTAGTAGCTAAAGTCGCTTCTTCTTCATAGTTTTCTGGCTGTCGATCGGAAAATAATCCGGTCATTAATTAGAAAATAAACTCCAAAAGAAGATGCGTTTGTTGTTTTGTTTTTTTGGGGGGGGGGGGGGATTTTTGAGATGTAACTTTTTAACACGTGGAGGTTTACGCCGGCCGTGAGATTTGCATCCACTGTTGAGCACTGAAAACGGCAAAGATCCACATGTTGTTTTATCTTTTTCGAGCTCCTGGGGTGCATTTCCCCCCTCCCTCTGTTAGTCATGCTCACGTAAGTAAACATCTAAAACTGCCAGGTACCTTCAGTCATCACGCTGATGTTTGTGCAGCGCATACAGTGCAAAAAACCCCCAAACTTTAATGTTATTTTTTCATGTAGAAAAATATCTTTGATTCCATGTAGGGGGTTGTGTGTGTGTGTGTGTGTGTGTGTGTGTGTGTGTGTGTGTGTGTGTGTGTGTGTGTGTGTGTGTGGGGTCGGTAACAGCTGTATCAATATAAAGCTGAGGTGTTTTTTTTGTGTTTTTTTATGATTTGGCCTCAAAGTTGATTTTATTTTTCCTTCTGCTCCCCAAATCAAAGAAAAACATAATTATAGAAAATGCTATTAATCAGAAACAGAAAAAACAAAAACAAATCTCGGTTCAAAATTTTGCCGCTCGGTTCACAGATCGAGGAGGTTAAACACGGGGATGGACCTCTCGCGTTGACAGTTGCAGGGTAGAGACCGTGCTGATTCGGCAGTTTTACCGAGACGTGGTTGTTTGTTATTTATTATATAGAAAGATCCAATCCTCCCCCCCCCACACACACACACACACACACACTGGACTCAGATCATCCCAGTTTCCTTTTCAGGGTTTATATCGAAACCGAAATCACTCATTCAGGGACGATAACACAATAACCCACGCATTTTTGTTTTTCTTGGCCCTGGTTTTATATTGACATTTTCTTGACGTTATTATCTCGGCATTATCTCGGCGAACTGCGACTGCCGTGTTTCTGCTCGTTTGCACCGCTCTCCCCCTCGACAAACGGGAGCTCCTGGATAACCTTTCTGTGGGAAAACTGATATCGCGGGCCGGGAAGATTAGACTTTTAATAACGAGGCCAATATTTGACTCCAGACTTTTTGCGGTGCAAAAGAAAAAAGAAAAACATCAATATTGCTGGTCGTTAAACAAACGGTGAACAAAATTTTTTTTTTTTTAAATCGCTTTCGGACCGGTTCCCGCTCCAGAGGCGCGGCAGACGGACGCAGTAAAACATTTAATCACCGCTCTTTAAAAGCTCCCAGATTTATTCACACCTCCCACCACCACCACCACCACCACCCACACCACCGCCCCCACCCGGCACTGCGGAGGGCTGCAAAATGGTGCGATCTGATGTGTTTAAAATACCGCCCTTGATCCGCCCGGGGCGAGAGAGGGCTTCGCTGGCTCGTTTCCTTGTAACGCGACCCGCCGTTTAACTGCCCACCAGTGATGGGAGAGAAAGGGGGAAGGGAGCCGGGGAAGCCAGCGGGCACTGGAAGGTCAGCCCAATGTGAGCCGGCGAGCCCGGCTGTTGTTTACCAGCCGGGCTCGCCTCCGGAGGGTACCGGGGGGGGGGGTGGAGGTGTACCCAGCCTCCGACCCTCCGCGGCCCGCCGGGCGCTCCCTCGGCAGACGTGAGGCCGGGGCCAGAGAGAGAGAGAAAAAAATAAATAAATAAATAAATAAACTCCCACCGACTTCCTCGCTACCACTAGAAAATGGTTCTCGTCTGTTATTCACGATGCCCGCGAGGGCCGGCGGCAGCCTCTCCGTCTCTAACACCTTCCCGACTGCCGAGCCGGAGGGTGGACGAGTACGAGTAAATGCTTCTTTTCTTTTTTTTTTTTTTTGAGGGACCTTGCTTCACCTTTGAGCATAAACTGACGATTTAAAAAAATTTTTTTTTTTTTTTTTTTAATGTATACACAGGACAAGAAATGCAAAATGCAAAAAAACGGACCCTTTTTCGTTTTGTTGTTGTTTTTCTTTATATCTGCGTGACCTTGCGAGTCGGAGCCGCGTCGTTTGTCGCACCGACGGATCGCAGACAGAAGGTTCGCGGCCGTCTCGGCGCGTGCTGTCTCGCGCGATTGTCTACTCGGGTTTTTTTTTTTTTTTGATGGATACGACGGCGTAATCCTCGTGACAAAACCCGACCGCCCGCGGCTCCGGCTGGGCAGGACTCCCTCGTTTGCACGGCCGAGGGATGTAAGCGGCGAAGACACAAAAAAAACCACACAAAAAACACCCGGATGACGAACGCATGACGAGGTCGCTGGAAAACAACGTCTGGACGGGTTTTCTGTTTTTTTTTTGTTGTGGTTGTTTGTAACTGACAGGAAACATAATTACGGACATCGAGTTCTGGTTTTTTTGGGGTTTTTTTTCCTTTGTGCCAAACAACAACAACAAGTCCCCGTTGTGACTTTGATGAGGACGCAAAGGAAATAAGAACAGATAAATCAGAAAAAAATGAAATCCAGAGCTGGAGGTCTTCAAAGTCTGTAAACTGCTGCGTGAAGCTTCAACACGGGCGCTTTTGAAAACCTTGACAGCACCCTTGGATACGCCCCCCCCCGCCCCCTCCAGCTGAGCCCGCCCCTGGTGGGCCTTAGTGGTATTGCGCTTTATGGCGCTTAACCTCACTTGACAGACCCGGACACTACACCCAATTTTTTTTTTTTTTTTTTTTTTTTTTTTTGTATACTCTGCATGGTAACCATGTTATCGCAGGCATTTTGTCCATGCTATTTTTCTCCCCGTTCAATTATTAACAAGAGGAGTAAGTTACAGACTTGCCGATTGGCTTCTCAAGGTCGTTAGCTGAGCTCGAGTCCGCAAACTCCTGCTCAGTCGTTGGAACAGTTTGTAATCCAAAAAGCAGCGGTTTCATTGCAGCGGATGATGCAACGCGCCGAAGAATTGACACCTTGCCTTCATTTTTTTTTTTTTTGGACCCGTCCAGCTCTCTGTCGCCTCAAAGGCTATAAACTCCCCCCCCCCCCCCCGCGCACTTACCGTCGGTCAATGGCCCGAATTTGCTCGTTAAAGTTCACTGAAGTTGAACGGATTAAATTCGCCCCTCGAGCAAATCCTCTGATCACACCGCTTCCGTTGGAATTAATTGATTTTTACCATGAAAGTTTGCCATTTTAAAACCTGACGGCTGAAAAAAAAAAAAAAAAAAAAAGAGGCGCCGACGAGTCGGAGTCAGGACTCAAATTTCAAATCCCTCTTCGGCACTCCCGATACAACGCTCGCCGCCGCGCGATAATAGAAGGGATGCGAAGATATAGCTGCTCCTCTTCTTCTTCTTCTTCTTCTTCTTCTTCTTCCTCACTCTTCCGTCTCCACTTGTGCGCCGCCGTTTTCTTTCAGATGCGGTAATGATGCTATTTGGGAGGGCGGGCCTCGATAACTCCGCCGCCATAATCTTCCGGTGTAATCCTCTCTTCTGTAAATTGGGCCCTTTTGCTTTTCGACTGCCAAGAGTTCCCCGAAGAGTGCTGTTGAGAGACACTCTCCTACAGATAACCCCCTCTGGTTTCCCATCTCTCCCCCCCCCCACCTCCCCCATTTCAGCCGTTGACATGTTGTCATTTTGCTGTTGCTATCTTCTTTTAAAGCGCAGACTTTTTTTTTTTTTTTTTTTGTATTCCTTTGCTTTTCTCATGAAACGGGACCTTTTTTTTTTTTTTTTTCCAGAAATGCACACAAAGTTAAGGACACTGCATGCGGCGTCTGTTTGGAAGATTATGATCGCTCATAATACTCGGCGTGCCTCCGGGCCAGCCCGTGTCCTCTGATGCTTCGTCGAGTATGCGGATGCGGGCGAGGAAGGCGTTTGGAAAGAGGCCGCGCGTTGCGTAGTTTGAAATGATAATGATGAAGACAGGATTGTATTAAACCTGTTTTATGGGTGGCAGCTTTAAGAGGCTACAACTCAGCCTATTCTGTTACTATATGGCTTCTTGTGCACTGTGGTCTAATAATATCTTTAAGAACTGCAATAACACGCGCTGCTATTCTGGTGGGGAGCCGGCTCACGGATACATCAAAGAAAGAAAGGGAAAGCTGCACACTCATAACTCTCATGCAGTCTTTTTTATTTTTATTTTTTTATTTTTACTTCACTGAGATTCTCTCTGCCAAAAATTGATCTCGAGAATTTAAAATAAAATGTTTGAGTTATGGGCTTGCAGCCTTCCCCTTCTTTTTGCCATTATTTTTTAGTTTGAGCCTTAAAAGGAATTTTAAAAAATAACAGAATTGTGTTTTATTTTTCCAATTTATTAAACACAAAAGAAACATCTCCGCCAAACATATAACAAATTCGCATAACAGCAACAATTGCGGTCATACAATTTAAAACAAGACCGTAACATCACGTCAAGTCAAGCCTGGTATTTTAATAATACAAGAACAACAATTCCACAACAGATCAGCTAATAGCAAACAATTGAACAAATATCAATAAGGTTTCATAGTGATGTCATTAATAATGATAAATCTATGTCCCCAGTCTTTGATATTTTCCGCCTCACCCATTTATTTAAACTTGAGTTCTTTGGTTGACCTTTCCTAGTTAAGTTTTCCCGAATGTAATAATGTTTAAGATATAAAATGAGTCAAATATGTAAACTTGGCCAATTAACACAACCAATAATAGCTTTTTTGGTGATCTCGAAATCCCTCAATTAATATTAAAAAAGAGATAGAGGTAAAAAAAATATTAACCAATCTGCCACCTACTGCCAAAATAATGCAACCACTGGACGGTACAAAAACCGATATGTAATGTCAGCACATCAGAACAAAATCTACACATATTATCATTCGTTACGCTCCATCACGTAATTTAACAGAAAACAGAACTGTTGGATTAAATTTGTGATTACAAACTGGAGGCTTGTTTGTTCCACTGTTTTGGTTGCTTTCGTTGTCTGGTATTTTCGTCTCTTGTCTTTTTTTTTCTGCACAACATGTCGTATTAAATTAGTTTCCTCCCTGCCGCTCCAAAATCTACAGTTGGCAACAAAAATAAAATCCCATAAGAGAGATCATTATCGTCTTTGTTGGTATAGTACTTGAGCGCTGAAGCAAATGCAAATCGTCTTCCCTTCAGATGAACCGCAATGTTTTTTCATGCTCAAAATGAAGCTCAAGGGTGACATTTACTTTTGTCTCGAAGGCAGTCGTGAAAAGTTGCGGTTTCTATTTCGAGACTGCAAAGTTATACATTCTGGTTTTCCAGCAACAGACAACATATAAACGGTAATGTGGACAATCAGAAGGTTGGTTTCACAGCCGATGTACAATCCGTCTTAAAAGTTTTGTGATCAGAAGGTCACGTGTTCAGTTGTCAGGCCATCAGGTTCAACCTGGGTGTGAAAGTTAAAGTCTCTCCCTCATTACCTTCCCAAAGATAACATTAAGCAAGGCAATGAACCCGCAAACTGCTCCGGCAGAGCGGCTCAGTGGCCGACAGATCGGGCTGTGGCTCCCCTGAGCAGCTTTCCAGGTGTGACTCTGTGAAGTATGTCCCGAAGAAAAGCATTTGTTCTCAGTAAATCTGCCCCCGGTAGAAGTCGAAGGTGTTTGTCATATATTTGTCTGCAGGTCTGAAAAAAAAAAAAAAAAAAAAAAAAAAAACGGACGTAATAAGTACTAAAAAGTCTTAAAATAACTTACAAAAGTCTTTAAAAAAAAAATGTCCCCTTCCATGCTGTGGGCAGTAATGGGAAAATAATATCTCATTTTGGGCTGTCAGGAAACATTACACACCCATAAAGTTGCCAGAAAGCTCATTATGAGAAAGTGTCATTTTTAGCAAACTAAAAATAAGCCTAAATGAATTAATCATTTTCAATTAGTTGATTCATCCATCCATTCTCTGCCCCTGATGAGGGTCCAGGTTGTGTAATTAATTGCATTTAATTTATTTTTTTAATTACCGTTATATACTGCTGTTAAGCACTGAAGTAGTGATATAGTAATAATTGATGGTATAGGTCATACTGGTTTACATTATATGTTAATATTTTAGACTGTGCGATTGTAAAACAGATGTTAGATAACAGTTTATGTGGTATTTAAAGAAATGCACTTTAAACAGTGAATGTTGTAAAATTATGAATAATCTCAATTAGCTGCGAGGATTTTATACAGATTTTTAGAAAAGTTGTCTGCAACCTTTTTTCCTGGGAGAGCTCTTTTGACAAAATGAAATCAATGAATGATAAAAGTCGACGTACAGCTTCCGGGTCTCAAAAATGAGGGCGATGCGGAAGTGCCTTAAGCTGCAATACCACAGAGTGCCACCAGTGGTCGGCTCCAGAAAACCTCCAGCTCCGTAGACTCCCATTCAACTTCCCTCAAAAAAATTCTAAGTCAATACATTTTATCCACAAGTTATTTCGGTTTTGCGAGCTAAAGTTTCTACTTCTTATTAGTTTTCTGGCGGTCCATCTGAAAACAATCCCGTCATTAATGAGAAAATAAGCTTTGTGTTTTTGTGGGGTGTGTCTTTTTGATTGACAGACCCGTGGTGCAGTCAGGTTACCGCTATCGGTGGCCGGGACGTAGCATTCTCGGGTTTTCCAATCAGATAGTCAGATCCACCGCTGGCTCCTCCCCGGTTTGTCCAAACACGGTCACTTCCAACTCCAAACCACTCCGAAGTAGCGAGATGGCGACGGCCAAAATCCGAACTCGAGGCTTCATAATGGACGTTCACACACCAGTGGTTGGCTCTCGGTTGCCGCTCGATTGATACCCTTCGCACATTTTGCAACGGGTCAAATAAAACACACACATCTAAGATTCGACACGGAAAATCCAGTGTTTCGTCATCGATTTTGGACGACCCACTCTGAAACGGGGTGGCGCGCCACCGGTAGCTTTCCAGACTGACACACCGCTCTTCGGTTACGCCGATTCCAGCTACAAAACACAATGTCCTTGACGTCTCTGAAACGAGTTCCAGGACAGCGGATCATTTCTTTTGTTCAGCTAATTGGTGCACATTGTGAAATAATTACAACGAATGGAAAGAATGAGTAATGCGTGGGAACTTCGGATTTACCTCCGACCTCCTTTCCTTTTCTTTTTCTTTTTTTTTTTCTCTCGAACCGTTAAGTTTACGTCACAAGCCGGCGAACTCATCTGTGTTCTAAATTCTGCCTCTCACTTAGCTCTCCTTTCCTGGCCCCGCTGTCATCGATTCACGCGGGGTCGACTCTCTAATGGTGGAGTGACCTTCCTATTCCAGGCATAACAGAGGACTCGCGCCTCGCTTCCTTTGTAGACTGAAAAAACTCATCTCCTCAAGAAGCGCCTCGCATCTCCTCCACTAAAAAACATCAAATCACATTGCCTCTACGCGTCTTTCTTCTCCGCCGGCTCTCATGTGTTCTCATCAGAAATCTCTTTGTCTTCTCCTCTTCAACCTTTCATCATTCTGTCGCGGCGGAGATGTGAGGGGCGCTGTGGCCGTGACCTCTGACCTTCTTAGTATAGCTTTCTTGTAATGATGGCGATCTACTGTGGCCGGAGCCGTTCCCTCTGCTCCGGGGCTCGCTGGAATTTGTCAACTAAAAGGTCTACGCTGTAACTGAGAACGGGTGATTTCAAATAAATTAAATAAAAAATTTAAAAAAATCCTTCAGGGGGAAAGTATACCGTGATACAGAATAGTGTTTTACAAGGTGGAACCGCGATATAACTGCAAAAAAAGCTGGAGGACGTCGGAACGGATGATGTTCAGTGTCGACGTTACTCCTTTTTAATGGAAGTAAAGAAGTAGCAATTGAATGAAGTCTTCTCAGTGCATTTGTCCTTTCCATGTGTTCCTTACACGCTCATTAACGGGCCGAGGAAACTATCCTGCCTCCTTTTTTTCTTTTAGAGAATGTAATATAAAAACCTCGCCGTGTTTTTAAGGCACGTGTTGAGGACCGGTTTTGCTGTTGTCCACCGACCACCGACACCCTTGAAAGCCACTGTGAAAAATGCACTGAAGCTTTCTCATTTTATTTAGACGAACCAATTTTGAATAAAAAAAAAAATAAAAAAATCGCCAAAACAAGGACGCCTGTTCAAGATCGAATGCAAGACGTGGAACAAAACGCCAAAAGACTTAAAAATGCTGAAAAACAACTTGTCATTCGACCGCGTATACGAGCCAAAGTGTTGATACCGGTTCTGAAATGTACCTTTTCCCGGCATGTTTGCAGGTACACGAAAAAGGAATGTCTTTAATGAAGCGCTTGCCACTTTTTGACAAGCGGAAAAGGGAATAAAACTCCCCTCAGGCAATTCGGGAAAGGCGGAAAATAACGTGATAAAAAAAAGACAACATGCAGGCAAAATTCCCTGATATTCCACGGCTTGGCCCCGAAATGATCAAATCCTCTGACTTTTGATGTTCTAGAAAAGAGGTATTAAAATTCCCTGATATTCCATGACTTGGCCTGTGATGATGAAATCCCCTGACTTTCTATGTCTGAAAAAGACTTTTTTTGAAATTCCCTGATATTGCCTAGAAATTCCCTGACCCGTGGGAACCCTCTGTCTCGCAGCATCTCCAGTCTTTCCCCCGTGTCCTCTTCAGGCAAAAGATTCGTTGAGCAAACTGTGCGCTCTCAAGACAGTTTCTCCTCAAAAGCCTTCCCGGCGTCGAACTTGGCTGTACAAATGACAAGTGACAGAAGCAGTTGTTTTTTGCAGCATGGAGTGATGGTCGCTGTCGGACGCACTGTGAGGCCCGCAGCTACGCTCGGAAAGGCGCTCAACAACAAAAAAAAAATGACAGCAACTAAAGAGAGTCGGTCCGGTTCAAAAACACACAGCGAAGGAATCGTTTTTCTTTCACTACCTGTTTCGTGTGGTCATATTTATGGATTCAAATAACGTCTGACCATTAGAGGAGAAGGAGGGACGGCCCCGAGGAGGATGTTTTGCAGCTTATTGTAAGTGAAACCTATTCACCCTCGGTGTTAATGCCGGTGTCGTGGCGGTCAGGAAAAGCCTGCAGCACCGGAGGTCCCTCGTGGGAGAGGGTCGCAACCTCGCCCAATTCAGTACTTCCATTTTCTCTGCTTTATTAGACGCCTGCGAGCAAACCTCGACTCGCTAAATCCCGGCATGTCCTCGTACTGAAACAACGGCGCAGGTGTATTTCCGATGATTCCCTTTAGTGACATATACGAGGGCTTTCGGCGCCCGCTGTCGGACCAACACGACCCGTAGGAACATACAGGAACGTCGGAGAGGTACCAGAGAAGGCATGCTGTAAGGAAAAAAAAAAAAAACTATAATTAAAAAACAAAGTTAACTTATATACGCATAACTTCAGTCACCGACTACGGCCAGTAGAGGTCGCAGTGAATGTAAACATGGGTTGTTGCAAGCCTGCTCTCCACGGCCGTGTTTTTAGGGAGGACAGTCTGCAAAATCGGTGACACTAGAAATTACAAATTAATAGCCAGGACCATTTCTGTTTTCATGTGTTTCACTGGTAGATGGACAGGAAGCTTCCTCTCCAACAGCGGCGCTCCTCACGTGTTTTTTTCAGTTATTACATAACACCGGTGTAACGCGACGGCGGTTGAGCATTAGAAAAACACGCCAAAAAAAAACCCAACAAAAAACCATAGATTTGGCGCTTACGGACCGGGTCTCCAGCTGAACGTCATGAGCTCCCTCGTGATGTTTTTACTCGCACGGACGTCGACCACACGCTGCTGTTTTTCTTCTTCTTCTTCTTCTTCTTTTTTCTTGCGAGAGAATGATTGGTGGACCGGAGCGTCTCAGAGACCGCGGGGGTCAGACTGTGTGTGCGTGTCCTTCGGACCAAAGTTCAAACAGCGGTGTCGGCAACCGTCCACTCTGCTGGAGCGTCCTCGTGTCAGACGGCGAGACTCTACCACCGCCGAGTGGAACACGGGATCAACGAAATACTACACAGCGTCGACCTTTCACCGCCACCGATTCCCTATCTGCGAATGAAATGACAATTGCATTACTCAGGCACAGCAATCTGTGAAATGCGAAGGCATGAATGACCAAATCACGTATATTTTGCGTTGCATAAATCGCATTATACGTTTCTAAATTGTGTAATACAATTCCCCGGCGAGTGCAGTACGAGCTGAGAGCTCTCGCGGTTGTCGCGGCATGATTATCTCATTGTGTTGGAATATAAGCTGTTTTCTTGTGATTGCGACGCTCCGCTGTGTTCGCCAGCTAGTATCTACTTTATCCCTCCGTTGTTTGGTGATTGGGTGTTGGCGTGCTGGTGGAGACTCAGAGCCTTTTTTTTTTTTTTTCGCGGAAAATAAGTGCCGAGTGCTGGTGAGGTTTATGAAAATGATAAGACTAAAACCAAACAGTGGATTTGTGGGCTGTAAAAACGACGTGCTAAAAGATCCTAAAAAGTTCTATAGACGTGAGGGGAATAGTTATAAATTAGTGTAAATGAATGGTGGTTTTCTATCTGATTGGTTTGCGAACTGCCGTTTGGAAGTCTTGAGTCTTAACATTTTGGTTTCCGCCATCTTGGGTTTTTTGGGTCCAGAAGTGACCATATTTGGACGAGCCGGGAAGGAGCGAGGGGTGGACCCGAGGCGTGTCAATCAAACCAGCCACTCCCCCCCACCCCTCAAACATATCTCAATTTGAGACTTAGTAATGACTTTTTTTTACTTTATATTTCATGAGTGGACTTGATGCTTTTTGATGGGAGTCTCCGGGAGCCCGCCCCTAGTGGCCCTCAGTGGTATTACACTTTAAGTCACTTGACTTTTCAGACTCGGAGACTATGTTCAATTTTATGTACAATCTAAGTTTTTTCACTTTTTTTTCATCCCCCATTTTCCTCTCTTTCCTTGACTCTATTGTTCATATAAAATATTGAATCCTGCAGCTTTCAGCATTTTGGCCTGGTTTATATTGATTTTTATCCCTGACCGGAATCTTTCCACAATTGTATGAACAATAAAACAAGAACACAAGCTTGTTTTGTAATAACAGGACATTACACGTTATAATCACACACAAAAAAACAATATGCGAAACCTCAAAATATCATCATAATTGAATTGCCCCTTTGCTTACAAAAAACCCCAAAAAGACAACCATTTGTTATCCGCAGATAATAAAATCACGATGACGAGGTAGCAGCTTGTTGTGTCAAGATAATAAGATAACCTTCAGATAATGGAAAAAAACATGATCTGTTGTAACAGCGGCAGATGTTCTAGAACAAAAAGTGTTTTTCACACGATCATGTTTTCAGACTAAGATTATCATATTACTACAAGCAGCAGCAGCGGCACTATTTTTTTGAAATAGAGGCTGTTTCATGGTCGTCTCCTCCGAACATATGCTACTGTTTGATGGCTGAACACAAGATTATCGGTATGCAACAGTGGATACGTGCACTGGAAGCGCATTAATGTGAGACGTGTTCGCATCTGTGGGAGATGAAGTAAAGTGCATCAGCCGGGCATCTCGTAACGGCAGTCGATTTTTAAATTTTTTTTATTTTATTTTATTTTTCCCCCCACCGTGCGAGTGAGAGAGAGCCGAGCATGAGGAGGAATCAGAGCTCCTATTTGTTCTGCTTCCATTTGTCCCGGAGCTGACCTCTGACATTATTTCAGATGATAAACAAACAACCCAAATCTCTCCCTAATCTTTTGTTTTAGTTGGTGAAACCTGCTGGGGATTACCGAATCCCGGTGTTGGATTAAGATCAGACAGACACCCAGACACACACAGGCGTATCTCTAATGCAGCCAAATGGCTAGAACACGTTTCCAGTCTCTCGTCGTGGCTGCTGGTATTATGAAATCACCACCGCCTCACGCTCAGCTGCGAGGAATGGATACGTTCAAACAGACTCGGGATCAATTGCATTTGCTTTTCGCTCTATGCGGAAATGTAGCTTTAATATCTACATGATGTCATCTGCGCTCCGAAAAGAAAAAAAAGAAAAAAACAGTAATATAGTTAACGCGTGGACTGTCAGCTTTTTATTCGAGGGGCCGTCGACATCTTATATTAGATGAACAGCGCAGGACTTTTATGGAGTCTCTAGAACAAACGCAGCGAGGCAGGGCTCAGAAATGTACTAACAAGGCAATGAAGGAGGTATTTTTTATGCCGAGCAGCATTACCTCAGTCCAACGGATCGTGTTCTACTGCCATGTCATACTTCATATTTTGTAACAGCTTGTTTCAGCTCTTCAAGAAAAAGAAGAAGAATTCCCCAACATATTCATCCCCACAAAAAAAAAAACAACGACAAAAAACCCACTCTGATCATTTTAAACACACTTCCACAAAACTCAGTCTGACGTCCGGTGTCGCTGGAAACTTCAGGATAACCAGAATTTAAGATCAAGCTCTGTGGGCTTGAATAATAATTTTGGCTGCACACGATGAGTTTTTTTTTTTTTTTTTTTTAATAACTCACACATGGGAAACAATGTCAGGTCCGAAGGTGTACCTAATGTTGTAGATATGTATAAACCGTGAACGTCGGATCGAAGGTAAAATATTATCGTTATTGTTATAATTATTAGACATAGTTCTACCAACATTCATGTTAAATATCATTCCTCAAGATCAAAACATTCCCAGAGACACAAATGGCAGATGTCACTTTTCAACATATGCTCAACCTTCAGTCATATTCAGAAGACTTGAAAAAGAAAGAAGTTCCACATGAATTTGTCTATTTACACATACCATCAGTCCAAGTTAGCTCATATGGCCTCGTCCCGGGGGAATAGCGTGAAATACATTTACATATATTACCGATTATTGACAGGCCGGTGGGGGGGCGGATATGTCCGGCTTTCCAAACAAACACAGATAGATATTCTCCGCGGTTTCCCCGGCGGTCTCCTGCAGCCGCCTGCGACGACACACTGAAGCCTTGTGGGAACGCTGTCATCATTACGCTGGATTCATAGCCCACACTTCTCCCCTCCTGTTCTTCTGCTCTCGGTGCTTTTTGCTCGCGCAAAGAGGCCCACGGGACCGAGCGTGAAATATAGAGCTCGTGTGTGTTTCTCATAATTGGCAGTAAGGCGACACGAGTCGTCCGAGTTGTTCCCGCAGACTCCGGAAACGGGCCGTTTGAATTCAGCCGTTGTGCTCGCTTACATGCTTCTTTTCTAAACCCCGACGCAGGGCCGTTTTTTAAAAAAAAAACAACAACGTTGGTTTACATTAGGCATCTCCTACGTGTGTGTTAACGTGTTTGGTGTTTGGGTTTGCAGGCCGCTGTGCATTCGAGTGTTGATGCGGAGACTCCAGCTGTGGTTTGCCCGCCGGTCGCGTCAACAGTACTGTATAGAGCAGGATTAGGATAGTGATAATAATCACCTTTATTGATATTACACTGAAAAAAAAAACACACACACAAATTGTATAATTTATGAACAAGCGCGCGTAAAACATGTGATTTCGGGATCCTATTTTGACGTTTTCTGTGTTTTTCTATGCTACTTTATTTGCATTTATAAAAGCTCCGGTGAGGTCAATTTTGTCGTACTGTCAAAACCACAACAGGTGATAAAGATGATAAATGCTAACCGGACAAATGTTTTTTTATTTAGTAAATGTTTAAAGACACTTCTATTGCAACATCTAGCGAGTTAACCTTAACATGAAATAATCCTCAGACATGTAATATAAAAGTAAGCAGAGTAACGTTACTCCGATTAGCCCCGGTGCAAATATTTTTTCTTGGTCGCCTCCTCTCGGTTGAAACGCCACGTACACAATCGCAGGCTCTGTTTTGTTTTTTTGGTGTATTTCCTGAACAAAAACCGGGAGGCTTTCACAAATGACAGGGAGCAAAATCATTGGACGAGCAAATGAGTATTTCCCAGCATGCCTTCTTGCTTTTGTAACTTTTGAGTGACGTTAAGTGAGAAAGAAGTAACAGCCTATTTATCTTTAATAAAACGTGTAGTTTTGTAACATTTCAAGGAAGACAAATAAAGACACATAAAATAGGCAATGACTCTACAAATAGTTATTGTTCTGTGGTTATTAAGACTTGTGTCAATTCTCTTATTGCCAGTCACCGGGCCCCGTCGTATTGCAATATTTCCCCCAAACATAGTCGCTATTGTACCATCGGTGCAATTTTAACACTAAGGGTAAATTGAGGATGCGTTCAAAATTAATGTCACGACCATTTTAATTTAGCAATTAGCCTCGTACAAATTGCATTAAAGATTTAAAAAAAAAAAAAAAAATCTAATTACGTATTTGTTTGGCAGGCAGCTGTTTCAAGCGTCTCGGAGAGCCTGCCACAATCATTCTGTGTATTTAGGCTGTTTCGGTTGCTTTGGTTCTTTTCAAGTAATCCCAGACTGACTTGAGATGAGATCAGGGCTCTGTTGGGGCCCACACAATCTGGCGCAAGACTTGTTGTAACTGAAAATAGTTGTTGAATGTTTCATGTTCCACGTTGCTGCAGAAGGAATTTACAACTGATCAGACACCTCCCTGTTGGTGTCGCTGTATATTTGTCCTACATCTACAAATGCACGACAGATTTCTTCCAGGTACGTTTAAAACGAAACTAAGGGACAAAAAAAACAAAAAAACGTTGACATCTGCTTTGCCGGAGGAGCGAAAGCGAGTCTCTAATGTCCTTCGGTGGCGTTTGTGACTTGGCAAAAATGTTTCTGGCTTACTCTGTCGACTTCCTCCTTCCAATGCAAACAAGCGAACGTCGGTTCGAATGGCGATGACGGCCCGAAGCGTCGCTGCCCTTTTTCTAACCAATCATTGTGTTTTAATTTCTTAACACCTCTGTTGTTTTTGTTGTTGTTGTTGTTTTTTTTGCTTGAAGTGTTTTGTTTTATGAGATAAGAAGGCGAAGAGGCAAGGAGATGCTACCCTTTGTATGCTGAGAGTCACAAAATGAAAGTAACATAAAATGTCATCGCACGATAACTCCTGGATTCACGTCGTGAGAGGTCACGGATCGGGGAACTTATTCTTCTTATTCCAAGTTTTTAGTATACATTAAGCAAACAAGACGAGACGCGTGAATGAGAGATTTATAGGTGCCGCTTTTTTTTTTTTTTTTCCCAATCTCTATGCTAAGCTAACCGGCTCTGGGCTTCTTTACGAGAGCGGGCGTCGCTCTTTTCATCCGTCGCTTGACAAGAAATCCAATATGCACGTACTCCAGGATGCGGGACCACCCTCGCCGTTAACCCGGCAATCAATTCACATCGGAGAAGCTTTGCAATGTACTTTCTATTAAAAAAAAGAAAAAAGAAGAAGCAGCGCAGACCTCAGGAGAGATAGACGCACGAAGGTCGCAAACCGCCGCTCGGAGAAACTGCTCCGACTGGCGAACGAGGCTCGCCAATAGATCGAAACCTCTTTACTGCCAAAACCTTTCGGAGCTCGTTGCGGTGGACCGGGCGGTGGCCAGAGATTTACCCAAAACCCAAATCCTGGCCCTCCCGGCTCTTGTCCTCTTCTTCACCTCGACTGCGCCTCTCTCTCTCTCTCTCTCTCTCTCGACAGGCAGCAAACGAAGAACCGAAGAAAGAAAAAAAGAAAAATGACCCGAATAAATCAAGCGCTGTTGAGTCACAGCTAAACCCGAAACTTTTTTTTTTATTTTTATTTTTTTTCCTGCAGCTCCAGGCCGAAGCAAAATATAATGAACAAGGGTGACCTGAAAAAAAAAAAAAAATGGGAGGTCTCCTCGTTTATCTGACGACTAAAGTGGCTCACGGTATGTGTGTTGGAACCGCTGCGGAGGCCACTTGAACTCTTGTCCCGCGCGTAACTCGGGATCGTTTTGTCAAGAAAGATTGACCGAGATGGGAATGCGCGAGACGAAGGCTCGGAAATGAATCAGTCTGTGAGTCCGCGGCCCGTCTATGAGATTAGCGTCAAACACAGATGCAGTCACACCGAATGCCTCCGCGCTGCCGTCCCCGCACAGGTGTCTTATTAGTGTTCCTGGCAATGTACGACAAATCATCATCATCGTCACCACCACCACCACCGGCTGATTAACTGTTCTTGGTACACTTTGTACCCTGCCATTTCAAATTGTACTCGGCTTTGTAGGACATTCAGTGCGCACGCCAGTCGCATTTTTAGTCCCTCTCGTGCAATGTGTTGTGAAATATATGGTATTTGTTTGACAGAGAATGTATGCATTTGAATGTGTTGTGTATATTATTTGGAGTCAACTAAATATTTTGTTGTAGGGCACAAAACAACTGTCCTCCAAGTCAGTTGTCAAGCAAAAATACCTCATTTTGTAACGGGAAGTTTTTTTTGTTGTTGTTGCAGCTTTTATCTGTATTATGTTAATGTCAATTGATGATCTTTAGTTTTTTTGTTTATTTTAAGTTGATAGGACAAAAGAAGCAATCTGAAGCGATTAGTCAGCGCTTTCACAATTTTTATTTTTTTTTCCTATATTCTGACATTTTATTAACAGTCAAAGAGATTTCTTCAAACAATGAATTATTTCTGTGTGCACATTGGCATAAATGCCAGTGCAAAGTGCAATTCAATTCACAGTATATCAAATTGATTAGATGGTTGATATAGTTACAGTGGGTACGGAAAGTATTCAGACCCTTTTCAATTTTTCACTCTTTGTTTCATTGCAGCCATTTGCTAAAATCAAAAAAGTTCATTTTATTTCTCATTAATGTACACTCAGCACCCCATCTCGACAGAAAAAAACAGAAATGTAGAAATTTGCGCAAATTTATTAAAAAAGAAAAACTGAAATATCACATGGTCATAAGTATTCAGACCCTTTGCTCAGTATTGAGTAGAAGCACCCTTTTGAGCTAGTACAGCCATGAGTCTTCTTGGGAACGATGCAACAAGCTTTTCACACCTGGATTTGGGGATCCTCTGCCATTCTTCCTTGCAGATCCTCTCCAGTTCCGTCAGGTTGGATGGTGAACGTTGGTGGACAGCCATTTTCAGGTCTCTCCAGAGATGCTCAATTGGGTTTAGGTCAGGGCTCTGGCTGGGCCAGTCAAGAATGGTCACAGAGTTGTTCCGAAGCCACTCCTTTGTTATTTTAGCTGTGTGCTTCGGGTCATTGTCTTGTTGGAAGGTGAACCTTCGGCCCAGTCTGAGGTCCAGAGCACTCTGGAAGAGGTTTTCTTCCAGGATATCTCTGTACTTGGCCGCATTCATCTTTCCTTCAATTGCAACCGGTCGTCCTGTCCCTGCAGCTGAAAAACACCCCCATAGCATGATGCTGCCACCACCATGTTTCACTTTTGGGATTGTATTGGGCAGGTGATGAGCAGTGCCTGGTTTTCTCCACACATACCGCTTAGAATTAACGCCAAAAAGTTCAATCTTGGTCTCATCAGACCAGAGAATCTTATTTCTCAGTCTGGGAGTCCTTCATGTGTTTTTTGGCAAACTCTATGCGGGCTTTCATATGTCTTGCACTGAGGAGAGGCTTCCGTCGGGCCACTCTGCCATAAAGCCCCGACTGGTGGAGGGCTGCAGTGATAGTTGACTTTGTGGAACTTTCTCCCATCTCCCTACTGCATCTCTGGAGCTCAGCCACAGTGATCTTTGGGTTCTTCTTTACCTCTCTCACCAAGGCTCTTCTCCCACGATTGCTCAGTTTGGCTGGACGGCCAGGTCTAGGAAGAGTTCTGGTCGTCCCAAACTTCTTCCATTTAAGGATTATGGAGGCCACTGTGCTCTTAGGAACCTTGAGTGCTGCAGAAATTATTTTGTAACCTTGGCCAGATCTGTGCCTTGCCACAATTCTGTCTCTGAGCTCCTTGGACAGATCCTTCGACCTCATGATTCTCATTTGCTCCGACATGCACTGTGAGCTGTAAGGTCTTATATAGACAGGTGTGTGTCTTTCCTAATCAAGTCCAATCAGTTTAATTAAACACAGCTGGACTCCAATGAAGGAGTAGAACCATCTCAAGGAGGATCAGAAGAAATGGACAGCATGTGAGTTAAATATGAGTGTCACAGCAAAGGGTCTGAATACTTATGACCATGTGATATTTCAGTTTTTCTTTTTCAATAAATTTGCACAAATTTCTACATTTCTGTTTTTTTCTGTCAAGATGGGGTGCTGAGTGTACATTAATGAGAAATAAAATGAACTTTTTTTTGATTTGAGCAAATGGCTGCAATGAAACAAAGAGTGAAAAATTTAAAGGGGTCTGAATACTTTCCGTACCCACTGTAGCTGCCATGTTATTCAGACCTTATATCACGGTTAAACTTGTCTTCTTACATTCAATGCGATGGCCATATTTCCATATTACAAGTGACTATAATAAATCTACGCTGATGTAATGATGTACCACGAAGTGTAAAATGAGAATAAGTGTAAGATTAATAATTACAAGACCAAACACCTGCTAAATTTGGTGCAATGATTTACAAGAGAATAATCTTGCTAATATAGCTGCATGTTGATTTAAATGGCTCTAACTCCTCCCACCAAATCCAAACTATGTTTTTTTTTTTTTTTTTTTAAATCCCCTGTCCTGCGCGCCGATTGGCCGGCTTAGGTTTTACAGCAGCTGCCCTGATGTTCAGGCATTTAACATCTGGGAGAAAAGTGAGCCAGCCGCTCGCTGGGCGGGAGCGCCTTACGCAAGACCTCGAACTATTGGCCAATCGGAGAACGACATCATCCGCAACGGTCCCGCACCCTGATTGGTTGGAACGCCTGTCAAACAGCGGCGCAGGGGGGCGGGAGGGGGCGTGGCCTGCGCGGCAGCTCGAAGTGTTGAGGTTTCAGTCCGACTGGCTCCAGTCCTGTCACAGCAGCGAGGGGCGCCTTTCCGCCGCGCTGCCGCTCTGGGAATACTAACCACTTGGCGAAGCAACCAGCGACACACACACACACACACACACACAAAAAAACAACTCCTCTCGTTTGTAATCGTCACCGCGACTTTATTGCTTCTTCTTCTTCTTCTCTGCGACAGTGTTTCACTCCAAAAGACGCCGACGAATATCTATTTTTTTTTTTTTTGTTGGTTGTTTTTGTTTTTTTGTTGCCCTCCTCGTGGAAGTACGAAGGAAACAGTGAAGGTAAGAAGTGATTCGTTCGCTTGTTGGAGACTTGGCGACGCTGCTGCAGCTGCAGCTGCAGCTGTGCTTTACTTTGCTCCTTCGGACTGTGGTGCTTTTGAGTTTTCCACAAAAGAAGGAGATTATTCCGGCGCTAAAATTATTCATGACATGTTTTTAAAAAAAATTATTATTATTATTATTTTTTTTTATAATAATAATTATTATTTAAAAAAAAATATAAACCCCAAACTATAGCTCCAAGTTGAATTTGAGCTCCGGAGAAGCCGCTTGTTTTTTCTAGGCTCTGTTTGTCGGGAGTCTCGGTCGTTTTGTATATATATATATATATGTGTGTGTGTGTGTGTGTGCAAAAAAAAAAAAAAAAAAAAGGGGGGGGGGGGGGGGAATGATCAGCAGAAATGTATGCGTGTATCAGCTGAGGTTGCACTGATTTAGCAGCTCATTTTGCACCATTTCGTTATCATTTTAAGCAGTTCAAACTAAACACCTCGTGGAGCTCAGTCCTGCAACAAAAAAAAACCACACAAAACAAAAAAACCCGCTCGGATCATGTTTTCGTCTGTTGCTGCTGCAGGAGTCCACCGTGCAACTTATCGCGAATAGGGGCAGCTGATAACGTCTCTTGAGTGACACTTGCGTGAATTTGGATACCCCCCCCCCCCCACTCCCCTCCCCACCCCTCTTGGTTTTACTTGGTCTTTTTTTTTTTTTTTTTTTTCCCGCAGACAGGCCAAAACTCGTTTACTCGGGAACCTGTTCGTGAATCTGCTGTCTTGTCTTTTAATTTTTTTTTTTAATATATTAAGCAGATCAAATCGATCCGAGCCTGTGGACGTTTTCCTTTTCTCTCTTTGCACAGATTTTCCCACCTCCCCTAAAATCATGCTTACTTCATCTTGCAGTTCTGTCTCGATGCCAAACTCGGAGGGGAAAAAAACACACAAAAAAACAACAACGATGAGCTCATTGTTCTAACAGGTTTCTTTTCTTGCTTTTTGCACGCGGAGTTGTGTGTTTGGACCTCTAGGTGCAACAAAGAGATTAAAAAAAACCTGTGGTGTTTTTATTTCTTCTTCTTCTTCTTCTCTGCTGCGATCGAGCCGCTGGTGGTTATTTATGTTGAAATAGATGCTGAGGGTTGCTCTCCAGCCTGTTTTCTTCTTCTTCTTCTTCTTCTTCTTCTTCCTCTTCCTCTTCCTCTTCCTCCTTCTGCAGAAACAGGGTCTGTGATTTGTCTCAGCCTGTTGTGCATTAGCCCTCTCGTCTCCCTCGGTGGGTGTTCAGTTTCAGTCGAATGCTAAGAACATTTCAACGATGAATAAATCTCTCCGGTGCACAAACACAGACAAGACGACACCGCTACTTCTTTTTGTTGTTGTTGTTGTTGTTGTTGTTGTATTCTGCAAGGTATAATTTTGCATGTGCCCTCTTGAATGCGTTTTGCATTATTTTATTTATTTATTTTTTGTACCTCCTTTAATCTATCAGCCTTTGCAAAAAGTTTCACAGGTATTTAAAAAAAAAAAAAAAAAAAAAAGTATGCCCAGTTTAAAGCTTACATTGGCGTTGATTGGACAGCAGGGGCCATACTTACTCGCTTGGAGAGTGTTGCCATTTGTTTTGGCTGTTTTGGGGGGGTGGGGGGAGGGGATGTGGTGGTGGTGGTGGTGGTGGTGGGGGGGGGCAATCATGCACTCCCTTCGCTCTACCGGTCAGATTGTTTTCAGCGCGGCGGTCGTATCTTGTGATTTTATTTATTTATTTCTTCTTCTTCTTCTTTCCTCCGGTTCCTGCTCAGATGCCGGCGCGTCGGCATCGCCGCGGTTTCCTCCTCCCGCCGCAGTTGTTACGGTGACTTTGCACTCTTTGCAGCCGCGATGTGGTTTTCCTGGCGACGCTTGCCCTCCCCATGCCCTCCCCCTCCCCCTCCCGTGCGGCCCGATACTTAAAAAAAAAAAAAAAAAAAAACTACCGCAGGTGTGTTTTTGTCGTGCCGCCGCTAACGAAGTCTGAAAATCACGTTCACGGTCCGAACCAACTCCTCTACGTTTCTTTTGCTTTTCTTTTTTCTTTTTTTTTCTCGTTCCTCTCTCCGCACCAATTAGGAAAGTCACATTCTGCTGACGGCCCGAGTCGCGGTCGTAAACACGTGCGAGGCGGAGCGAGAGAGCGAGAGAGCGAAGCACCGAGCGGTGCGTTCATTTCCTCGTCGGCGCTGAAAATTGCTCGCTCTTCGTGGCGCTCCGGGTTTCGGGGCCCCTGATGGGTCCGTCGCTCGGTTAGCATGGTTAATGGTGCATTTAAGCCCAGTGTGTAATTTTGTTTCCGATTTCCATTTCGCCGCTTGCTTTCAGTTTGAAATGACAAGAGGTCTCGCCCCCCCCCCTCCTCCCTCCTTCCCTCCCTCCCTCCTCCCGCCCTCCCCACTGATGGAGGGAGGTGGTGGTGGTGGTGGTGTTGTGTGTGTGTGTGTGTGCAGATGGCATCTTCCTAATGGTCCTCAGGGTAATGACGGTTGAAATAGGCTCCCTAACCAGGGGGCTGAGGACCGTGGCCCTTAGGGGGGGGGGGGTGTTCAGCCTATTTCCATTTTCATCATCACGATAAAGTGCTCAATGTCTGAACATGCCTATATATATATATATATATATATATATATGTGTGTGTATATAATGTACATACACGCAGTTAGTTCGAAGTTTGCATTAGTTCGGAGGAAAAAAAAAAAAAAATCTGACTTTCAGTTGAAGACTCTTTAACTTCGTCTGCTGGATTGAATATAAAGCTGCTCATCGACTCCTTTGGCTCAGCGTTGGATAATATATTTTTGGGGGCTGTTCAACGGCGGCGATTTGTCTGAAGTGTCTCCGGACCTCCAGCGGATGTGCAGCGACCGCCGAGGTCCAAAGAAACGGGACGTTTCGGGAAGCAGCAGTCAATCTCCGCTCCTCATCCGCGACGTATGGGACTTTTGTTTGCCCCCCCCCCCCCTTCCCCGAAGCACCTGAGCGATGCACCGGTCTGCGGCGCCTCGTATTTCATTTTACGATAATGGCTGGTTGCCCGTGGCAACTGTGCAACCAATGGGAGCCTTGCTTCTTGAAGGGCTTGGTGGAGGGGAAGAAAATAAAAAATAAAATAAAAAAAAAGAAGAAGAAGAAGAAGGGAAGAGGTTGGGTTAATGAGGATGTGAGCTACAAGGCTACCCCCCCCCTCCCCCCCGGCCTGGTGGTGTTGTGTCCAGTGAAACGGTGCGGGACCCCCCCCCCTCCTCCCCCGGGGAGTGAATAATTACCTGTCAACCCGGTGAGCTCTCCGTCATCCATAATCCACGGCTGACGCAGCACGTGCCGGTACGGGGGTATCTGCCGAGACCGGGGGGGGGGGAGGGGGGGCTCCGGGTCTTGGCCCCTGTTTGGCCACAGCTGGTGAGGAATCACGTTGACATGTTGCAGCTGAGCGTTACAAATGCGCAGGTTAAGAGCTGCAGAAGGACTCGGCGGGTAGGTCCTCCACCACTCTTCTGACGGGAAGTAGCTTCTTGTTGTTGTCGTTGTTGTTGTTGTTGTTGTTCTTCTTTTTGTTGTTGTTGTTGTTGTTCTTGTTCCTCTTTTTGTTCTTCTTCTTGTTCTTCTTCTTCTTGTTCCTGTTCTTCTTCTTGTTCTTCTTGTTGTTCCTGTTCTTCTTTTTGTTGTTCTTCTTCTTCTTCTTGTTCCTGTTCTTCTTTTTGTTGTTGTTCTTCTTCTTCTTGTTCCTGTTCTTCTTTTTGTTCTTCTTCTTCTTCTTCTTGTTCCTGTTCTTCTTTTTGTTGTTGTTGTTCTTGTTGTTCCTGTTCTTCTTTTTGTTCTTCTTCTTCTTCTTGTTCCTCTTTTTGTTCTTCTTGTTCTTCTTCTTGTTCCTGTTCTTCTTTTTGTTCTTCTTCTTCTTCTTGTTCCTGTTCTTCTTTTTGTTCTTCTTCTTCTTCTTCTTCTTCTTCTTCTTGTTCTTCTTCTTACTCCCCCGTTTCGTCAGATTTTAGCTGCTCCTCCGAGCAGGAAAAAAAAAAAGATCCACTGAAGATTTGGCTGTTTGTTTTGCTGATTCAGTGCAGAGTATGTTCCAGGTTTATCGGACTGCACGGTATTTATTATTATTATTTTTTTTTTAAGTTCACTTACAGATAGCTTCTGGCCCAGAAGTAACATATACTGCCAATTTAGATGCATCTATTTCCCTATTATTGCAGCAACACTGGAGGTAAAGGTGAACGCAGCGCTGACGACCCCCCCCCCCCTCCTTCTCCCGCCGGTCCAATCATCAGGTATTAGATTTGAACCCTTCGGCGGGCCGGTAATTACTTTTGATTCCAAAAACAGGCGCGCAAAAGTTGCAATCCCTCCTGCGGTCCCGGTGTGGTTTAGTCCGAGGAGATGGAAATTATAGACGAGCCGATGAGTGCGTGAAAAAAAAAAAAAAAAAAAAAAAAATTGGGGGAGGAAAAGCTTCGAGTTCAGTGAAAGGCTACGAAGGGGGAAGAAGAAGAAGAAGAAGAAGAAAGAAGATGATGATGATGATGAAAAAAAGATGGCGGGAGGCGGCGGACCGCAAAACTGGACAAGTGACAGGCCTCGGTCCGTCCAGACTGGCTGTCTTCCTGCGGTTTTGTCGAGCTGCTCCTCAGAAACATTAACCCCTTGTCGAAACACGGACTCGGGCTCCGCTCGCCAAGCCGCCGCCGCCGCCGCCGCAGCGGGAGACACCGGACGACCCGTCTGGTTCCGCTCCGCGGAGCGCGGTGGACGGAGTCCAGCAATTAGAGGGCGAAATACAACCTGCAGCTCGCCATGTCAGCAGATTGCCTCAGATTTATATTTTTAGGCTCGAGGAGGGGTGGGGGGAGGTGGGGGGGGGTTATGTCCCATAAGAGAATCTTTGTTAAAGAATTAAAACCTCGACTGCCGTCTGTCTTTCAAGGCTCTCTCTCTTTTTAATATCCTCTTATGTTTTATTTCCACGCTCCGTCATGCATCGAGGTTTCTGTGTTGTTGTTTTTTCTTTGCGGTTTTTTTTTCCGGCTGCAGTCGGAGCGCTAACACTTGTGGATTCAGGTTTCTTTTTTTTTCTTTTTTTTTTTGTCTTCCACACTTCGGTATTCGTCGCCACCTTTTTCTTTAGACGGAGGACCGACCCGCCGATCTTTCTGCGCGGCGGCGGAGGCGTCACGCGCTCGACTCGGGTTTTGCCGCCCGACGAGAAGAGCGGCTCGGGAAGCGGCTCGGGAAGCGGCTCGGGAAGCGGCTCGGGAAGCGGCTCGGGAAGCGGCTCGGGAAGCGGCTCGGGAAGCGGCTCGGGAAGCGGCTCGGGAAGCGACGCGCACGACCAAAAAAAAAAAAAAAAAAAGGAAAAAAAGCCTCTCGTGAAAGGAAAGAAAATGAATCATCCAAAAAAATAAAAAAAAACTGAATCCTTGCCATCTTCCCTGCATACTTCGTGCGAAGAAGTAGCTAATGCGGCCTCGCGTGTACGAGGATTCACATCGTTTGAAAGGATTATCAGCCGGTGACTAAGCGCAAAGATCTTCCAAAGACTTCCCATTCAGCCCCGTCGCCCGCAATCCCCCAGAATCCTGTTTATTTATTTTTTTTAAAAAGAAGAAAAAAGCTGAAGATAATACAGACATCACAACAGGCTCTCTCTTTGCCGCCGACGGGAACGCCGGCTCGCCTCTTAATTCCACTTCGATTCTCCTCGATTCCGTGTTTAATGGTAGGAAGCGGCTGAAGTGTGTGTGTGTGTGTGTGTGTGTGTGTGTGTGTGTGTGTGTGTGTGGCCGAGAAAAAAACCCGGCAAAATCGCATGCGGCTTCGCTTGGCTGTCGCCGCCACGTCCGATGAAACCTCCCGCCGATGGACGGAGACGACGGAGACGCGCGTGTCTCATTCGAATCATTTGATTTTGTTTTTTGATAGCTGCAAGAGATGTAACACACAACAAAACAACAACAACAACAACAACAACAACAACAAAAACGTGGCTCCGATATTTATGGTTATTGTATAAAAGCATTTTGCTTCTAGTTTTTGAATAATTCTAAATATTTGCTGCATTTATGCCGCAATCGAAACCGTGAACACGTCTCACGCGCAGTTGCTTTACTTAGATTTTTTTTTATAAATTTATTTTATTATTATGCTAATTCCACTCTGTGAGAAATGCACAGGACAACCACCTCGAATATCCAGTAAATATAAGTAGACGAATATAAGACCCAGCATGCACCTGGGTATCTCTCTTCACGGACGTGTTGAGGAGAACGAAAGATATCGTCCGATTTTAGTCGAAACGAAAGTTGCTCGGTGGCAAATATGCTGTAAAAAAAAATCTCCCCATGCTTCCTCCGTGAGGTACCTGAGCTTTCGGTGGGGGGGGGGGCACGGTTGACCAAATAATAACCAAACGGGTTTCTAACCGCAGGTGACCCCTTTGACCTCAGTCTGACATTTCACGTCGTTTCATTCGTCTCTTCGGTCTTTGACTTTCTAAATATCGGTAGAAACTCGCGTCCATCTGGCAATTTGCTGCACCAGCTTTTTTTTTTTTTTCTTCTTCTCCTCATTTCCATCTTCATCGCTGCGTGTTTGCTGCTGTTTTTTTTTTTTTTTTTCCCCGGCGCTTCACCATCCCAGAGATTGGCTCTCCATCAAAGCGGCGTGGGCGGCACCCTAACGTCCTTTTTGGGGGGATTTTTTATTTTATTTAAATTTTTTTCTCGATTTGTTGGACGTTTTTCCTTTTTCTGTCGGTGGAGTTATTTTCTCTCGCCCGTTTGGAAGCCGCGGTGGCTATCTCGGCTCGTACCAACAGGCCCCGGTTCCTCTTCCCCTCGTTTCCTCCCAAACAAACGGCCTGTTGTTTGTGCAGGAAATGTAACCGTCCGTCTTTGTGCCGGAGGGTCGTTTCCCTTGGAAAGACCTACCGGGGGACACCGGGAAGACCTCTCACCACCTCGCTCTCTCTCCGGTTTTGGTGTACGAGTCTCCAAAAAAAAACAACAAAAGTTTGGCACGACGGGACGTTTGTGGAAAGTCGCTACCCGAGAGAAAAAAAACACCAAAAAAACCATTTGGAGCTGTTCAAAATAACCCTCGTTTTAATGGGGACCCTTTTGTCCCGATACGTTTGGCCGCTCGTCGTCGTTCGTCCACATCGTCCAACATTTGGTGACACGGATTTCAAAATCTCACCACTGACGGTGTGATAAAATTGAGAGAAAACAAGGTTGATCCAGATACATTGAGAGGAAAAAAAAATGAAAACAGGTTGGCTTCGTTTAAATTGGCCGACGATGCCGGAGAATCTGTGTTGGCACCGTTCGGCTTTATTTTTTTATTTATTTTTTTTAGACCGTTCATTAGTCTGTCGTTTAAACTTGAGCTGGACAAGCAGCCCTGCCAGACTGTTCAATTTCGGTTAAATATTTAGCAGTCGGCCTCGTGCCTAAGCTGCTGCTTTGTGCAATGTTAAGATAAGTCTTATTTTTTTTAATTCAATTTTATTTTTTTATGTTGTTTTTATTCAGGTAATCTTCTGAAGGTTGTAAGACTTTTTTTTTTTTATTATTTTTTTAATAGTTGCGATTTGAACGGGAGTCAAGTTGTCCTGAAGTTTGGAGTAATCTCGGGGCAGCGAGCGCTTTTATTTTCACCATTACTTCCTCATATATCAACAACATGATGACAAAAGCTCAAAGTGCTGTTTGTCTTTTTTTTGTTGTTGTTTTTTTGCAACGCTTAGCTCCACATAAAAGCACCAAGTTTCGCCGTCCGACGTCTTGCGTGACGCCAGGATCTATTTCAGTCCCGTTCGGGCGGCCGGTCGAACGTTTTTGGCTTTTGAGAAATTTCTCATCGGCACGATCCGACGTGTTTATTACTTCTGTTGACCGACCGATTTGTCACGTCGTCAAGAATTTCTTGCGGTTACTTCGAGCCCCGGTTTAACACCTTGTGGTCGGTTTACGTTAAAAAAAAAACAACAAAAAAACACCCGATAAACCAAACAAACTTCTCAAAGATAATAAGTCGTTGAATAAACATTTGGAGTCCGATGGACTCGACTCCCAAGTTGTAAAGAGTTGCGTAACCGAGGCCGCGGGGCAGAACGAGGGTGACGCAAAGAAATGGGGAGTCTTTGACAAGAGTGAGACCGACGCGCCGAATATCTGATTTCTTTATTTCTTTTTCAAATGTTCTCGTTTGATAATCTGTTGCACAGAAACGGTCCGGCTCGTCACATATTTTCAATTAGGTTGATTGCACGGGGGAGGAGGGACAAGGAGGTGGGGGTAAGGTGGGGGTCGACTGCTTAGTTACGACAGAAGTAATTCAGAGTTATGATCAAGTCTCATTGTTGCTTATTGCAGGTTTTTTTTTTTTTTTTTTCTTTTCCAAATGAGAATTTTTATGGTCTCGAAATGTGAAATGAAGCAGAAAATTAAAAAGAAAAAAAAAACCTAAGATGAGCTCTTTTTTTTTTTTTTTTTTCCTTTCTTTCTTATGTCCTACGGATCCAAAAGCTGCCGCCCACGCACATTCAGGCCCCCATCGTTCCCTCTCTCCGCGCACTCGGGTGACAGGCATTGGCGTTTTTAATTGATTTGAAGTGTTCGCAGAAAATGCTTTTTTAATTTTTTTCCCCCTCCTCTCCCAGAGAGTTATCACCCGGCTCTCGTCTCGTCTCGGCGAGGGTAATTTGACATGTGTACTTTGGAACGAGGGGCGCTGACGGCGGCATCTAATTTTCAAACTTTTTCCAAAATTAGCCCGAACCGTTTGACCTTGTTCCTTGACCTTGTCCCCCCCCCCCCCACCACCACCACCACCACCGTGCCCTCCCGCCCTCGTTCACGCTCCCCGGGATGGACGGCGGACGTTAAAACCCCGCAAGCCGAACCGGTTCGGTTCGGTGACGGTTTATGAAAGTCGGTCGGATTGGATTTCCCTCCTCCACCCCCCCCCCCCCCCCACCTCCACCACCACCACCCTCCACCCCCGAGGTGCTTTTATCCGATTTCTTATGCATGCACCCTGCGTTTTGCAGATAGGAAGTGCGGCAGGTTTTGTTTTCTTTCCTGCAAACAGAAACACCTTCGTGCTTAAATCTGGAATCTGTTAAATTTAGACTCCGCCATGCCTGTTTTTTTTTTTTTTTTTTTTTTTTGTCTCTTTAAGGTTTAACTGCGAATCTCTGAGCTTTGTACGGGAGAGTGTTTCACCCGTGTGTACATTTGGGAGATGGGGGCGGGAGGGGTGGGGGGGCGTACAGATCAACAACCACTACTTTGTAGCTCTCACGCTATTATTTGTGTATGTTTCAGCGGTCACCATATGCGATCGTTTGGCTCGGACGTGGCGTGCGATAAGTAAGTCTGCTCGCCTACACTTAGCTCGGCCGTTTTCATCCGTTTTCTCAGAACTCCGGGCTCGTTTCCATCGAATCGAGGCTATTTTTAAACCCGTGTTCGGAGGGGGGGGGGGCGCAGGGGTTTATCGGGAGGGGTGGGGGAGGTGGTGGGGTGGGGTGGGTTCAGTTAGTGTCATATGAATCCAAACCGGGCAGCCGTCCAGGGAGAGTAAAACAGATCTCCTCCTCCTCCTCCCTCCTCCTCCTCCTCTTCCTCCTCCTCCCCTCCAGTGCCATGAACTCTTCCCATTCCAAGAGAGTGTGTGTGTGTGTGTGTGTGTGTGTGTGTGTGTGTGTGTGTGTGTGTGTGTGTGTGTGTGTGTGTGTGTCTCCAGTTTATTAACCATGCGTTGACTCACTCCTGCAGCTGTGTCTGTTTTCGTGCTCGCGGTCAGCCGGCGACGAGCGATTCTGCATGAACGTCCGACGGTTCAGCGATGACGCATCGAAGTATTAATTAAAGACTTTTCTTTAAAAAAAAACTAAAAAAACATTTAAATGCGTTTACTGTACGAGGCCGCCGTCCCGAAACTGATTATTTATTATTTAATACAGATGATTCTTTTCATTCTGAAAAGTATGGAACAAACCTTCGAGGTCAAGATCTTTTTAAATTGCTTGTTGTTTCTCAAAATGTTTAATCTACCTTAATTAAATAAGATTACCGGGCTCGGAAAGCTGAATAACGATGACCGAAGAAATAAACGACTAATCAGCTTTTCTGTCACACCAAAAGCGTGTAATACACCCTTCAGTCCACCGGAGGGCACCGAGCCTTAGGTTTAGTCACAAGAACTACTTGGCTAGGTTTAGGAGAAGATCGCAGCAACGTAAAAACTATTACTTTTAACTAACTAGTGTTACGTGCGTCATGTAAGTTACTTCAACATATTTGACGCAAGTTAAATCGTTACGCTAACCAACCACCCGCGACCTCCTCTCTCCACAGACTTTGTACGTCATCACATGACATCTGTCACGTGACCCTCATTTTTTTGTTGTTGTTTTATTTGTTGACCCTGGTCATACATGTTTGTATTTTGCATCACGCGCTTTGGCGTAATACCCGCCCTGCATCGTTTTAACGCTAAAGTCAACGACAAACCTTTCACCTGCTATTGGTGCGGCTTTTTGTTTTCGAGATTTCGAAATAGTCAAATAGACGTTATGGATCTTCAAAAACGTCCATCGGTGTCCGCCGCTGTCGTTCTTCCCGATTTCAACCGTTTTTACCGCCGAGTGTTCCGATTTTAACGATCGGTTTAGTCTGCTGATCATTTCAGAGTCACTCTGTGTGTGTGTGTGTGTGTGTGTGTGTGTGTGTGTGTGTGTGTGTGTGTGTGTGTGTGTGTGTGTGTGTGTGTGTGTGTGTTTCCGCGCCCGAAGAGAAACATGTTCATTAATTTACTCTGCTGCTGCAAACTCGTTTCCACCGAAAGAGACGCACAAACACAACAAAAACGCCTCCCGCTCGGTCACACAAGCCACTTCCCTTTTTCCCAGCGAATGAATCCCCCCCCCCCCCCCCTCCCGCCTCCATCGTCTCTCCCTCGGGAGGAGGAGGAGGAGGAGGAGGAGGAGGGGGGAGAGCAGTTTCTGGTGACTGACGGCATGAAAGCCAACCGAGGGTAAACAAAGCGGCAGACCGCACGCTACTGCTTTAATGTCACAACTCAATGACAGGTGGAAGGAATAGGGTGGGTGGCGGGGAGGGGGGGGGGAGGTTGTTGCTGCGGCAACAACAACAGCCGCTTTGGCTCTCGGGCCGCGTCCGCGGCCGACATCATCCCCTCCAGTCGAACACGGGACGAGTCGTCGTCGTCGTCGGGCGATTTTGTTTTGTTTTTTTGTGTGAAATAAGTAGGCGTTCATGGTTGGTCGCCTCGGAAACTTCAGACAGACTGGAAACAGTTTGCGGACGACGTCGCTCTGTTTTGCAAAAGAAGAAATAAATAAAAATAAAATGGATGACCTCATCATGTTTTAAAAAAATAAAAAAATAATAATAATCCAGATATGGGCTCACCGTCGGTCTCCAACACGTCAGTGAGTCACGTGACGTGTTTGTGCGAAAAAATTCTGCAAAATATTTGTATTACTTTCATACGATTGCATTGAATTATGAGTTTTATTGCCATCGAATATTGATTAAAAAAATAAAAATAATAAAAATACCTCCGAGCGCAACGCACACGTCCTACGTGGAAAATATACATCGGCTTTCAGTCACGCTTCAGTTATCGACGCACGTTAACGCCGTTGAGAAACATTTCCATTGTTACATTATGAATTATTACATCATATTCAAAATTACGCCGATGTCGGCAACATTAACGTGTCGCACTTTGTGTCCTCGACAGCCGTCGCGTCAAAACCTTCGTGAGTGAAGTCAGCTGATGACCCCCCCCCCCCCCCCCCCCAGTGTCCCGAAAAGTACCTTCTTTTGTGTTTATCCTGTTTCAAGCTCTGAAATATGAAAAAAGAATAAAAAGCGCCACTCACTTGTACGTTCTCTCATCGGTCCCATTTGTAGATATTTAACGGTTTTATTATATATTCGCTCGCTGTCTGTTATATATTTCAGCTTAGATCACCAGACATCGTAGAAACCATAAAACTCCCCCCCCCCCTCCCCACCGACAGCCTCTGAGCCCCAAATTTACGAAGCGGGAGGGGGGAGGGGGCGGGGGGTTCGTGCTTTTAATCAGATCTCTTGTGCAGGTTTCAATGAATGATCGTCTAATTGAAATTACCCGTCTTTTTTTTTTTTTTTTTACAATTACCGGCAACCCCCCCCCCCCCCGCGGCGCGCTCCACTTCAGTGTTTACCGCTCTTCAGTCAAAGCCCGCTCTGATGTGAAAAATGAAATGCGTGAAAGGAGGGGGGGGGGGTCAGTCGGTGCATGGGTGCATGGCGGACGCTCTATTCACCAGCAAGATCTTTTTAATTAGGCTATGTTCTTTTAATTAACCAGCCGGCATAATGTCTGTGTCCATTTGTCACCCCGTGCTTGTGCTCGGGCGGGAAAAAAAAGACCCTCCTTTTGTCCCACTCACTTCCAGAGGGCCTCCTCCTCTCCTCCTCCCCGCCCCCCCCCTCACCCTCGCTTCCTATTTCATATCCTCGTTCGCCCCCCAAAATATATATATTTTTTTCTTCTTCTTCCTTTTTTTTTTTTTTTTTTTTTAAAGATTAGCATGATAATACCCCATAAGCGGGGGGTGGTGGTGGGGGGTGGGGGTGAAGAGCTATTGCGGGACCGCTCATCAGATTCAACTGTGTGCAGGACCGTGGTTATTATCATACTGAATGCACCATCAGTTAAACTAACAGCCTGAATTCCGACATTTATCTCCGATATCATAGACCGACTGTCAGTTGCACGGGGAGCACAATGGCAAATTACAGGTTATGTCTTGCTCCTTGGAGCCTGGATCTTTTCCCCAGTGTAATTACGCTATGCTAATTCTAAGCCCCTCCCCCCTCCTCCTCCTCTCCCTCCTCTTCCTCCTCTCCTTCGCCACCGTGCACTTCCCATGACAGAGAAGACGGCTTCCCAACTGTTCGAGATATGAAGTGAAATGTGAGCGAATAAATGTGTTGATTTACACAGCGGCATTGTGCCAAGAGGAAAGTGGTTGGGGGGGGGGGGGGGGTGGTGGGACGGTGGGAGATGGTGGGGGGGGGACCCCCGAAGGGAAAGGCTCAGCTGGAGCTCGTAGCCGTGTTTTCCAGAGACGGGGTCGGACGCAGGTCAGGCCACCTTGAACTCCTCAGCTGGATTTATTGTGCCCCCCCCCTCCTCCCCAGCCCTCTCCCCTTACCCCACCCCCCCCAAACCCACCCTCAACACGAGGATTTCGTTAGTGTTGGACACGGAGCAGACACCGGCAGGACGGATAAAATCCCTGTCACGCTCTCCGGAGTAGAAAAAAAACAACCCAGCAGGGGTCGGGGGTCATGTGTTAGGGCGAGGGAGGGAGGAGGTGGGGGGCGGGGGGGGGGGAGAGAGGGGGGCGTGACACCATGACACGACTAAAATACGGATTGATTTTTCTTGAGTGGTTGTCGGAGGGGAGGGGGTGAGGGGGGGGGGCGGGTCAAGCCACTTAGCCTCACCCCATGAGGCGATGCGGAGCGAGGGGAATGCGCGACGGAGGAAAAAAAAAATTAAAGAGGGGGGTGTGGGTGGGTGGGGGGGGGGGGCGCTCGGGGGTCGCACAGTGTGCCGGACTCCTCCGCTCGGGGTGCGCGTGTCTTCACTCTCCCTGAAACAAGATACCCGACCACATGTCCCTCCTCCCCCCCCCCCTCCCCGCCACCCACTCCCTCCTCCCTCCCCGCTTTCATGAGACAGCTGAGCGGAGAAAGGGCAGCGCTCCGGTCCGTTTGCCATTTGGCGGAGGACAGAAGAGGCCACGCCTCCCTTCCCCCCCCCCCCCCCCAACCAATCCCTGCTAGATTTAGATTTAGCGGTCGCTCTAAAAAACGCACGAGCGTGCTGGTCGCCGACGGTTACGTCAGTCAATTAGCGCGGTAGAGGCGGAAAAGAAATAAGTTGGAATAAGATTCTCCGTCGGCCACCGGTAGAAAAAAAAAAAAAAAAAATCGTAATCGGAAAAAACCCTCAATAAAAACACGATCATTTAAAAGACCATCAAGTACCACCACCCTTTATGATAAACATCTGTACTGCTCTTAATCTGACTTCCTGCTCTAATCTCTTGCTCGGAACCAGAATATCCTTCAGTACAATTTCGCTGAGCGCTCGCGTCACACTTACTTTTTGAGCATTGCGTTATCGTGACCGTTATCAACACGTCCCAAACTGTGAAAAGCAAAGTGTTATTGTTCCCGTAGAAGAAGCTTACTGAGGGCTGGTTTGGTGGAGCTCAGCTACGTGGTTAAGCTCTCGGGAGGGGAAAAACAAGGTGGGAGACCTCTAAACCGGTACGACCGGTGACGTGGTCAAACTGCACCGACGCCCAAGAAGAAGGAGGAGAAGAAGAAAAAAAGATGGAGAACAGAACCGGAATTAAAAATGGCCAAAAGTACTAAATAAAACCGGTCAGTGAATCCTTGCTTTGACCTTGGTAGTAATATGTATTGCTGTTAATTTTCCTCCAGAGTACTGTATGCTGCGTTGAACTTTATCTTCATCATCTTCTTTTGAGGAAATTGCTTTCCAGGCCTCTAAATTACACACACACACACATATATATATATATATATATAAATATAAAATTGTGTTTTTCCCTAAAGTGTTCATAAGTTTGACTTTTTTCCCTGAACTGATGATATATATCATGAAATGTGAGCAGCAGTTTTTTTTTTTGGGTGGGGCGGGGGGTCTCGCCCGAGTTTAATCTCGGTACATTTCCAGAGGACAACTGTAATTATGAACAAAAGGGTTCGACCTGATTGAGTATCTGCGATGGCACAACGCCATTTAAATGTCTCCCATCTCCTCAAGTGAAACCGAAAAAGGTCACAAACAGGACTGAAACATGGGACTCATCATCATCATTATCATCATCATCATCATCATCATCATCATCATCATCATCATCTTCAAACCTGGAATTTCCCTTTTTAGGGTGGCTGTGATATTTGAAGCCAACTTGTTTTCCGCTTGAAGAAGCTCCAAACTTTCGGGACGTCATCGCGACCTTTCGCTGAACCCCCTCAAAAATACGAGACGTTCACGCGCGTTGTTAAACCGATACCCGAAAGGCAGTTAATCCACAAAATTACCGCCGTTTTACGGCTTGGTCGATCAAATCGTTGATCAAAAGCAAGAGGTCAGCTTTGAAGCTTTAAATAAAAATAAAGAAATAAAAAAAATCCCTCCTCGAGCATGTGGTTTTATTTTATGCCGTTTGCCAAAATTGTGAGCCAGAAAAGAAGCCTGAAACCTTTTAGGGTTAGTTTGATTAAAGTCACGGATGTCTGACCAATTTATCAATAAAAAAAATGAAATGAAAAAAAAAAACCAACCTTTTAAATCAAAAGCTCTTTCAATATCTCCATCTCGCGCAACCAGGTGATCACGTATCGGCGTCCTCCGGGCTCCCTTTTCTGTTCCCCCTGGACGTTTGATGTCCTTCAGCCGAGAAGCAACCGATTCGATATCCGGGGTGAATATATTTCCTTCCTACGGCGACGCTCGGTCGATTCAACCAAATGTATTATCAACGTATTAATCGGCGAGATGGGGTTCGCATGCGCGACTTATCGTTCTTCCTTATTTACGCTGTTTTTACCGGTTAAAAGAAAAATAAAGAAGCAGTTTACCTTGAAAAATGCCGCTCCCCATCAGCAGTGGATTCTGACCCAATTCTCCAAACTACAGATCTCATTTCGCAGTTTTTTTTGTTTTTTTTTTTTTTTTTTTTTTGCTTTATGTCCATAATTCAACATGTGACGTCGGTAGTTTCGATGTTCTGGCGTCGGGTCCCGATAACACCGTCCCCGTGTTTCACCGGCCCGCCGGCACGGTTCTATCCGCCGGCCCGACGCACAATGATGAAGCCCGTCTTTGTTCCGGTATAAAGCACAAACGCACTCGATGAAATACAATCTAGATGCATTTAAGGTCAATTTGTAGTCTGGGAACTTGAACTTTTGTTGTGCCGGCGCAGGAATTTGTTTCCCCGCATGTTCCTTATCTGCCTTTTTTTTTTTTTTTTTTTTAAGTTTTTTTTTTTTTTTGTGTGGATGCTTTTGATGTTTTTTTTTTTTTTCCCACGCTGGACTGTAAAGGTCCTACAAACGACCCGACGTTTCCTTCAGTACCACTGAAACAAGAAAGTCGCGGCCGGGGACGGGACTTCTCCCGATGCGCAAAAAAAAAAAAAAAAAAAAAAAAACACCAAAAAAACAACAGTTGTACGTCCCATCTGGGGACTTGTGGTCAAAACAAAAAGAAGTCGAGAGCGTCGAAGAGAGAAAAAAAAACAACATAAACTGCAGAGCTCGGCTTTTGCCTTCGCCTTAACTGAACCGTCATTAGCAATGTGGCTTCCAGCTGGAGAGCTCACTTCATCCGGGGGCCGCCGCCGCCTCCTCCGCCGGTCTCTTCTTTTTTGGGGGGGGTTTGCGCCGCTTGAAATTTGCCGGGTTCGAGGTCAACACCCCCCCCCCCCCCGCATCTCCAAAAAAAACCCAAAAAAAGCGCAACAACGCCGGCCCCACCTGCCTAAACGGGTTCAATTACAGGAGAACGACACGGGACGTTTTGTAAATTTGAAGCTTTTCCCGAACGGTACTCGTGGGTATTGTGATTTGTTATTTCAATTTGGATTTGGATTTGGCATAAACTCTACAAACCAGTTTGAACCTCTGATTGCTTCTTTTTTTTTTATGTATTTTTTTAAATGGTTAGTTTTCTGCTGAACATCAAATACCAGCGGCTGTATAGGGAGGATCATTAAATACCTTTCGTTATATGTTGAGGAGAAAATTGCCTGTCAACCCCGAGTGAAGCTGACAGTTACTCAAACTTCACTTTCAGCTTGCATGCCATGTGTTTAGTTTTTTTTTTTTGTACCATCATGACGTGATAAAGCTTCGCTTTGGTTTGTGCACTAGCGAGGTGAAGATGTTTTTTTTTTTTTTTTTGTCTGGGAGCAGATTGCCGCAGCAGATTGTGTGCGGAGATGCCATCATCAGATTTGGCTAGTTTGAGCTCTGGGATTTGTCGAAAGATTTTGTTTACTTATTACAACAGAAACCTGTTGTTACACAAACAGCACTTCCAACCACGTCTTTTTCAGACAATTCAAAGCAAATCGGTTCACATTTTCTCATCCCATTTTTTTTTTTTTTGGACAGCGAATAATACACCCGGCGTTAATAGCCTCCTCGTTGTTATTCACACTTTGGACTTTGTATTTTATTTTGAGTTCTTTGACGGAAAACGTGAGCCGCCCTCGCGTTATGTCGGGAGATAAACGCAGATGTAAGAGCCGTCTTTTTTTTTTTTTATTATTATTCGCAGATCGGCCCGACGGGCTGCGGCTGAAAGGCGGCGCCGAAGCTGGAAACGACCGCCCGCCCGGCGGATCGCCGCCGCCAGCGGACCGCTCCGAAGCGAAAGGTAAGGAACGCCGTTTCCGTCCGAGGCGGCTGCCGCGTCGTCGGGAGATTTGTTGGAAGGTTTGAGTTGGGAAAACGGAGCCGTCGGCTGCGGTGTTGAGACTCGGCTGAACGTGTGACGCTCCGGAGCGAGGTCCGCTCTCTGAGGAGGCGTCTCCGGGCCTCAGTTAACGGATGGATGCATGCCGCCGCTGCCGCCTGAGGCTTTTTAAAAAAAATAATTTTGTTGTTGTTTTTTTTTCAAATAAGCAATCGAGCGGACGATGCACGCGGATCGACTTAATTCAACCGGAGCGCAGAAATGAGCTTTTAGATATTTGGCGCGCTTTCGCGAAGAGTTCGTCTCAATCCGAGGACGTGATGAGTTCAGTCGCTTGCGTGCAGAATACACGCCGCGATGAACGGCGCTCAGCGAAAGCCGCGCGCTCGTCGTTCGGCGTGGTGCGCTCCGGGCGCCGTTTCAAAAGCCTCGAAGCCTCGCATCGTCTCGCGTGTGTTTCTCGGCCAGAGTTGGATTAGCGGTGGTTATTTTGAATTGTAGATTTTCTGCACTCGTGGGTTTTTTTTTGTTTTGTTTGTTTTTGTTTTGTCGACTGAGCTCTTTTGTCTGGTTTGAATATGGCGAGGCTCGGTCGGGCTTGTTTGCTGACGCCGGAAGTTGGCGGGGGGAGCGGGGGGGGTGGGGGGGTGAGGGGGGAGTCGGGCAGATGGGAAGTGGATCGTAAATGGGTTTCTTCTTTGAAATGAAGAGGCACAGTTCCCACTCGTGTTGATTAACGGCGATCATCATCATCATCACCGTTCCTTTTAATATCCCCGGTGGGGGAGGGGAGGGGGGAGGGAGAGAGAAGGATGGGGGGGCAAAACAGTTGGTGATCGTCTATTCAATCATTCACAGTCAATAATCGCAAATTGGCACGTGTTTTAGTCGTACGCCTTTGCCGGTGTCTTCCGGTGCTGTGAGCTTTGTCGCGAGGTTGTCGGGTCGTCGCCGGGCCCAAAAACAACCGACAACAACAACAACAACAACAACAACCGCCGCAACAAATGCATCAGAAACTTGTAGAATCACCGGGAAAGCTATGTCGCGTCTGGCCGAGCACCCCCCCCCCACCACCACCACCACTATCCCTCCAACCCCCCACCACCAGCGAGCTCGAATGTGGACAGTAGAGGACGGGGCCAAGGAGCGCCGATGACAGGACGCCTCGTGGGAAGGCTGGAGACAGATGGCTGGCCAGATGTAGGCCTGCTGTGACCTTGAAAGCAACCCGAAGGTAAAAAAAAAAAAAAAAAGCAGCAACAGATTGTCTCGGGGAAAATAAAAGGCAGGCGAGCACCAGACAATGCAGCGGGAGCGGCAAAAACAGGCGCGTTCCTCGTTGTTGTCGTCGGACCCGTCGCTGCGCCCGTAGACGAGCTGGTGTTGCATCGGTGTGTCATCACCGAACGCCTTCCGCGCCCGTCGGGGCGGCGCCTCCGCTCGGACGCTGGGAGGCGCGTTTGCGTAATTTGTTTTTTGCTTCGCTCCGTTTTTGAGTTTGAAGAGATTGCAAGCAAACGAGAGATCAACCGATATGCGAAGCTGTTAATTGGGAGAAAAATTTAAAAAAAAATAAAAGTCCCTCATAACCTGCAGAGCGTTGAAACGAGGTCGAGGTATTCGGTCGATGTGACTTGTCGGTGTTTTTTTTTTTTTTTTTTTTTTCTTTCCCCTTTTCTGTTATTCTATTCCAAAAGCGTGTTTTTAAATCGTCGCTTCGGTGCGTTGCGTCCGACTCTAACTTTAGCACTTTAACAGTTATTCATTTTAATACGGCGGTATTCATTGGTTGGTTTATAAAAGGGGTCTCCAGCCTTTTCTTTTTTTTTTTTTTTTTTTACAGAGCGTCTTATTAAACGTATTCACATAGCTGAGCTCCACCCAAACCAGCTGAATAAGCTTCTTTTTACGTGAACGACAACAAATTGACACTCGGCCGACGGCTACTGGTCGGTCAGGGATTCATTCTCGCCCAGTCGTCATATTGATTTACATATTTGGTTGTCGCACTTCCCTTTCGCTCAACGGCCGTCCGGTGTCGCTCCTGTTCTGCTCAGTTTTATTTGAAGTGTAAAATCGCCGCCGCAACACGGCAAGAAAACAAAATGACCAAAAAAAAAAAAAACACAAAAAAAACACGTTCAAAAACATCCAAGTTAAAAAAAAGAAGAAGCAATAATCACGATTAAGGCGTGAGTCGGGGTCACCTGACCCGGCCCGAACTTTGTCGAAAAGGAAGGTTTTAAGTCTAATCTGAAAACTCGTGTTCGTTTGATGTTATTTGATGATGGCTGCAGAGTTTCAAGACCTTTTCAAACCCTCCTAGTATGTTGTATTTTGTTTGTTTGTTTGTTTGTTTTGATCGCTCCAGCTGACGTTAGTAGATTACAGGTTTGACGGAAGATATAAATTCCTACAAAAGTGACGTACCGATCGAACGTTTCCCAATTCGAAAAGGGGGGGGGGGTGTCGTTCAAAACCACTTTCGGCGCTCGGTTCCTGCTGATGAAAGAAACGGGGGGGGAGGGGGAGGGGGAGTTTTTATTTAACTATTTTTTTTTTTAAATTTCTTATAAACTCCGAGTGACTTTGAGCACTGCAACGGAAAAGAGGCCGCGATCAGAGCTGCGAACTGGATGGCGAGCTGTAGGGTGGGAGGTTTAGGGACGGGGGGGGGGGGGGGGGAGGAAGGGGGAGGAGGGTGAGTGCTGCTGTGAGAAATAAGAGGAGCTGGAGGAGGGTAGAAGGTGTCAGGCGTATAATTGGGGTGAGGAGATCTCTGGGGTGGATAGGAGGGAAGCTTTTATTAAGACCGCTCAAGTCTGATGGGCCTTTGCGCGGCCCGCCTCGGCTCTTCCTCCCCTGCACGCCCACGCCATTTCCACAAGAGACTCCTCAACAACAAAGGGATGAAGGCCAAAGTCCTCAAGCCCTCCTTTCAGTCACAGATAAGACAAAAGGGACCCCATTACTTGAAAAGCGCTGACGGGAAGGCAGCAGGGTATGGATCCGCCGTTCCTTTTCTTTCCTTTACCCTCAAGTCCCACGTCGTCGTCCTTCTTCGCCACTCGGGCGTTAAGTCGCTTCCACGTCTCGACACCTCTTCCCGTTCGGCGTCCCGAGCTGCCGGTGACGCGTCCAATACCGTCCCGCAGCCGACGACGGCAGTCCTCCCCCTAAGTTGCTACTACCCGCCTGACGCGCCTCGAGATTCAATGAGATGCCGGTCACGCCTCCGACACCGTACGACACCCGACGACGGCTCGATGGCTCGAATCCGTCCTCTTTTTCTTTCCCACCTTTTTTTTTTTTTGAATAGAAACGCATTTCTCCCGTTAGCTCCCTTCGGCCGACGCCTGGGCAGCGTGCTCTGTGGAAACGAACCGGGGTTTTTTTTCTAATCGTTTCGTTCGCCGGATGTATCGGGCGGAACGTTTCATGACGTATTTGCAGCCTGACGTGCGACAAAATGTTGGCGCTCGCGTCGGATGAAAAGGGGGAATAATCTCTGTTGTTTCGGCTCACGAGGGAAAACAAACTTTCCAGGGTGACTTCCCCCGTGACCGATCGTATCGGGTCCGATGGCGAGATTAAGGAGCTTAAACCGCTTATATCCCCGCCCCCCCATCCCGCGAACATTGAAATGTAACTTTTCGACTCAATGTAGTCGCCGTATCGGTAATTGAATCCTTTTGTAGAAACGTCGCTTCTTTGACTCGGGTATTTTCGGGGATGGGGATTGGGGGGGGGGGGTGATGTTTTGAAGCAAATTGTGTGAGCGACGCAACAAAAGATTCAGAGTTGAAGCGTTTGAGGCGGTTACGGGGAGAATTAGCGGCCTCCCCCATGTTTTCTGCTGTAAATTGGTTTGTGTGGGGAAAAAAAAAAAAAAAAAAAAAAAAGAGAGGGGGCTGGAGGTCTGTTCTCGGCTTCCTCAGTAGCTCGTTAATCCCCCCACAGCTCGGGCCGCGGGGAAGAGCTGCTTTGCGCCCGCAAACACGGCCCCTCGTGGAAAATGGCGCCGGTCCTCCCGCAGCCCTCTTTCGTCCTCTTTCCACTCGGTCCTGCAGGGCTTGGCTTAATCCTCTGCCTGGTCATGGCAGGGAGATTGCAGGCTTTTTTTTTTTTTTCCTTCCCCAAAAGCTGGCTGGACTTCAAAGTTCCAGGGATGCAGGGACTTTGAGGAGGTGGGAGGAAATATAAAAATAAAAAATGAGGTCCACCGCAGGCGAAGAGTGCGAGGGGGTTCAACGTCAGCTTTCTTTCTTTTTTTTAAAAACAATTTTTTTATTTGTTGTTTGTCCATTCCTGAGGTGACTCTGAAAAATCGTGCGGTTTCACAGGAGGGACTTTGTCGATTGGGGGGAAGACGGGGGACGCGAAGTCTTTTGAGGATCAGTCGGGGGGGGGAGAAGAAGAGGAGGAGGGGGGGTTTCTGGTTTATTTATGATTTCCAGAACTACATTACACAGAACAATGTCCTTATGCAACAACAAAACTGAAAAACAACAACAACCTAAACTCGATGCTACACCTGAGGTTGAAGCGGGATGAGGAAAAAAAAAAAAAAAACACCAAAAGTGGAAATATCTTCCTAGTTTTTCCGCTTGTTTAAAAACAACAAAAAAACAACAACAAAAAACTGTTTAGTATTTCCAACTTTTTTTTTTTTTCTTTTCTTCCCCGACAAACTGCAGCCAAAATCATCATCGCGAAAAGGAGGTCAGACACTCCTAATTAGTTTGACTAACTTTTCTGTAACATGAACTTTTAACGGCTCGGTAGATTTCCAAACGTACTTCTTCGACCTTTTTTTTTTTTTGTCTTTCATGTGAAACTAATCCTATCAGGGTCTCATCAGTTCGGCGTCACTCGTCTTAACGCCCGAGTTCTCAGCTCCGTCGTCAGGCCGGCTCTTCGTCGAGAGATTCTGACGTTTCGATCCAGAATTATGGTCCAATTATTATTATATATATATATATATATATATATATAAAATTAAAAAAAAATCCCTTCCCCACAGATTTTATTTCTCTAATTTGATGGAAATGTCTTTGGATGCTGATCCCTTGTTAGATTCTCAGATAACACGGAAAGATTAGAGCGAGCTCGTTCCAGATGAAGGGAAAAAAAAGGTCTGATATTGAAACCGCGTGTGCGCGATAATGGTGTGTAATTGGCTTTGTGCCGTGTTTACACGCACTAGGATTTGCATGTCTGTTTATATGTATTGTCTTTTTATTTAAAAAAAAAAAAAAATTTGTACAAACAAGCATTGTACTGCGACGCGTAGCTCGGGCAGGCAATTAATGAAAAAAAAAAAATCCTTGACGATCCCTTTGTCAGATCTGAACACAAAGACGCCGTCGGCGTATTTTTAGACTCACCGCGCTTCTACTTTGTCACATCTCAGAAATCCATTGTAAATAGTTTTCTATCGATTTTTGTTGTTGTTGTTGTTTTAATTCTTTCTTTATCTTGATTGATTTTCAAACATCCGGCAAACAATTTCCATCTCGTACACTTTTTTTGGGGGGGTTTTCTTTTAAATACACTAGTCGACTCATTTGAATTTGGGTAAACACTCATACGTTGATCTCCTTAATAGCGTTTTGTTTTTCCGACGAATCGGTTACCTTTGCTTAAGTTAGAAGTGCGGACTTAATAAGATATTAATATGAGACATAAAACAAGAGCAGGAAATTGCCGATCGAAATCGCTCCATAAAGGACTCGCCCTTCGAGAATTAGCCTTAAAAGGTTTTAACGTTTTTTTGGTTTTTTTTTTTATGGTTAATTTCATTTTGCCGATTCAGCGCTCTTTATCGGATATCGGTTTAAAAAAGGGGGGGGGAAGCTAACGCGCCCCGCGCCCGGAGGCGCTCGAGCCCTCTTGTCGTGGTCTGTCTGGCCGTTTTAAATACAGCTCTTTTATAAGCGTCCTAATTGCTCCGACGATTCAAAAGGGGTCGACTCGTTTGATTACGACGAAGCGTGATTGCGGATTTTTTATTTATTTTTTTCTCATATCCCGCCGCTCCTTAGCGCGCCGTCTCGCCTACATCTGCGTGTGCAACAACGGTAATTACTTTAAGTGGCCTTCGGGGGGAGCCGGGGGAGGAAGAAGGGAAGGGGGGAGGCAGGGGAGTTTCCATTATTGGCCCGTCTTGATGTTGAGGAAGTGTGCAAGTCGATGCGCGTTTTTGTATTCTATTCAACTTACTGCCGCTTATTTCAATATTTGTTTTTGTTTGTTTTTATAGATGATATCAGCGAGAGCTGCAGTTCTGTTGACTTTGTTCTGAGCCGTTGCAGAAAAGTTGACTCTGTTTGCTCTTCCTCTCGCGTCGGTCGTTGAGCCTCTCGAAGCCCAGACAGCGCTGACCGACGGCTCGTGAACAAAAGTCCACCCCGGAGCTTAAAATGGAATCGGCTAATGGTGATTTCTTTTTTTTTTGAATAATGACTTTTTTTTTAATTTATTTATTTTTTTTTTTTAAAGAGATTGCGACAAACGGTGCAAATTCCAAACATGCTAAACTTCCAGTCATTTGAAAATGGATGAAAAGCAGCAAAGCCTTCACCGTGATGAATGGTAATTTGATATATTATCCATATGTCGTGTCGGGCTCTTAATTTAAAGTGCTGGGATCGACCGCCTGCCGAAGCAACGAGATGATAAATCACTACGGTCGGTCGATTTAGAAAATTGATCTGGAGATATTTTAATCACTTCTCGAGCAAATTCCAAACATTCGCTGTTCAAACGTTTTGGTTGTCGTGCGTGACGGCAGCGTTTTCCCCAGAAGGTTTCTATAGGGAAGTTATTTAACCCCCCCCCCCCCCCAAAAAAAAAAAACCCCGATGCCTTTTCATGTCATTTTGAATTATCGTGACGATATTTATTTAATAAAGCACTTTCTGCCGTGAAAATTGTAATCGCCAAACATTCGGTAAAACGAAGCTTAAGTGAAGCTGTAGTAGCTTACCTGCTATAAAAACAAACATTTGGGTGCTGAAAGGTTTTGTTGTTTTTTTACCTATTTTTGAAATTTATTTTGTTTTGGTTGTAGAAATTGAATTATCACTCATTTTTATAGAATCATTGATGAAGAAATTAACACTTTTTTTTTTTTTTTGGTCCCTCAAACTAAAACGTCTGAACTTTATTGTCGTTTTAATGTTAATTTCTAACCGTTTTCCTATCCGGCTTGGTTTTTTTTTAAGCGACCGTGTATATTAATTATTCATAAATAAGGTCGTCGTTAGACTTAAAATATGTACAAATTCACCTACAAGAGTTGGATTTTTAAACGGGAACAACGGGCGATGCCGAAATCCTCAATAAGTATTTGGATTTCAAAGTTGAAAAGAACGGGGGAGGGGGGGGGATGTTGAAGACCGACTCTATTGACCGCAAAAAGCCGGTGGTTTATGGGTGCAGTTGAAGCTGGCGGTTATTGACCAGCGGCCGTCGGCGCGATGTGGGCGGACCGGTCTGATTAGCCGTATTGACCGTGGAGCGGTGGAGCCGGGTCATTTCCTTTTCAATCTTCAAAGACCGTTTTATTTTATTTTTTTCATCAAAGCTCTCATCGCCAGTTTTTTTTTTTTTTTTTTATTACTTTTTTTTAATTTTTTTTTTAAATTGGCAAATATTCAGGTCGTTTTCAGACCCGCAACCAGAATCTGTCCCAGTGGAAAAGGGTGTGTGTGTGTGTGGGGGGTGATTTGGAGACGCAACAGCTTCCAGTAAGATTTTTGTTTTCTTTATTTTGTATTTTCAATGTTTCTTTCCAATATCACGCATGAGCGTGAGGCAGTTTACCCGAGAGCCTCTCGTATTTCTTCTAATTGATGTTTTACAGATTCCCTTCGGTGGGGCATTAAGGAAGATTGGTGTATTAATTGGCAACGTGCGGCATCTGAAACGAGTAGTCGAGAGCCGTTTGCCGGGATGCAGATGTGCTCCGGCTCGGGTTTAACGGAGCTTCCCGTGAGCTGCATCAGCGATTATTGGATCTGGTGCCGAGTGTGAATATTACTTTGGATTAGTTTGTCAAGAGAATCCTCCAAAACCTCGGCGATATCTTCAACTTGTTTGTTTTATTTGACCAACATAATCAATATCCTGATCCGTGATATTAAGCATATTAAATGACCTGAACGTGTGATTATCTATGAAAATGAGCAACTTCCTGTTGCCCAGCAAAGTTTGATATGTGAAGGTAATTAGATTACTTTTTTTTTTTTTTTTTTTTTTTTGGTTGACACTCGATGTGTAAAGTGCTCACTTCAACATAGACAAAGAAATTACTAAGAAACACAAAGAGCGCGAAAAGCTCTCCAACTTCTTACAACAGTCTTGGTACAATATTCACTTAAGTGCAATATTTTGATTTATTTCTCTTTTTTTTAAGTATATATTTCTAGGAAGTGTCTTTTTTGCTGGGTTTTTTTGCTACTCTTTGTCTAAAGGTTTTCTATTCTATTCTATTCTATTCTATTCTATTCTATTCTATTCTATTCTATTCTATTCTATTCTATTCTCAGATCTCAGCAGTATGCACACCTCTCTGTTTAGTCTGTGCTGTAACTGTGTTTAAACGATGTTTTTAGTGCCTCTCAGGTGATTCAGCTCTATTATTATTTCCTCTATAGTCTTGCAAATGTAGACCTAAAAAAAAAAAATATATATATATATATATATATTTGGCAAATATCCCTTCGTCTGTAATTCTGCTCCTCACACCGCCTGGCATCATTTTATTTTATTTTTTTTTTCTCCCATGAGTGCGATCGTAAAACATGTCACCAGCTCGCATTCATACGATTTCAATGGTAAAATTTTATATTCATATCCACATGAACCGATAAATACCCAGCTACTTTTTCATTTCCGCTCTTTATAATAAACGTACTTTAATTACCTGGGGGGGGGGGCTTTTTTTATTTTGTTTTATTTTTTTATTCTCCGCTTCGGGTTGACCAGTCATGACCACCGTTACCGCCGGTAACTCGGCACCATGTGACCGAGCCGTGATAGATGACTTGTCCGTGACCTTGACCTCCCCCCCCCCCCTCCTCCCAAAACAAAAAAAACAACAACAAAAAAACACGACTTCAAACATTTTCAATAATATCGATCGTTTCATACCCTTCTGACACACGTGCATGAAATGAGTTCATCTTCCATTTTCTTTTTTCGGCGGGGGGGGAGGGGCTCTCCCTCTCTCACCCACCCCTCCCCCCTCCCACTCCCTCCCTCCTCCCCCCCCCACGCACGGCTGACCTCTGTATCCTCTGAATTTCCTCCACACGTCGGCAAACAAGCCATCCGCCAGGCTGATCCGTGGAGAGGGAGGAGGGGTGGGGGTGAGGTGGTGGTGGTGGTGGTGGGGGGGGGGTAAAGCGCTCTCCTCATAAGCACCTGTGTGTCTCTGAGATCAGAGGGGGGGGGATGAGAGTGGGCGGACGGGGATGAGAACAGAAGGCGAGGACGAAGCAGTCGAGAGGGTGAAGAAGGTGATTTACCGAAAGGCCTTCTTCAGGGGTGGAAAAAAAAAAAAAAAGTGTCAGAGGAGACAAAGGCAAAAAGATTCTTTTTATTTCGTGGTGGTGCTTCAGAAGATTTCCAGACATCCGCGCGCACTTACTGGTCCTTTCGTTTTTTTGTTTTGTTTTGTTTTGCTTCCCTGTTATTTTCAATCACTCCTTCTCCTGCCTCTCGGAAGCCCGTCGTACCCTCCGCCGTTATTTGCTCCGTCTTCTCCTCTTGTGTTCCTTTTCCACCCGTCTTATCATTTCCCTCTCCTCCTCCTCCTCCACCTCCTCCTCCACCTCCACCTCCTCCTCCACCTCCTTCAACCGAGTCTGTGATTGGAGAACACCGAGCATCAATGATCCAATCTCATCCCTATTCATTGACTTCAGAGCACCCCCTCCCCTCCCCCCCGCTCCCCCTCCTACCCCCTCCTCCCCCCATGCTCAGCTCCCACATCACTCGGTACTCACTCTGCTCTTTTACCTCTTTGTTTCACACGTTGTTTAGCTTAGCCGCCCCGTCCCCCCTTTTTATTTTTTTTAATTTTTTTTTAAGTTTAGTTATCCGACCGACTTTGCCTTGCGTAACAAAACAGCAAAACAAAACTCGACATGGCATCAGGAGCAAAAGGCCCGGTAAGCTTTTTAAGAACCCCCCCCCCTCCTACCCCCTTTCCTCCCCCCCCCCCCCCCTCGCCCCCGCCCCGTCGTAATTACTGCTGAAACAAGCAGCTCTGGGAAGTTTCAGCACTGGTGGAGCCGTCATTACTGACAATCTCACAGCCTTTATCTGCCATAGCTAAGACGCTCTCGCACCGCGGGGCTGTGATGATTGCCTCACTGAGAAGAAGGAGAAGAAGGAGAAGAAGGAGAAGAAGGAGAAGAAGAAGGAGAAGGAGAAGAGTGGATTTGGAGGTTTTTAGAGAAGATTGAGGCGTAACTGGAAAAAAAAAAAAGGAAAAAGCCTTAAAAAAAAAGTGTCTTAAACGATAAAGCTGCTCGAAAACGGTTTCCATGGCGATGTAACACTCTCCAGCTCAAGAGTGGACAACTTCGAATCTATTACGCTCCCGCTGCACCCGTCAAGCATGCATTTTTGTAATTTCTTATTTCATTTTTTAAATTTTTTTTTTTGCCGAGGAAGTTGTCCGCCGCTCGGCTCGGCTCGCAAGCCTCCCGTCTTCACCGCGGGGCTCCGAGAACGCCACATTGTTTTCGGCAACCCGGGGGAGGGGGGGGGGCGTTTTTCAGCTCAGGAGTATCGGGGAGTCGGTCACTTTTTTCCCTCAAGGAAGTGGTTTGCATACGCCAGCAACTTTTTTTTTCTTCTTTTATTTATTCTTTACATGTGCGCCGTCAGTCACACAACCAGTTTTCGGGGAGCGCCGAGGACTGAAAGCTCTGGCACCGTTCCCGGTCGGCTCCGAGTCCTCCGAGGTGTCCCGGTTGCTGCTGTTGATTTGGACATCGACTGTGTGGCACGCGCGAGGTCATCCGAGCTCTCCTTCGATTTGAAGATATATATATATATATATATATATATACTCAAACTGCATTTTGGAAAATCTGCCATCTTCATTAATCGATTTTTTGTTGTTGTTTATTTTTTTTTGCATTTTGCATCGATGTAAAAACGGAGGATCCAAGAACGAGGCAACTTAACTTTGTTTGTTTCGTTGTGAACGAACTACGTCAGACGCAAATTCATTTAAAGTAAAGGTGTATTTATTTATATCTTAAAGCGTAGGGAGGACTTAAAAGGCTTCTTTCTTTCTTTTTTTTCCCCCTCATATTTCTTCACATTTGCAGAGGAAGCGTGACCTGCCGCTTCATGAAGCCGTTTAGCCTGACGGCGTTTTGACCCGTTTGTAGTGGAAAAAAAAACAAATAAATAAACAAACAAACAAACAAAAATACCGTTTCAGAAAGAACCTCTTTTACAAACCCAAATGTATTTCTGGCAAATGAAAGTGTGAGTCACGGAGGCGGTTATCAAGCCGTAGTAGTAAAAACCCCAAAGGTTCCAGAAACGTTTGCTTTTTTTTGTTTTGTTTTTGTTTTTTGTTGTTGTTTTTTTGTCTGTTTTCCGCCCGCCGCTCCTCCTCAGCCCGGTCTGCCACCTTCTGCGCTTCGGCGTTCCATGAAATAAGCTTGGCTAGATTTGCTAACTCGTGGGCGTGTGATTGGGTGCGTGCATTAAGGTGCGTGTGCGTGTGCGTGTGCGTGCAGAGCTCCCGACCACTTCCAAACGGGCGTGGGACGCTTCTTAAGAAAAAAAAAAAAAAAGAAACGGGACAAGTGAGGCAACCTGGAACCCAGCGGGTGGAAACAGGTGTCGTTACTTACCTGCCCGGCTGTATGCACCTGCCCCCGGGGCGGCAAACAAACCGGTTCTTGAGAAAACGAGACGGGACACGGCGACACGAGGGGAGTGAACCTTTTTTTTTTTTTAAATGTTTTTGGGATGGGGTAATTTCGCCGCTTCGCCGCCGTCGTGAGCTTCGCCGCCCGTTGTTCACAAATAGCGGTCGGAAATTACGCTCAGTTCCTCTTTTTGCACCTGAACCTCAGGTGTGCCAAAAATGTCATAGGAAGGAAAAAACAAACAAACCAAGTATTGAGTGTCCTCTGTCGTTCAATAGCAGCTTTCAAGGAAATAACGCCGTCGCGGTTCTCGGGGAAAAACTCATTTCATCGTGTATGTGAGGTTGTTGTTTTTGCCCCCCCCCCCCCCCCCCCGTCGGCCTGAAATTCTGCTCATAAGTTTTATCTGGTGCAAATGACGTCGGCGTAGTAAGAAATTATTGATAGTCTTTGACTGTTTTTTGTTTTGTACTGCAAAACGCCGGAATTGACCGTGAGCTTTTAAAACCTGATTAAACTTCCAAGAACTCATCTCATCAAAAATTCATATTTTGAAGGTTTTTTTGTGTTTTTTTTTTTTTTGCCCCGGAGAAAAGCCTCCCCCCCTAACGCCTTAAAGTAGTTCAGATGCAACTCCTACACCTTTGCCTTTTATTCAATGTGCGTGTGTTGAATTCATTCGTAACTAATCGATTATTAATCGACTTATCGGCTGGAGGCCGTTTTACCTTTCTGCCTCCGTTGTTTAATGGCGGGCGGCGGAAAGCCTTGAGGCTCGCCTTACCGCCACCTTCTGACGCGAGTAGGGCATTACAACTAGGCGGCGGTTAAAAAAAACAACAAAAAAAACGGGGGAAATAAGGAAGAAAGAGAAGACACGTACGCTAATCCTTTAAAAGAAGAAAAAAAAAAAAAGACATTTTAATTGCTTTGCTTTAAAATGCTGATTTGTAGCCCCTGCATTTGGCTGCACCTCCTTTGCATTCAGCCGGTGAAGTCTCCAAACCCCCTCGGCGGTGTGCCGACTCGCCGGCGAGCCCGTTGTCTGAAGGTCTTAAAGTCGGATTGAAGTCACGTGACATCGCACCGCCCCGTTTCGGAAAAGCGCTCGGAGCGAATGCCGTTTTTTTTTTCCCCTCCGTTTTCAAAAGGGGATCTCGAGGCGCCTGAAGTCCGACATTGAAGTCGACCCCTGAAACGCAGCGCCGCGCTGACGCCCGTACGCCGCGCGCGGACTTTCACGCGTTTATTCCCGCTCGTTCTCCGGGGGAACGCCGCCGCCCCGTGGTCTCTTTATTCCAACACAAAGGTCAAATGCATAATTCAGAAAATGGACACTGTAGCGATATATGAATAATTTCTTTAAAAAAAAAAAAAAAAAAGCTTTGTTGTTGTTTATTGCTCTGGGAAGGAAGTAGGTAAAAAAAAAAAAAAAAAAAGTGCGGCGTGGGAGATCGGTATTACGCGGTGGGAGGACTCTATTTACTTTTTTTTTTTCCTCCCCCTCCCCTCCCCCCTCCCCACCAAGGTTGTTACCGTCCTCTCGGTTCCTCGCACGGGCTCGGACGTACTCGGCGCACTGGTTGGCCGTCGTCTCGAGGGCGAAGCGTGAATAAGGGAGTAGCTCTCCGCCCCGTTGACGGATGGAGCTCATCCATGCGCCAAGTTCAACAAGTCGGCCGCTCTCGCCTCTCCAAGCCCTTCAAGATCCTTTTCTTTTTCTGCATGCTGGTCTAAACGCCCCCCCCCTCTCCCCTCCATCCTCCCTCTCCCCCCCCCTCCTCTCCCCCCCCCCCACTGCTATTGCACTCATCTTCTTCCTTTTCAAATGGTAATGGCCACTGAACCGTGCTGGATGCTCTTCGGCGAGAAGCGAACTCGCTCCTCTCGGAAGAGAGTTTATGGACGGTCATGCAGAGTTTTTAAAGGTTCGGCCCAGCGGGCAGCGAGAATTTTCTTTTTTAATATTTTTTTTCCCCCCCCTCTCTCCTTGCGGCTGAATCATTTTTGGCCACAGTCTCAGCAAGCTTTACCCGCAATACACCGAGCGGGTCTGTGCCTATTGTTATTGTTGCATAATGGAGCAAAATCCAGTTTCAGTCGGGCTCTCTCCGTGTGTGCACCCCCCTCCCCACCCACCACCACCACCACCACCACCACGACTACCCCCCCCACCCACTTTTTCCGCTCCACAGAAACCACCGGTGACATGCGGGCGTACCGACGACTGTCCAAACTGTGGAAGGAAGTAAATGAAATCGGCCTCAACAACAACAACAACAACAACAACAACCCCCCTCCACCGCCCCCTCCATCAAAGCTCGTTCAGCCAAAGAACAGACAACGGCGATCAAAAGCTGAAGCTCCAGCGAGTCTGCTCTCTTGACGTGTTTGGTTTTTGCGGGAAGCAGCGTGGACATGATCACACGCAAACTACAGAGAGAGGAGTCATAAATTTGCATCGGAGCCGTCTTCTATCGCTTTCGTACTTCCTCGCAAACCATCAGCTGTCAGATGATAAACAAACAACTTTTTGTTTGTTCTTTTTTTTTTTTCAGTGATTTTTAACAGATGCAGCACTTTCAAAGCTGTTAAAGGTAAAACAGGAAAGCAAATATTTGAAGGGTAAAAAAAAAAAAAAAAAAAACGATTCAAAATTATTATTGATTTTTGTGGACGTTTTTTTTTATTTATTTATTTTTTTTTCACAGCGGTGGTGAGGTTGCAGATTGCAATCGACTGAACGTCCAAAGGTCCAGAAAGGTCCTCTCTGGAGTCCGTTTTAAAAAAAAAAAATTCCTTCTGGGCTACTGTAGAAACATGGCGGTGCAACATGGTGGAGAGGACCCGCTCCCTACGTGTATCCTAAACTAGCGGAAATTGAACAAATCGTTATTATTAGGTGGCTACGCACTGATGAATTTTAATATTCAATTTCTGCCGATAAATGCCGCCGGTGTTTCCCCCCCCCCCCCCCGCCGTCATATCGGTAACGAAATACGAACTGATAACACTTTGATCAGCTCGATCCTGAATCCGATTGACTGCAATGAAGCTTTTTTTTTTTTTTTTTTTACCCGAACTGAGGGTTAATTAAACGTTCGCAGTGAGTATAAAGCCTTTATTGTGGAGAGCTCTTTATTTTGTGGGGAAAAAAACAAAACAAAAAAACAACAACAAAACAAATCTGTCCCAAATAAATCACAGCCTTTTGTGTTTGATAGTTATTGAATGTTCATGCGCAGCTCCGCGGTCGAGGGGTTTTTAAATCACTTCCAGGTGCGTGAAGGTTTTCAGTGAGCCAGCAAAAAAAAAAAGAAAGAAAACCTTTTTGGCTTCTGTCTCTTGCATTAAACTCTCTTGTCCGTGCAGGGGAACAGATTTATAGAACAAATGTCTCGAGATGCTTTCACCACATGTTGCCGGCCGGTTCTTCTTTAAAGAAGAAACACCGGTCAGCGAAAGAAAAAGATGTCTCTTGGCGAGGAGTTGATTTTTTTTTTTTTTTTTTAAAAGGCGGAGTTAGTGAAGGCCCCGCTTTTTATGGGCCCCGCTGTACTCCACACGTTAACCGTTAAAAGCTGTCGTCGGCATAAATACCTTTTGGGAATCGCCTACGTGTTGTCAGCGCCCCCCCCCCCCCACACCTATCCTCCCCCCCTGTCAAATTTTAGTCTTTTAAATAACTTCGCCGCCTTCGGATGGGGAACGAGCCCGTTCGTTCGTTCGTTCGTGAGCCGGACTCCTTCCCCGTTGTGATCGCGTGCGCGAGCCGATTGGCGGTGACGGCAAATTGAGGGGGGCGTCGAACCGTCGACCCGTCGACCCGCCGAGCCCGTAGACTTAACGCTGTGTTTGAGACCAAAAGCTCTTTTCTCCGTTGGTCGCTCTTTTTGTTTTTGTTTCCTTTTTTCTTTTTATGGGCCTTTCACAACACAAAGACCCCCCCCCCCCCCCCCCCACCCCACCGCCCTCCAAAACAACAGGAAAAGGCAGAGAAGCGCACAAACTCGGATCCTCCCACCAGCGATCCAGTCTGGCACCTCTCCAAAATGATCCCCTCTCGCGACGAAACCTCTTCATTACCCTCTAACGAGCCTCTGGAGTCGCGAAGCGTTGAGCGTTCTGGCAGTTTTCAGGCATTTCTCAATTATTAAAGCGCGGGGGTTAAGCAGCGCCGGCTCGCCTTTTAGCTGTTTATTCTTTCTCGTCGGTGTGGCGTGGGGAGGGGGAAGAAGAGGGGGGGGTTACACCGTTGGGACCCGAAGATTGGTTCACCGTGCGAAGGTGCGGGAGCGTGTTCAGGCTGCTGGATTTTGACACGGGGAAAAAAACAAAAAAACAAACAAAAAAACACGGCTGCTCCAGCGAACGCTCCGGGCGAGTGATCCAAAAAAAAAACAAAAAAAAACAACTTACCATGCCGCGAATATTTTCTTTCTTTTTTTTTTCTCTCTCCATATTTCACTTCATTACTGGTGTGTAAATAAGGCAAGGCGGGCTCAATCAGCTGAAACCTGACCAGGAGGGAGACTCCAGGACTTTATTATTATGGAGTCATTTTTTAATAAGAAAGGCGGGAGGCTTTGTGTTTTGTATTTTTTTTTCCTTTTCTTTTTTTTTTTTTTTTTTTTTTAATCAGGAAACATTCCCGCTCACATTTCCGGTGGATTTCGACTCCTTAATTGAATGCTGCCTTGAAGCGTCTTCTTCATAATTCACGACCGCAACGATGACGAGAGCGAAAGAAATCCCGTCTCCGCAGCGAGACGACGCTCGTGTAATTCTTGCGTTCATCTGAAGTGCCGACCCGCCTCGGCTCATTTGTGTTTGTTCCCGGCTGCTTTCTTTCACATCTTTTCTTTTTTTTTTCAATCGCTTCTCTTCTTCTGCGCCCCTCCTTCTCCCCGCTCTGTTTCCCCCCCCCCCCGTCGTCATCACCTCGGCAAAAAGAAGAAGAAGAAGAAGAAGCCGTTCGCAGGCCCCCCAAACGCTTAATTGGCTTTTCATTGACACGTGCTGCAATTGGCTTTTAATCACCGTTTTACATCATGTTTTGAAATTCAAATCGGCGCCGTCTCTCTCTCCGGCGCTCCGCCGTCGTTCGCCGACGCCACCGGAAGAGCGTCTCAATATTGATGCCGTGTTTTTTTTTTTTTTTTTTTTTAACGTCTCGGTCTCGCTCGCCGACTGAAAGGGAAAACCTCGACGAGCCGCGTCGGTGCGAAAATAAATAAATAAATATATATATACCGATTGAGGCTTGATAGAAAACAAAAAACAACGTTTGAGCTTTCAACGGGCTCTTTGAACGCCAGCGTTGACGAGTCGTTGACACCTTTTTTTCGCTCAACATGCGTAGAGCTCGATTTGGCGCCATGTAAGCACAGCTTGTATTTACCCACAACCCCAATTGATTCAATTCAATTCAACTTTGTTTACATAGCGCCAAATCACAACGCGGGTTATTTAACGGCACTTAACACGTTAAAGTCCTTACGGCAAGACTTTACGATATTATACAGAGGAACCCAACAATTCAACAATTCCCACGTAAGCTAGGAGGGGGAAAAAAAAAACCTCCTTTAAGGTAGAAAAAAACCTCCGACAGAGGGAAGGAAGAAACCTCCGACAGAACCGGGCTCAGAGGTGGGCGGAGCCATCTGCCTCGACCGGTTGGGGTGAGAGGAGAGCAGAGAGAGAAAAGGACAGCATAGAGACAGAAGAGAAGAACTGTCGGTGGAGACGTGCAGCTCCGCTGATGCGCTCGGCTTTCACGAATCAAACCGGGTTCTGTCATGAAACTGGATTCGTGTCATTTCAGATTTTTTTTCTTTTCTTCACACTATAAAGTCTTACAGGCAGTTGGCAGATCACAAACTCTGGACTGGCAAGGAACCAAAAGCATTGTTAATGCTTTATATTGTTTTTCTGCAGTACAGTTGATTGTTGTTTGTGCGTCAGCGGTTACAGGGGAAACAGGAAGTACTAGCAGCCTACATACACATGGACTCACTCTATTTACATACGAGTATGACGCTAATAATAAACTTCATTTTTTTAATTTTTTTTGGCCTTCGCTAAGTTACAAAGTGCTTGACGTGAAGAAAACGAGCGAAATTTAAAGCAAAAGAGAAACCGATTATTCAAATGAAGTTACACAAATTGGGATAACACAACATGGCGAACGCTCACGAAGACCTTCCGGTAGAAAATGAGACGTTTAAAAGACACTTAAGACGTCGTTCGTCCACATGTCGTTGGCCTCTCCTTTGGTCCTCGGCCATCCACCGATCTAGGCGAACGTACCGGCTCATAAATGGTTAACAAGTCCCCGAGTGTGATTTGGATTGAGCCCATTTTCCAGCTTTAAAAGTGATCAGTGCGACTTTTTAAAACCGACACGGAGCGAAACGGGCGGACAAGTTTGAAGTTGGCAAGCAGCGGGGTAATATGTTCATATCTCTCGGTGCCCGTTCAAATTCGGGACGGCAGCGCCGGTCTGTACCAGCTGGACTCTGTGAAGGGAGCTCTGACTGACGCCGGCAGCCAACGCTTTATGACCTTATGGAAATCAGCAGGAGGCATAAATGATTTGATTTTGGAGATTTTGTGGGAGGAGGAGGAGGGAAGGGGGGGGGGGGTTGGGCCGGTGGAACCGAGCTTACCGAGAAGCCGGCCGTTTTAGGATTCGACGGGGCCGCCGACTTGACCCGCTTGGATCGCCCCAAAAGCGGTGTCGCCAATCTTCATGATATATATATATATAAAAAAAAACACACAAAAAAAAACACAGGCGTACGTCAAGGTATGTCCACAACAACTGTCCCCCGTGCGGTACGCGAGTCGTCCGTCCGGGCTGCCAGAATGATTGACGGCTCAATTCATCTGAAAATCACCGCACAAAGCGAAAGACACGCAGTCAAATTTCCAATAAACTGGAGCGAGAGACGTCCTCCGAGGAGGATGGAGATTAATACCCGCGGCCTACATTTCGGCACGGACTGCGTTACGCAAAGCGTGGCCGTTGTTTTCTCGCCACGGGGAGACGATGTGTATAAATAGGTTTCTATCGTAATCAATAGGCCCGTTTTTAAACCGACCGCGCGTTTGGCTGACGGCCACGCCGGGGCCGTGAAGATGCGCATCGCGAGCGGGGCCGGTCGATGAAGTCGGGGTCAGACTCCCACCTCCGCTCGACACTCTCAAAAACCAGTTTCCACGCTCTCTGCTTCCGGTGGAGGAAAGACGAGAGCAGGCGTGCGCCCTCGGACGGGCATCGCGCTTTCTTTTTTTTTTTACAGCACCGCGGCTTTATCTTTAGTTTTTTTTTCCCGACCCCGCCGTGAGCTCCTGGACTTCAGGGTGGCCCGTCGTCGTCGGTGCGCCGCTCAGATAGCGAACACGTCCGATCCGTTGACGGCTCCGAGCTCTCGGCAGCTCCGTCCTCGCGTGAGACGGACCGCCGCGGGAGACGGGGGGGGGGGGGATTAGCATGCATAAGTGTTGCTTCACTTTCCGTCTCTTTACTTCTTTGTCTTTTGTTTTCGTTCGCCCACCGTCGACCTCTTTTTTTTTTTTTTCTTTTTCTCTTCTCGGACGCTTTCTGTCACCGTCCCCTCTTATTTCCTTTTTTTTTTTTTTGTCCTTTTCTGGCTCCTTTCTCTGCTCCGGTTGAATGATCGTGAGTGACGTTGAGCAACTCTCCTTCGGCTGCCGGGGAAGAGAACCCGTTCCCTTTTTTTTTTTTTTTTTTTAACGCCGTCCGTGATGCTCCCCAACAAATTGTGACACTAAGACGAAACGTAAGCTGGCAGCCGGCGTGTAAACCATTCAGCTCCCCAGACCTTGGACAGGGTTTTTTTTTTTTTTCTCGCTGCACCATAAGACTCATTCCCTTCTCCCTTCGCTCTCCCTCGGCACCCGGCAGGAGAATGTAAAAGAATTTCTCCTTTACTTCTAATAGGGAGCAGCGGCAACCTCGAGCCCGAGTTATTACACCACCTTCCTCCTATTCCTTCCTTTCATTTAAGTGTGTCATTCAAAGATTTGCACATAAATGCATTTTGAATGAAGGCCCCCCCCCCCCGCTCAAAACATTATTAAAAAACTTTACTCCTTCAGTTTTCATTTTCATTTAACCGTCATGCTCAAAACTGTCCTGAATCCCTGCTGAAAATCACACTTCTCCTCTCATCTTAGCAGGAGGGATTCATTTTCCAATTCACCAACCCCCTGTGATTAATTCTGCTTCAATTGTGAGGCAATTATTATTTCAGGTCATTTATATATTATTTAATATTCAATGGTATCCCTAGGCCATTCTTTAGACTCTATAATAACTATAAATCATGAAAAAAAATAAAAATAGCAAGTCATAGATATAGCAATATCACGGCGAAGCGTGAAATAGACACGCTTTGGGCTGTCTGGGCGTGAAAGTTACACGTTTTGAGCCGTGTGATTTACAGAACATGGACCTTGGTCACATGATCCACGGTCACATGACATATACGTGGGCGTAAAGTTGCACGCTTACAGAACGCGCACCTTTCACTCCTTTAGACGGCCCAAAGCGTGGCTGTCTCACGTTTTGTTGTAGCGGACGGGCGTGTCTATTTCACGCTTTGCGGCGATACCGGGTTGGACTGTATAAAAAAATAAAAAACGAAGGCGGAAACACTGGAAGTTCCTGTCGGCGGTCGGAGCAAGCCGCTGCCGCATCGTCGGTCGAGCACCATCTCGTATTAAGCCTCAGCGGGTCTCCCGTCCAGGCCCTTCATTACTGACGCCCCATTATCCGAATCGCTGTCCCTCTGAGGCGACCGAACCAGGGCGATAACGAGGCCTGCCATTTGAAAGGCCACAGCATTCTCACCGTGTCATGTCTCATTACAAACCGCCGCGATATTTGTTTACACTCCTCTGCCGGCTTTCCCCGGGCTCTCTGATCAAGACCGGTTTCTGCAAGAGCTGGAGACCCTTCATTAAAGAAATGGGTTTCATAAAAAAACAATTCTACTTGAGAGTGAAGTGCAGTCGCAGTGGACAGTTTCCTTCCATTGCTGCCCACCCCCACCCCGTTTTTTTTTGTTTTTTTTTTAGTTTTAGTGAGATCAATCTTGTTTCTGCACAATTGCACCGATTATAATCTATTCTGTCTGAAAGCAACAACAAAAAAGGAAAAAGGAAGCTCAACTTGAAATAGAGCCATTCATCACAGAGTAAACAGCATAACGGCGAAGGAGCAGGAGAATGTTAAAGAGAAAACACGGGAGAAATCGCCCGCTGGAAAAAAAAAGCAAACAAAGCCCGGCACCTTTTTATTTATTTTTTTTATTTATTTGGGCCTTGACAGGAGTCGGGCCGTTCCCTCGCCTCACCAGGATGTGACATTTAAGAGGGTGGTGTCTTGTTATGGCAGGCCTAATTAACATTCCACGATACGCCAGCTGGAGATGGACGCCCTGCCAGTGCTGTCCCCCTTTCTACCCTCCGCCACATTTGTTCATGAAGTTCTTCTACTTTCCCCGACTGCCTCTCAGTCACTCCCGCCCCCCCCCCCCCCCGCCTCTTCCTCGCGCCCCGAGGTCTTTATTGTGTGACGATGCACACGGGGCTTTGCCAGTGTCGTCTCAAATGTTCCACTGTGGTCAGTCCATTTGCCACTTGCCAGAGGTGTCAGGCGGCGGTAGCCATGGTGACCGTGTTAGGGGCATGAATTGGTGTTGCAGCCCTCCCCGGGGGGGGCCTGGCGCAGATCTAAGTGCAAGGGTCTGTCATGGTCGATGCACCTTCCTTGCCAGGACGGTGACAGTCCCTTTGACAATTGTCAAAGAAAAAGCTGCACAAATCTCAGCGAGCGATTGAATCGCTGTAACATAATCTATTTAGATCGGACATGTTAGGATGGGAAGACTTTTTTTCTTTCTTTTTTTTTTATAAATTTAGTGAGTGACACTTTTGGCTGCTTTTCTGATCGTTGGTTCCACCATGAAAAACGCTGCTTCTCACTTCAGTTGTAACTGTAGACTTTACATCAAAATGTACCTATTCTCCGGGTCTGATGAAGCCAATGTGGAAGTTCCCTAAAGTGCAATACCACTGTTGGGCCACTAGGAGCGGGCTAAAAAAAAAAAAAAAAACGCATCAATTTATGCAAGTCCATGAATTTTAATCCAACAAATTATTGTGTTATTTGCTAAATGCCCTCCTAATCAGTGTTCTGTTGGTTTTTCTGAAAATAAATCCATTACTAATTAAACATTAGGCCTCAAAGAGAGGTTTGTCTGAGGGGGGGGGGTATCAAGTAGCTTTGGGCGCACAGTCACATCCAACGTCTAAATATGGTAACTTTCGGCTCGAAAAAAAAAAATCCAAGATGGCAATCGTAGAAACGTCCCGATTTTGAGGCTTCAAAGCGGGCCGACGTCACGGCGTAGATGATGTTTAAATCGGTAAATTGGAACTAAACGGCTACAGGGTGACTCCCTGTGAAAGGAAAACGGTTGGATTTAATTCACGTCACGACTCGGTTTGGTGAAGTCCGTTATATTTCTCCGCTGCTCTCTTTGAGTCGTAACTTCAGCCTTTAATGTTGTCAAGACCTTTTATGCATGAAACATTAAAAGCATTCAAAGAAGCCTCTTTGTTAGAAGAAAAAAAAACATAAAGTGCATGATCCAGGAAAATGGGCAGCGGCGGCAGTAAAGAAAAAAAAAAAGAATAGAAATAAAAGGCTGCAGGGTTCGCGGCCCCGCTCAGACGCACGAGAGGACGGTTCACTTTTTCCTGCTATTAAATGTTTCCCGTAAAAACGAAAATGCACTCGAGTAGGTGGGGCGAATCCCCGAGCCTGGAAACAATAGAAACAAAAACGAGAGCGGCGGCGCGGGGGTTGTGCGTCGTCGCCTGCCGGTTGCGGGCGGCGTGAAAGATAGATGCCGCGCAGAGCCCGGTCCGAAAAGTGGGACAGCTCTCAGAAGGACGGCAAAGAGAGGGACGGGGGGGGAGGGGGGGCTGGAGGGACACCCGAGTAGCCCTCCGAAGCAGCGGCAGCAGACGGAGGAGATCTGTCAAGGACCGATTCGTCTCGTCTTTTCGCCGCGTTTTCAAGTCTTCGAGACGCCTGATAAATGTAAGCACGAACGCCTTTGGTGTGATGCGTTCAGGGACCTCCCCCCTCCTCCCGCCTCGCAGTCGGCTCAAATGAAAACTCTCCGCTTTAGACCGCGCGCTTTCCAGTAGGTGGAGTCTCTTCTCTCAACAACACCCCCCGCCCCCCGCCCCAGCGGCGTCTCATCGTCTTTTGATATCCTTGATTGTGTACTCCACCTCGACGAGGCTGAGCGGGGGTCTCGGCGGACCGTCTCCGCTGATCAATTCCTCGGCACCATCTGTCTGCCGGGCTTATTCACAGGGCACCCGCACCGGAGGCGAGACCGACCCTCGCTGCGAGGCTCTTCATTAAACCGACCCCCACCACCACCACCACCACCACCACACACACCCCTACCTCCTCCTCCTCCTCCTCCTCCTCCTCATCCTCTTCTTCTATCTCTTTAACACGCCCGGGGAAAGTTAATGATAATTCTTATTATCGTCGGTCGACAGACGAGATCGATCGATTGATGGAGCTTCACGTTACTTCACCAAAAACCAACGACACCGATATCTGAGAGTTTATTCTTCGGCGATACCCGAGTTTCTGTGTTGGCATCCGTACCGGAAGGTAAAAAAAAAGCAGGAACGGCGCATCCCCGCCGGATTTTATTTTCATTTGAATGGTGTTGCAGAAGGTTCTTCGCCTTGACAAACCAAAGAGGAACAAACTGTGAATGCTAAAAAGAGTAAAAGTTGCCGATCCTCTGTGCAGTTCTACGATACACGAGGTGGCTGAAGCTTAAAAAAAAAAAAACATCTTCGTCGGCATTGAACAAAAAACCTGTACCGTCAGATTCCCTGTCTTTTACACCTCTCTCTACCTGTCCCTGTGTGCTGTCCGGGAGGTGGTGGTGACAGTGCGGCTAAGTTGCTCTGACGGAGAAATGGATTGGCAGTGACGGATGGCACCGGCGGCACTTGTACTTGTTTCGCGGGATCGCAGTTTTTTTTTTTTTTTGGAACTAATATTGCGGTCGAAGCGGAGCCCGCTGTGCTTTGTGCCCGAGCTCGGGACCTGGCCCGTCTCGCGGCCCCGCTGACGCTTGCATGCAAATGATCTCTCCCCCCCCACCCCCTCCTCCCCTCCCACGCCCCCACCCTTCCCACACCATCTCGAAAAACCCTTCCCCGGACATTTGCCAAGAAGAGCAGGCAAAGGAAAGGAGACGGAAAGTATCTGCTCAGCCGCCGAAGGCAAACGCGGCTTGACGCGCCGCCACCTTGGACGCGCCGACGTCTCCTTGACGCCTTGTCAACGAGTTACCAGCTCAATAAAATAGCTCATCAAAATGTTATTCATACTGTAGGGAAAGTTCGGTTCTCTAAACGTACAACTTTTCAGACTCTTAACTCTCAGTGGACTTCGTTCGCGACGTTTAGCACTCCGGCAAGTGGGCCGACCCTTGGCGACGACCCTAGCAACAGAGGCGATTTCTAGTCCGTTTTGAGATGGTGCAACTTCTCAAACTGAATAAATACCACGTATCGAAACAGAAAACTGCTTTGCTGGCGCAATCTTGTAACTAAGATATCCGCTGGGGGGTTGAGAGGGGGGGGGGGCATTTATCGATGTTTATGCCTTTTCGGAAACACTGACGATGCTGCCACGGAGACGGCGGAGTGATATTTTCCAGTGATGCGTCCAAACGTATGTATTTCTTGGTCGGAACTACTTGTTGGATAATTCAGACTCCACCTTACTGCAAAGAGAGATCTTTGTTTTTTTTCCTAGTTTAAAAAAAAAAAAAAAAAAAAATTAGGGCATGGTATTGAGACCTTTCCCTCGTCCCTCTACACCTCCGCTGCTTCCCGCCGTGTTCTCGATGGCTTTCAACTCCTCCCTCTACTGTTAAATTTCCTCCTCGCCGCCGAAGCCCCGAGAGGATTGTTGAAGTCGCACCTGGAGTCGCCTCGGTAGGCCGTTATGAGAGAGAGAAAGAGTGAGCGTGCATGCCTCAGAGAATAAAAAAATTAAAAAAAAACAAAATCCTTTACACAGAACAGTTTTAGATGTCATCACATTTGATTTGATTTTTTTTTTTTTTTATGCTCGTTGCTCTAGTTTGTTTAACGCAGGGATTTAATTTACTCTCGTGGCACAGCAAGCGCAGAGCATGACTTGATTTCAATCAAGGTGCTTTTCGTCACGGTGAGTAAATATAAACGGCTTAAAGGCACATTTGTTCTGTTTGTTGTGTTTTAGGTTTGTTTGGTTTTTTTTGTTTGGGGGGGGGGGGGGGGCTACGTATATGTTTTTTGGACCCAACAGGACTTTCTTGATAGGAACAACCCATTTCCAAAGAGCTTCCCCCAGAACTAGATAGGTTGTAGCATTCGCGACTCGATACTTCTACTCGTTGAATAGAAATCCTGCCGTATTTTCTCCCGATGGGTTATCGCCTTCATTAAAGCCTGGACTTTGTTGTCGGGTGCATTTCGAAGGATCCTTTTCAAAACTCCGTCCTTACGCTTCCATCAGTTCCTATTGTGACCGGGAAAGTATCGACCCGGGGGGGGAAGTGGGGAGGTGTAGGAGCTAATAAAAAAATAAAAAAAAGTACCACAAAGGTTCTTGGTTGCCATTGTGCGGATAAACAAAACAAGGGGAACTCCAGAGTGTCCTTAAAATGGTGAAATAGTTCCTGCAACCTAAAATATATATATATATATCCCACTGAGGGCAAATCAGACTCGACAGATCTCCTCCATTAACTGCAGAACATGTACTACTCAGTTTTACGCCCGTAAAGCGTAAAAATTGGGCGGCGTGGAATCGTTTGTCACGGCGGTGACGTTTTTTGTTGTTGTTGTTTGTTGTTTGTTTTTGTTTTCTGTCGGATTCATCCTTTTAACATCGGTAAAACATCGCCGTCTCTCCGGACGGCCGTTATCGATGGGCTGTCCAGATGCGGGTGGCGTTGGGTAAGGTGATGCAAACGTTAAAGTGGCGGTATTTATTGTTTTCTGCTCACCCCCCCCCCGCCCACCACCACCACCCCACCCACCACCTGGGAACCCCCCCCCTCCCCCTCCCACCACACACACACCTTTTTAAAGACTCACACGGAGGGATTGGTGGCGGCAGCGTTGGGACCCGGGACCTGTTCGGGGGTCTGTAATGCATTAAGATGAATGCCGCCGTCCCGCCGTCGGGTGATGAATGGCAGGGGGGCTGCGGGGAGGTGGGGGGGGGGGAATCTCCGCTATGTAAAAGAGGCGCTTGCAGACACGGCGCTTTCATCAATCAGAAGAGAGAAAGAAAAAAAGAAGTAATGTCGTTACGCTGCAGAGAGGAGGGGACGGCCTCCGTTCTGTATGCGGCAGACCGACCCGAGAGCACCTTTCGGTCCCTCTTTGTTTTTGGTCTTTTTCTGTCTTTGTCGGGACGACGCTCTGCGTTTTAAGAGGCGTGACTTCGCCGCATTAACGAAACATTTGGCCGGATAAACTCCTCGTTTCAAAAATCCGCGTCGTCAGCCGTCCTCGCGCAGGTGTAACGCCCCCCCCCCCCTCCTCTACCACCACCTCTACCACCACCACCACCACCACAACCCCCCCTCCGTTTTCCTCCCGACGGCGGTATCAAAGTTCTCAATTAAAGCGACACCTGGAGTCTCGCGTTCCCACTCGGGGAGCTCCCCGACGGCGAGCCCGAAGCCGCTTTCGTCAACACTTCAGAAGCCCCCTTCCCCCCTCCCCCACGAGAGGATTGTCGGGGAAGGTGCAATGCCCCCCGGTGGTGTGACGGCGTGTTGCGCCAGACTTCTGCAGAGCGATTTAAAGCTGCAGAGGAGTTTGCGGGGCAAAAGCCAGGTGAACGAGGCCGACGTCGTTCCCCGGGTCTCGGGTCCAGGAAGCCCGCCGGGACTCTTCGCTTTCTTCTGCTCTTTACTTCTACTTTAGTATCTTTTGATCTGATCTCGTTTAGGATTACAAATTTTTTTTTTTGGGGGGGTGGAAACATCTCGACTTATTTTAATGCGCTTTACGAGTTACGTTTCCAGAGCTCATTTAGCTCAATGTTTTTCTCCCCCGCTAAGTCACCAGCATCAGTCCTCTGCAATATATCATGCATAAATTCATCATAAAGTCTTCTTTAATAATATTAAGCCTGTTCACCATTTACGCAGTGGTAAGTCCCTCTGGATATCAAACCTCAACATATTATTAGTACAGAAAAAAAATGTGACCATTGCATTGGTTTAAAAAAAACAAAAAACAAAAAAACAGCCAAGTATTCAAAGTTGGTACAAAATACTGGTCGCGTTGTTCTTTGACAAATTTCCTGCCTATATTAAAAAGTGCTAATATTAGACCGTATATTTAGTCATTCGATCTTCTTGTGCGGGTTTCAGATATTAAAACGTAACTTTTGGACACGCCGAACTTTTTGGAGGCCGTAGCACAGCCCACGTGGAGGCCTGTTTGCAAACGGCTTTGAGGCACATTACTGCCACCTTCTGGCGGCAGTCACACGTGACTTTTATAGTTTTTTTTTATCAGCCGCCCCCCCCCCCCAACCCCGGTAAAGTTTAAGAAATATAAAACTGTATTGTTAAGTTCACAAAATACTTCAAAGCGCTGATATCATCAAACAGAAACCCTCGTCGGGATGAGAACGATAGTTATTCCGCCATAAACGTACATAATAGGATCGTATTCCCGAGACGCGCTCCTGCTTTTTAAACATACCTTCGCATGTATCGATCCTCCTTCCAGAAACCTACCGCACCTCCCCGCCTCCCCCGTCTTCTCCTCCTTCGTGTCGCTGCCCTCTCGATATTCGGTCGGGGGGGAGGGTCGTAACCACAGCTGTTCGTGGCAGATAAGCCCTCAGCCTTGCTCCTTCTCGTCGGATCCGCCGCGGCCGCCTCGGAGCCTCTGATTTCCATTAATGAGGAGGAGGAGGAGGAGGAGGAGGAGGAGCATTCAAAAAAAAAAAAAGAAACCCTCCTCGAAACAAAACTGCAAATGTCTCCAAAGAATTAAGCCATTGAGCGGCAAAATGGCTCCCCGAGTCAGTTTGAAACCAATTTTCGGATTCATTTTCACTTGACCTTTAATTTTCCTCTCGGGGATCACAGTGTTGCCCTTTTAAGAAATTCTGGCCACAACGGCGGGATTCGTTTGGGAAGGAAAAAAGAAAAAAGAAAAGAAAAGTCGACTCGTTTCTAAGTTGCCAGAAAAAGTGATCGGCGGCATCGTCGATTGATTGGAAAATCGGCGATCGATCGATCCGTTCGGGCGAGCCTGGAAACGGAGGCGTCGCTATTGAGCCTCGGCGCGGTTCGCTGATGCCGACGAGACGATCGGAGCCGAAATGATTGGCTTTAAAAACGAAACCGTCCCGGTGCGGATGCAGCCTCGGCGTTGAGATTTGATACAGATCGATACGTTTTTTATTTTTTTTTATTTTAATTTTTTATGTTACTGTAGATCGTACGTGGAGATACTGACGCCGAACAAAACGGAAATGTCTGCCGTGGCTTTCGATTTCAGGTTTTTAATGGATTTCGCCGAGTCGGCAAAGCTCGTTTCTTCGTTCATAAAATAACGGGGTCAAAAAAAAAAAAAAAAATCAAAGAAATATCTCCATAAAACTATATCAGCTGTTTTGGTCGAGGAGGATGGCTTCGACTCTCGCCTCCCTCGTAAACGCGTTTTGCCTACGAGGCTCTTTCGCTGTCGGAGCGTCGTTTACATTCAGACAATTTAAATGCCGACATGTTTTTTTTTTTTTTTTTTTTTTGGCTGTCAAACGGGAAAAACAACAACAACAACAAAAACGGGAGCGTGACTGTCGAATGTTGTGAATAAAAGAGAGACGCCTCTCAGGCGGCTCGTTTGCAACCGCGGGCCTTTTTGGCGCCGCGATCCCCCCCCTCCGTCACCCTCCCCCCTCCCCTCCACCCGTCACCCCCGTTTTTTTTTGTTTGTTCTTTTTTCCTAATTGATTTGTTGCAGCGCTAATGACGTTACAACAGCGACTTGTCTTCTTTGACGATCCAATCATCGCGCCTGTCAGGGAGGCGCTACCCCCGCCAAACCCCCCACCCCACCTCCACCCGACCGCCGCCGCCGATGGATTTACAGCGCCGAGCGAGAAGGAGGCCTGTATCTCTGAGCCTCCAGCCCGAGCCGGGCGAGAGAGCGCCACGGTAAAAGGTCAATAAACAGTGGCGAGGTTATTGTGTGGCAGATTGAAACGGAAATTATTTTCCGCGGTGGAGGCAGGGGAAGCGTGTGCGTGTGCGCTCGCGTGTACCGTTGTGTGTGACCGTGTGTCGAAACACGACCCCGTCGCCCTGAACCTTTTCCGTCGAGGGCGTCTCTCGGCGGGCGAGTCTTCCAGCTGACCTGTCGGCGTTACTCAGCCTACAGGGCTGTGAAATGATCCACCGCGGGGCTCACCTGAACCCCTCCTCCTCCTCCTCCTCCTCCTCCTCCTCCTCCCCCCCTCCCCCCTCAACTGTTGCTCCCTAACCCTCTTCCTCCCCCTCCCCCTCCCTGCAACCTCTTTTAGCTGTTTTAACGAACGTTTCCTGTTTGGATCCCGTTTCCAAGGCTTCAATAAGAATCACTTAATGAAGTGAGAGGGGAGAGACAGACCCCCTGTTTTAAAAAAAAAAAAAAAAAAAGTGTTTGTTTTTTCTTTCATAGACTACTGAAATTGTTCCAGGAATAGGAACAACCTATCTCAACAGCCTGTCTTGATTTCTGTGGATTTTTTGTGTGTGTTTTTTTTGGCTGCATCTGATGCTCTTCTATTATGTACAAAATGAGAACGCCAAGTTTTCCCCCCTTTTTTTTTTTTTTTTTTTTTTTCTGCACTCTTGAAGCAAATTTTATTCCCTCACAACTCTCGGTACGCTTCGTTCCACCTACCTGTGAAGTAAGAAACTTAAACTTATATATTTTTTTTTATTTTCATTCACCGGGAGCACGCCGCCACCGCCGCCGCTCCGGTCCAACACGCCAGAGAACTGTCCTGCCCCCCCCCACACCCCAACCCCTCCCACCCGTGACGGCGAGGAGATGGATGACGGAAAAGAGATTGATCCTCGTGGCGCGGACATCAGTCAAGCTGACAAATGGCAGCCCCCAAACTTGGAAAGCCATTAGCCGAAAAAAAAAAAAAAAAAAAAACACCGGAGGAAGGAGTGAAGCCCGGCCAAAAGCCCCCCGCTCCATTTCCATGAGCCTCCCGTCCAAAGCGCCGGGTGCCGTGCCAGGCCGGGGCACCCGGCGGGTGTCGCCGCCACCTCATGTCCCCTTCTGGCCTTTCGCTCGCTACCGGCCAGCATGTTGACATAGGGCTGAGCCGCAGTCATTAATGAACAAACCCTCCAAAGAAACATGAAGGAGTCGGGAGGGGAGTACAAGGGTGGAGGGAGAGGGGGGGGGGGCATTATACAGAGGAACCCCAACAAAAACAAAAACTCCCCTTTAACAGGAGGAACCAGAACCAGGCCCAAAAGGTGGGCGGCCATCTTCCTCGGGGCGGTTGGTGCGTTTTGAGCGTGTTTACCGTCCGGTGTTTAGTTCGCCAACAACGACGTCCCGAGTCGGCAATTACGGCAAAGTAAATCGAGGTTGTTTGTTTGTTTTCGGTACGTGGAACGTTTTTTTTTTTTCTTGTTCTTCCTGCTCTCCATCTCTTCCTGGACACGTTGCAGTTTGCAAGGATTTTGATTTCGAGTCTGATTTTCACCGCGCACATTCTGCGAAACAGTTTTTTTTTCGGGGAGCTTCTCTTAACAAAACCAGGCGAGAGGTGAAGCTTTGCCGCCTTTGACTGAGCCTCCACACGGGGAGAAAATGCGTGGCAGACATCAGCGAGCTGGTTTCTTTTATTATTATTATTTATTTTTTTGTCTTTGTTTTAGCAGCTGCTTTTGTAAAGGAAATATCATTTTTGTTTGTTTTTGTTGTTGTTCAAACAGACATAAAGAGTCGGGATGGAGGAAAACATTAGCTCGTATCAACGCATCGCCAGAACTCCCGTTTCTGACACCGAATACACAGAAGATTATTTACAGGGAAAATGATGTCGCATTTTTTGTCTTTAATAAAAAAAATAAAAAAAAATAATAAAAAAAAGACACTTCAGAGGGTTTCATAGTGATTGATGGGGTAAGAATACTGAATGAGGAACCCAGCTGTGAATTTAGATTTTTATTAACAAAGTAGTTGGCTGGAAATCCATAAGCAGAGAGGTTGTTGTTTTTGGGTTTTTTTTTGAAGAAGATTTAGTTCAGACAACAACTACTCTTATATGCTTGTAAAAGAGATGGGAGTCTGGCTGCAGAGTAGAAAATGTCCCCCTGTCGACAAAGAGAAAATTGGCGTCATTTTCAGAGCGCGATTACAGGTAAACGCAACAAGAGCCCCGAAGTGACGTCCCGGCTGCGGGGGCGGTCGCTGCGGGGGCGGTCGCCTCGTCGCGAGCGCTTTTGGGGGGGAGGAGAGGGGGGGGGGATTTTAACGCCTCCGCGACCCACGGCTAGACGAGAGAATGCTGCTCTGCAGGAAGTAAGCTCTCCGATGCTGGCGGAGATACGGCGCCAGGAATGCGGCCCGACTCTTCAGGCCGGACGGCCGGACGCGTCGGCCCGATGACTGTGGCGCTTGAAAAAAAGTGTCTCGTGTGGATGAATTTTGTTGTTGTTGTTGTTGTTGTTGTTGCTTTTGGCCGTTTCACCTGCGATTCCAACGCTAATCGGGTAAGTGATTATTTCTGCTTTGGACGAAACGTTTTTTTTCTTTTTCTCAGCAGCTTCGGATGAACTTGTTGACGTATTCAACGCCCTTCGATTTGTAGCTGGAAGCTCCGAGTCTTCTTCGCTCCCGTTGTCGATGATTGTAAAACAAAAAGCTTCGGTTATGAAGGGAACAGGCGGAAATATGACCGTGAGAACACATATTTTTTTAATAAAGCTGTCAAACCAGCCAGACTGTGTGCACAGCGGCTTTCAAGGAGAAATAATAAATAAAAAAAACAAAACAAGCAAACGTAAGAAACAGAATTTAAGTAAGTGAGCAGCAGCTCTTGTTACCTCGTAAACAGCAAGTCGTAATGAATCATAAATAGATATGCGAACAAGCACACCGGTGGATAATTAGCTGTTAATTAAATAGACACTTTATATTTGAACAATCTTTGGTAAAAAAAAAAAAATCTCATCTCATGCTTCTATTACCGGTGAAACAAGGACAAAAAAAAAACCAAAACATGTTATTATCATTATAATTGTCAAATAAAATGGACAAATTTAATCATACTTTTCAACCGGATCTCCTGTCAAACATAAATTATATTACATTGTGAAGTTGGCAGATTATAATTAACTCTCACGGATGTAGACGGATTCTGGACAGGGTTTTGCAATAACAAGATATTACAAAAAATATATATAACATGTCAGTGAATAGTTACTACACTGAGGTCATTACCCGAATCCAATGTACTCAGAGAACTGCGGTTATTACTGCGACCAGCAGACCTCGAATTGGAGACCGGTTTAACAACATACCTTCTACTCATTGGAGGAGTTTTTTTTATTTTTTTTACATTCATGTATTTCTTTTTACTGTTATACAACCAGGATTGTGTTTTCACATGGTTTTTTTTTTCACTAGTAGTAGAGTTAACGGACAAAGATGCAGCAAACGGGGAAGAAAAATGAAAAAACTTTAAAAAAAAAAAACTTAAAAAAAAAATATCAAACGACGTACAAAAGCAGGAAAAAAAAAAAAAGGTTTTGGGGAAAAAAAAAGAGAATGAAGGACATTTATAAACGTACTCCACTTTGCAATTTGTTGTATTAAAAAGGTGCCTGACTTTGGTTTGAAAGCCTCTCGGCGTGAGCTGTGACATTTTTGAGAATATAATCACTCAAAATTGAAAACGTTCTTTCGGAATGAAATATCACTTCATGCGAAACCTTTTGTACCTTCAAGTGCTTCAAGACGTCCACGACGCTGACCGTCACTCCGGGTGTTAGCAGCTCTCTCTCTCTCTCTCTCTCTCTCGCGCATTTTAAATTGCGCGTGAACTTTGACCTCTGACTTTCGGGTGTGGAAGTTTTGTCGTAAGCGGTTTGAATTTTAAACTCCCTCCTGCAAAAAAAACCCCAAAACAAAACAAAAAAACCCCCCCAAAAACAAACAACCGACGCGGGATACTCGCCGGAGGGATTTTTGAAGACGATGTGAAATTACATTTACTATCTGGATACCTTGTTTGGCGAAGAGCTCGGCGCGGCGGGAAACGGGAGCTTTAGTGTGTGACTGTCGGTGTGTGTGTGTGTGTGTGGTGTGGGGGGGGGCGTTGACAAGGCAACGGGAGCTCATTATCTCGTCGTCTATGCCGGTCCACGGCGCGCCGGTGATGGGTGCCGGTCGAGAGTTTTGAGCAGACAGATTTGGTGTGTGTGTGTGTGTGTGTGTGTGTGTGGGGGTGGGGGGGGGGGGGGGAAGGGTGGTGTCCACCGACCGACTGAACGTTTCGCACAAATTCGGGGAATAGCGACATCCGCGGGGAACGTCACGTCCTGCGCTGTAATCCTGGATTACCTGTCTGCCTTCGTTGTCCTCCTCCTCCTCCTCCTCCTCCTCCTCCTCCGTCGCCGCCACGACATGCGTGTGTGTCCCCCCCCCCCCCCCCTCCGCCGCGCATCAGACGAGATAACGAACTGGCGGCTCAGCCCCTCAAACCGCTGCGAGACCGCGTTTGATCCGTATTGTCAAGATACAAAATGTGTGCAGTGGGATCGCCGTGACGACCAGTTTTTTTTTTGACAGGATGTGCTGCAGGTGACACCGAGGCGGTTTACGGTGGAGAGTAGCAGGATGTGCGTGTTGCATCGTCACCCACTCCGGATGACTGCTCCTGTCTGATTTGTTATTTATTTATTTTTTCCCCACATTTCACGTACTCGAGGAGGCGGAAAAAAAAAAGCAACCACCTCTAAAGCGGCCGTCTCCCGGTTGACGTAGAGAAGGTGTGCGAAAGCAAGAGCCCGGAGATGACCAAAGATGTCGCGTCTGTTTTCGGCGCGTTTCCATATATGTGAATATCAAAGACGGCCGTCCTCGTGCACACCTCGCGTAAGAATTTGGAGGTCTTTTAAATAGCTACGACTACATAATATGCAAGTAAAACATGGAGCTTCATCTCGGCACCGGCTAACTGCCGCGTGCCGATTAAGCAATCTCAATCGGCCAGTTGCATTGAGATCTTGTGAAACCGACGACGTCCGTTTCTCTCTGTTGTTGAAGTTTGTTGATTCTTCCGGTCCAACAACTGGTTTTGTTCCGCGACGGCTTTAATTGGCACGAGCTGCAGTCACGTCCAATTTTTCTGCGTAGTTTTAAGATCCTATTTTGGTACCGTTCATCCACGCGGTTTGTGTTTTTGAATGAAAAACTCTTGGCTTTTTTTTTTTTTTTTTTTCTGAGGCCACACTGATTAGAAAACATCTCGCCGTGGTACAATTTGGAACAATTTTCCGGCTCATTGAGCTCAGCTTTCAAGGCAGTCGTCAGAGGTTTGGGTCGAACTCCTGTCCATTGGACGCACTTGCAGCCACAGGAGTAATAAAAATGTAAAAAAAAAAACTCCATTGAACAACCCTGACTTGCGCCTTTTGTTCAATCCCCATCTTCAGTGTTTTATTTCCAGAGTTTAACGGCTTCTATTCGGAGAGTTTTGCGAGCTGTTTACATTTCTGTCTCTCAGCAGCGAGGCTTTCTTTTTTTTTTTTTTTTTTTTTTTTTTGCAGGAAGTGTTCTGTCGCCGGTGTTTACCGAAGGGGTACGTCTTGTGTTTGCGAGAACTGAGTGGGAGAAAGGGATTTAGTGTTTTTTTTTTTTGTTATAGTTGTTGTTTTCCTGTTCACGATTTGCATGATTTTTTTTTGGATTTTATTTGGGAGGGGGGAATGCGGGGGGGGGGGGAGCAGTGTGGCAGCCAGCAGAATTTTTAGCCGCATTTTAGTTGGCACAAATAATCGCATGTAGCTCTGGGAGCAGGCAGATACTTGACTTCTTGGATTCCTTCAAGAAGGTTTGTTCATCGTGTGTGTGTGTTTATCTATCATAAGTGGGCACGTCAAAAACCTTGCAGATGGTGCATTTGAGAATAACACTGTAATTATAAAAAAACGATAATCAAATCCGACGAGCTCAGAGAGAAAGAAAACCGTGACGTGTAGCTGTAAAATGTCCTGAACGCCTCAGTCGTGTAATTTCTTTTACATATTTTGTATTCTCGCGCTCGTTGCGCGAGGCTTTCCGTCTCGTGTGGCGTAATCCTGGAGAAGTGATGCGCTAATCCGTCCCGAAAAGGAAATCGCGATAACGATCGCAAATTCAAGCGAACGCCGCCGTATTTGCGGGAGCTTGCGATTCCAGCGATCTTTTTTTTTTTTTTTTTACGCCTAAAATGTCCTTTCTGTTCAGAGTTTTCGTGTTCTTACATGCCTGCGTGGGTTCCCATCCAAAAAAAAAAAACTTTACCCGTACGTGCACATCCGTTTCTGTCCCGTCTCCCTGACTTGGCCCCGTGACGGACCGCGGGGGCCCGTCCGGGACGTCACCCCGCCTTCGCCCGGCAAAAGTCAGCTGGCCCCAGCTCCACCCCCCCCCTCTCCCTCCCCTCCCAGTGACCCTGTTCAGGATAAAGCGGGTACGGATGATGGATGGATGGATGGATGGACGGGTTTGAACAAATCACCAGAAACCAAGAAACTATTTTTAGTAAAAGTCTAAAGTATGTGGCCTCAAAAAACCAGGACAAGGACACAAAGGAGGCCTCGGTGCTTTTATTTGATGCATTTCTAAATATTGTCTGAAGTGTGCTTTTTTTTTTTTCTTTTTTTTTTTCTTCCCGTAATGATTCATGTGAGGTGTGGAGAACTCAGTCTTTGACTAAGGGGGCAGAACCATTTCTTCTTACAATGCCTTGCTCGAAGGCCAGTCCACGGTGGTCATTGAGACCGGAAAGGATCGTTTGCTCACGGTTTCCATCAGATGGTTTAAACTTCCCAGCGTTAATTAACGTGGAGATCGACCCGAAGACTTTCTGGAAGCGCCTTCATCTTCTCTAAGAAGCCTTAAGCGAGCGGATGAGCGTCTGCCCGCCCTCGTCAACATACAGGGGGACTTATACACCGACGCCAGCTCTCGCTTTATTGCTGTTTCTTTGTCGGCTCGCGTGACATTTGCTTTTGACATTTTCCAATTTAGCTGTCGAAGTTAATGGAAGGACGGAGCGAGGGGGGGGGAGTGAAAAAAACCCAACAACAACAAACATCATCGCACATCAACAAAACAGAAAAACGCACGCGATGTACGCTATTCGGCCAATAACATCCGAGAGATTGACGAAAGCCAAATCTGATATGAACAGACATTCACATATCCAAATTGACGTGTCGTTCGCGGTGGGAGGGAAGACAATTGATGTAATTGTGAGCGGGTGAGAGTGACAAGATGTTAAAACAATGCCGGTCTCTGTCTGTTTGTGTCGCGCACACGCACACACATGCGAACATTCCTCTTATAAAAGCACAGAGATGTGTTTGTGCCTGCAGAGGAAACTATTTGTATCCTCGTGTTTGCATGCATTTATGAGTTTGGGTGTTTAATAGCGGAGCGACTGTCGGGTGGGAGGGAGAAGAAAAAATACATAAATAAAAAAATAAAAAATAAATAAAAGCTCCTTTCAGTATAATGTGCTCTTTAATAAAGACACAGGTTGGCAGATTGGGAGTGTCAGTGCATGTGGCATACAGGCTCTTCGGGTGATTTATGAGCGCGCTGCCAGGCTATTACATTACGGAGGCCCCGGTCCCATTCGGCGAGGCCGATAAGAGCGGCCCACCTCTGTTGAAACACTGCAGGTACAAGCGTTTTTTGTTTTAGTGGAATATCACTGCTTTTTTTTTTTTTTTTTTTTTGATAACGGATTTAAAGCACGAGGAGAATCTAATCACGTTGTCTGCGCCGCAACTGTAGCTCATCCATTTGGTTAGCGTCGTGCTTTTTTTTTTTTTTTTTTTTTTTTTGTCCTTCAGGGTTTGCGACAGCAAGAAAAAAAAACTGAATTGTTTGCATCTTCATTGAATTGTAAATCGCGAACCTCTCTTTATTGCGTAAACAATATTATGCATCTGTTCCATGAAGCAACCAATGAGAAGCACTTGTTTTGTTGTTGTTGTTGTTGTTGTTGTTTTTAACCGCTTCAGGACTGATTTTATTTATTCTGGAAGTTGTTCTCGGCCCGAGCGTTGTTTTTTTTTTCTTTTCTTTTCTTCTGCTACACTTAAGAAACCGCACCGCAGTGAGGGGAAAAAAATAAATCAAAAAAGATGCGAGTCGGCAGGTTCTTCCGTGCGGCTTTTTTTTTTTTTTTTCTTTCGGACCCGGCCTTGTGGTTTTTTTTTTTTTTTTTTTTGCAGAGGGACCGAGGTGAGACGCCGACACGGGCGGGGCCGGAGTTCACTGGCGCAGCACGCCGCGGCCCAAAAAAGGCCAGTCGTCAACCAGCCGGCGGGGGGAGAGAAAAAAAAACCCAAAAAAACCACTGGACATCTGCCGGAGTGGTTTTGAGGGAAAAAAAAAAAAAAAGGACAAGTCAGGGTCGCTTTCAATTAGCACAGCGTGTCGTCACCGCAGCGAACCACGGGGGCCGAGGGGAAGGAGGTGGGAGGCAGCCTTCGGGCTCGGGGAAGGAGTAAGGAAAGGAGAGCAGGTAAAGACGGAAACCTGCAGAGCCGAAATAAGAAAGAGAAACTCGGTCGACGGGCGTCGGAGGAGAGACGCTGCGATCGGTCGACCGATCGATCGGCCGGTGGGCAATTAATCGCCGACTAGTTTTGATAACTGAAGTAATTGTTTCGAGTTACCGTTTTCTGGTTTCCTTTCTTCCTCAATGATAATGAACAGAATATATTTGGGTTGTCGATTGCTGGTCGGGACATAACCGGACGTTTTAGGCTTCGGGAAACACCAGTTGACGTCTTCCGCCATTTTCTGACACCGTAAAGACCAAACGGCCGATGAAGAAAATCAAGAGATTCGTTAATAACGAAAACAATCGTTGGTTGCATCTCCTACATGACGGTGTAACTTCAGAGAATAGATGAGACGTAGCTTGGTTTGTGCTTTTTATTGACCTTACGGCTTAAACCGAGCTGGTCCAGAACTCCACGCGCTCTTCATACGTGGTTGTTAAAGGACCTTTCGCTTAGCTGGGCCAAGTTTGCCCCGCCCCTCCTTCACTGCGATTGGACGTCAATTTAAAACTAAATGGACACGGTCGGGTAGTTGCAGCGGGCCGGTTTTTGCTGTAAACGATTCCCTGCCGAGGGTTTGCCAGACCCGTATTTATCCGGAGAAACGAGGTCTCCGGGCTACAGGTGCCCGACCGCCGGGCCAGAGTTGTGGCTTCGCTGATTTTACAGGCATTTTGTTATTCTGTCTCCGGCCTCCACCCCCGCAGGACGGAGCAGGGGAATAATGAATAGGTCTAATATTCCACTTCGGCCTTGACGCCCTTTTCAAAGAAGTCGTGTGTGTGTGTGTGTGTGATGAGGGGAAAAAAACGCACAAAGAAGCCGATCTGGTTGTCAAACGCGCCGATAATGAAGACCAGTCCGCTCACGAAACGCTACGTGAGACGAGAGGACGGTCCGGCACCGGCCGTTATTGATGATCGAGCCAAGAGTTTGGAGACGGATATGGACGCGCCGTCTTCTTAAGGCTGCTCCCTGTTCGGGAGGCGTCGGATCCCCTTCAGAAGTGTGTGTGTGTGTGTGTGTGTGTAATGAGTGCGGCCGTACCGATGTGCCAATTAGTCCGGTCCTCAGGAACTGGTGCGCCGTGCCGGCCGCGCCACATGTTGGGAATCAAGATGTGATTCGGACAAAAATAACCGCAGCAGCGATGATGGGCTTTGAATTATGGGAATGTTTTTTTTTTTTTTTTTTTTTTTTTTTTTTAAAGCTCATTAAAGAAAGTGACGATGGAAGTGCATCAGTAAAAACTTTTAAACCGACTTTTTTGATTACGCGAAATGGGGGTCTCTTGGTGCCCGTTTTTGTCGCTCCGAGCGCCCGTTTTTTTTTTCCTTCTTCCGTAAAACCACGCGTACCCGACGTATCGCCGTGGAAACGGAGATCGCACTAACAAAAGGTTTTATAATTTGAGAGCGCATTGCCGCAACGATATGAATTTAGTTGGTAACTCGTTGCATAATGTTGCTTAAACATAGTCCGCGGGGCGTTTTTGGGTGGCGTGCCCGGTTTGATTAAATAGTCTGCAAGTTCGGTCCCGTTTAATTTTGCAATAAATTCATCCTAAAAAAAAAAAACAACGAAAAACATTTCACGCGTTGTTGTTGTTGTTGTTGTTGTTGTTGTTGTTGTCGTTCTTGTCGTCCAGACTATCGAAAAAAAAAAAAAAATCAATCTGGGAAAATGACAGCAACAACAAAATCCGATTCGGGGGGGGGGGGGGGCAGGCGGTCTGAACGCAGCCTAAGTGGCGAGTAATTGATTTTCAATCGTGTCCAATTTCAGTCCAACCTCAAAACAATAATTAGTATCTCCAAAGCAAACAGAAATCAAACGGCGTCGCATAAAACACGTCGTTTGCGGACTCGCGCAGCTTCTTCTTACCTTTTTTTTTTTTTTTTTAAGATCTTCCACGCCACTCGGCAGCTCTGATGCGAGCTTCATTAGTTTTATCTTGAAAGGACGGCGGGGAGATTAAGTGGAGCGCCGCACACACACACACACACACACACACACACACACACACACACACACACACACACACCTCTGCACCCAAATGACTGTGTTCGGCAACACTATGATTACCCACATTAGAGGAGAACTGGAGGAGGAGGACTTATCGCGTCGGGCCCCCCCACCACCACCACCACCACCACCACCACCACCAGACAGCTAACGAGACCAGGAGCGCGTGGAGGAGAAAACGCTTTCTGAAATGAAAGTGTCGCGTTTCAGTCGGCGGCGTGGCAGCCGAGGTCGTTTGCGGGCGCGTCGTAGAGGAAAAAAAAAAAAAAGAGAAGCCTGCGGAGAATTGGAACAATTTACTCGACGTTTTTTTTTTTTTTTTTTAAGTGACGGCCAGCCGGTCGGACTTTGATTGAATTCTCGTTTATTACAGACTCTGGCTGTTTTTTTTTTTTTTTTTTTTGTATTTTTTATTTTTTTGGTCTTCGCTCATCTCAGAGGAGAAGCGAGCGTTGCTAATCTGAAAGGTCCTTTTTATTCAATTTATTTTTTTTTTTTCCATTTTTTTTCCTTCTTCCTATTAAACGGCCTCGCTGGATATTTTTCAGACGGCCCGGCTCCTCGTGCCCTCGCGCTTGTCAGCGGCCTCCGGTCTATTACGTTCGCCTCCTTTCTTCTAAAAGACTGCAATTAATCTAATTAGTAATCAATCAGCCGTTGGGCTTCCCGCCTCCTCCGTGCTAATGGAGGATATGACAGGCCTTGGACCCTTGCATTATTAATACCTCCATTCCTGGAGCCTAGCCCCCCCCTCCGCCCCCCTCCCAACCCTCCCTACCCTTTCCCTCACCACCCCCCCGCCCGGCGCCCACAGCCAGGGGCCATTGATCACCACCACAACCCAGTGAGCGCCGCGAACGGGGGTACTACGGGGAAATATGGAGAGCGGCGGGAGATTCGGTGGGAGCCGTTACGAATCTGTTTAGTGGGATTTTCTGTTTTGGGTCCATTTTTTTTGTTTGTTTGTTGTTGTTGCTTTGCCAAGTTTTTGCTCAGGAGACACTGAAGAGATGCAAAAAAAAATGGGGTGATGGTGGTGATTGTACGAGTGGTGTTAATGGGAATGTTTGTGCTCCGGGAAAAGCTCATTTGGTAAATGGGGCTCACCTCGAAACTATTACGGCGCGATAAGGGGGCCCTCTCCGCGGGACGATTTCTAGAAAATGAGATTAGAAATTATAGGAAGCCGCAAAAGAAAAAAAAAAACAAAAGAAAAAAACCCGCTGGGGCACAACGATCGTAGCGTGGCAATGAAACAATCACGGCGGCATTATCCCTCATCTCCCATGCGTTATACGAGCACCGCCCCCCCCCCCCCCACCCACTCCACCTCTCCCCCCTATCTAATAGCCCCATCAGCTGAAGTTACAGAGCCTGATAACATCCCCCCGCAGCAATCATTATTGGAACCAGGACAACAAAACCTCTTTTACCTCGTGGGCTCGCGGTTACCTCACCGCGTACACGAGCGAGCAGACACGAAGCCGTCCTCCGTCCTCCGTCCTCTTTTAACTCGATCCGCCGACCCTAATTTATCTAACCTCGGTGCCGGCAGCCGTTAATCACGTCGCTTATCCGGTTCACAAATTGTTTTTGTCGGGACGGTCGAGACTTCGGCCGGACGACGATTCATCCGTCCAACCGAGATATAATCACATCGCGTCCAAACTTGTTTTATGCACGAGAAGAGTTTCCACGTTGTTTTGGTTCATGCACACGGGGCTGTAACCGACGGGTCAGTTTCGACAGAAAAAAATATATGCAAGTACGACATTAATAAATAATTGTTCATTTCTGATAGATTTCAATTGTAGTCAATTTGATTGATATAGCAGTAATTTATAAATCTTATTATTATTATTATTATTACTTGACATGGTAATGTCCTTCCAGCAGAACCTCATAACATCACAGAAAGTTACCCAACGATTCAACAGACGAGCGCCAGCTGGAAGTAACAGGAAGGAAAAGCTCCTGCAGGAGCTGCCCCGACCGGTCGGGGTGAAGAGAATCAAAGTTAGTTAAAACCACCTGTTTTTTTTTGTTTTGTTTTCCTTTTATCTGACAACTCACCTGTATGTCCGTGTAAATTATTATTATTTAATTTTTTTTTTAATCTATGGTGTCGATTTTTGACAAGAAAAACATCTGTTGCCCGTTTACAACGCGACCGATGCGCGGGAAGGTGGAAGCGAGCGGACGGAGGTTACGAAATAAAAGTTCAACGCCGCCATCTTTTTTTTTTTTTACACCTCGGGTTAAGGTCACCGCGGCGACGGCGTGCCAAGAAAGCCGTCACGAAGCGCTCCGCTTAACTGGCGGGAGGCTGCGGCGTCGTTAAGTACTTTTTAACGGGCTCTTCGGTGGCTTCATGAAGCCGTGCGGCGGCGGCGTCGGGCTCGCGGCGGCTGCGGTCGGCCGACTCCTCCGGGGAGGTGATCGGGAGGGCGACGCTTCGACCGATGGCTCGTGATGTTAGGAACGCAGCCGTGTGTGTGTAGATTAAAAAAAAAAAAGTCCCTCTGTTTTATAGGCGGTAAGCTCGGTTACAGGAAATCCACAGACAAGTTGTCGTGAGTCATCCCCCCCCAAACCCCCCGGTCATCAGAGACGACTCTTTTTTTTTCCTTTTATTTGGAAAGTGCTGACTTTGCAAAAACAAAAAAAAGGATTTAAGGGAAGTTCATCCGTCACGAATTCTCCTCGGCGCGATGGGGTTTTTTTGGGTTTTTTTTTTTTGTCTGCGAGGATGACAGTGCGAGTCAGTAAGAGATGAGCGAACAGCAGAGGCTGGTTCGAGTCTCTGGAGAACAGAGACGGAGCTCCGGGCGAATGAAGAAAAGTTTAAAAAAGTTCTGGGAACAAAAAAAAGTCCAGAAAGAGAGTGTGTGTGTGAAAAAAAAAAGAAGAAAAAAAAATAATAAATTCCCAGAAAATATGATGAATGATAAAACTGCTGAATCGGCTGTTTAAAAAAAAAATGAAAAAAATAAAAAATAAATAAGTGTTGGTAACGAAGCAGCTGTAAATGAAGTGGCAGGTTGGTTTCCCTGCTGTCGTTGTCCTGACGTATGGATATATATATATATATATATATATCCTGCTGTGCTGCATAATATTACCTCCATACTGTCAGTCCAAAAAAAAAAAAGACGAGTGCTGGATGAAGCGCCCACACAGTTTACCATTAGAGTAGGCATGTTAGATGGTGCATCAGGTCTGCAGTAACACTGAGAAAGCTTTATGTATGCGCACAAAGAGAGTGTGGGCAGAGGTTTGGACATGAGAACCGAATCGTTTTTAACTCTATAATTGTTATACATACAGTTTACAGTGTTTCCCACTATAAACTTTATACAAGCTGTCAGGTTCCTCCAATCAAAGAGGAAGAACTGTATTTCCTAGTTCCTAGTCCAATCTTCTAATAGACGGCTTTTTTTTTTTTTTTTTTAATTTGTATTACACTTTTCAAACTATTTTGGCCACACGCCAGCAGTACGCATGTAGTCATGCTGCTTTTTCGCTGGCATTGAAAGAAGCGGCGCAGGAACTGAGTAGATAAATAGTAGTTACCAGACGTAACTGCAGTTCTACGAGCGCATTCGTGTTTTTGTTTTTTTTGTGTGTGTTTTGTTTGCTTTTTATCCGTCGGGCGGGCGGGAGGTTCCCGTCGGCTCCCGGGACATCGGTAGAGGAGACGCCGCTGCATGTATCTTGTATTATAATGTACATAAAGTGGCGGATGTGCACTTATTGTCTACAAGGAAAGAAATCTCTCCATAAAGCCTCCTCGGCCTTCTTCCCGTCCTCGTCGGGTCGCGCTCTGCGTTAATGGCCTTTGTGCTCGTGTTGGTTGTGATGTTATGACAGCGCAGCGACTGAGGAGATTACACCGACAGGACGCGGAGCTCCCTCTCCGTCGGGGCCCTCTGTGGGTCAGCGGCCCCGTTTAAGCAAAAGAAACAAACCCCAGAGGATTTTTATATATATTTTTTTTCCAAGCACTGTTTGAACCGCAGCTGTTCCTGTTCCGTCGTCCGTTCTCATTGCGTTTTTTGTTTGTTTGTTTGTTTTGTTGGCTCTCACAGGAAGTTTGTTGAAGTTCTTTAGGAGAGACGTTTAACCTCCGCCGTCCCCACCGACCCCCGCCCCCCCCTCCCGCCCCGCCCGCCGCTTCTTCTAAGCTCCGCCTCCTGCCCGAGGTCGTTTCCTGACAGAAGCGGGAGGAGCGCCGATCGTTGGACGTGACGAAAACCTGCCGGTGAGTCCAGTCGTGGTTCCTTTTCTACGCACTTTGAAAAACGCACCAATTTCAGTTATTTTGAGCTTCACTTAGTTTATTTCTTTTTCTTTTTTTTTTGTTGTATTTACTCGTTGGACCTTCTTGTGGAATTAAAAAAAAAACACTGAACTTCTCATTTTGGAAGCGCAAACAAGTCACGATGAGAACATTATTACCCAAGTTAAAGCACTTAAACAAATTTGGCTTCCTTCCTCTGCTAAAAAGTTATGACTGAATAAGCATCCGTTGAACATTTCATCATCCAAACACAGCTGGATTGATCGAGAGCGGCGATTCGACGGCGACGTTATCCCGACACCTACCGTCGTTTGAATTCACAATTAGATGTTTGTGCTAAATTCAAATTACAGCCCAGAATTTCAAATCGCAGGTTGGATTCGAGGGACGTTACAGCGGACGACATCCTCCGTTCACATCAGGAAAAACTCTGTTAACGGGAGGGGCGGGGGGGAGAACTCGGGGATAGGTAACCATAGACTTTGTGGAACAAATGCACATAGTTTGTTTTGGGTCTGAAAAGTGAATCGCCTTTGAAGTGCTGTACTACCAGTGGCCACCAGGGGCTGGCTCCACTAGACCAGCATTCGAAAAGCATCAACTTCTCTCATGAAAGTCAATTATGGTGTCATTCTTTTGGGTGGGGGTGAGGGTGGAGGGGGGGGGTGCGGTTTGATTGACAGGCCCGAGGTGCAGTCAGGGTTTTCATAGGTGGGCGGTGGGCGGTGTTACGCTTGTACGGGACCGCACGACCCCGAGCAGGTCGGGATGCCGTTTTGTGGGTGTTGTTTTTTTTTCTAAAAGCTCTGCTACCACACACACACACACACACACACACACACGCGCACAGGTAGACAAACAGCCACGCAGGAATAGCTTGAAACACAAACACATTGGTTGTTTTTTTTGCGGGGTTGGCAGGAGCTTTGTTCCCCCCTGAGCTCTTATTTTGGGTGATTTGACACCGTGAATGCTCACGTTGGATCTCTTTATTCATCCCGCTCCCTCCCTTTTATGTTTTTATTTATTTATTTTTTTCCCAAAAGCGTGCGTGATCCCTCTTTTTGGCCGGCCGCGCTTACGGGGGCGGGGCGGGGGGTGGGGGGGGTGGACCATTGTGGTGCGATTGTGCGTCGGTCAAACCGAACGGCAGCCCGCCGCGGTCTGCTGACGGCGGGGGAAACGATTCACGGGGAGCTCCGGTAAAAAAAAAAAAAAAGGGGTCGGGTGTTACAGGAACGAGGTTGTTGTTTTTGTTTTGGTGCCGAACCGGATCGGTGGCACGATGAGGAGGACACAAAGACGTATCGGAGCGGGGGGGGGGGGTGGCGGGTTGGGAAAAGAATGGCAGCCAGCGCGGGTGGTGAACGGGCGTGAAAGGAGATCAGGCCGCCGGGTTGAATGGAGAGAGAAATGGTGCCAAAAAAATAAATAAATAAAATCAAATGTGAGGGCAGAGACGGGCGGCACATAGCGAGCGACCGGCATTGCTTTCATATCTTGCCACCCACCGGCTCGACAGCGCCGGCACCGTACGCGGAGCGTAGTCGGGGCTGCATAGTTTTGGATGCTTGGGCGTTTTGTTCACGGCCCACGGGCTCGACGGACACAGAACGAGAAAGGGAGTCTTTGTTTAACGAACCAAAATCAGAAGAGGCACAAAAAAAAACCCAACCAAAACAAGCCCTCAGACTCTCAACCCCGCGTGATGTCATCGATAACCGCAGACGAGCTTTTTTTTCTGTTTTTCTTTCTATTATTTTCCACTTTATTTTGCGCGTTAACGCCGTTCCACACCCCCGTCACCCTCCGTCACCCCCGTCGCCTCTCCCCCCCCCGCCCCCTCCCCCCGCCCCGCGTGACCTCGGCACCTGTTTCCTTTCGGCGACGTGAATCGAGCGAAAGATTTCTTCCAAATCAGTGCCACACTGTGCGCGCAGCTGTCTCCGTTTCTTCTCCAGATTAAATTAAGTCGATTTCTTTTTTTTTTCTTTTTTTTTTTTTAACCCGGTGAGTGTTTTCGCGTAACAGCTTCAGGGGTTCGGGGGAACGAGAGGAAGGAAGACACGCGTGACAAAGGTTCCCGGTTCACGGATAGAGACCGCGGGGGTGTTGCAAAGTCGGCGGTTTTGCACCGGGATGCCCCCCCCCTCCCTCTCCTCCTCCTCCTCCCTCCTCCTCCTCCTCCTCCTCCCCCGTGTATATTTCCTCTCTCTTTTGCCCTCCGATAAACTCCAGTTGACCTGTCTCACTTGTCTACCCCCGAGAGGCTCCAGTCCTATTTTTTTTTTTCCCGTGCCATTATTTTCTCTTTCCTTCCCTTTTTTTTCCCTCTTTCCTCTTCCTCTTTCCTCTTTCCTCTTTCCTCTTCCTCCTCCGCGGGTCACGGCTTCCCGTTCGGTGTTAAACGAGGGCGCGGCCGCACTTGGAAACGTGCCGTGACAATTTGGCACGGAGGCGGCAGATGGTCGACGGGGAGGGGAGGAGGGTGGAGCGGGGGGGGGGGGGGGAGACCGGTTGTCATGGCATTCGCCGCGGCGACGTTGAATTGATCTCCGCGCCGCCGAGCGAACGCCGCAAATCCTGACTTTTGCTTGGCGCGCGAACACGCACACGCGAACACGCACACGCCCCGGCGAACTGTGATCCACGCGCCACCCTGCACCGGCCTTCCGTCCCCGTTAGTATCAGTGATGGTGCGCAGCCGAGGCGCTCGCCGAGAGGCGGCGGGACGCTGAGGGATTTTGACAGGGAGACGGAGCTCAGACTAATGGTGGGCTGGTGGGACAAACAAACACGCAGGCCTACCGCAGACACACGCACACACACACACACACACACACACACACACACACACACACACACACACACACACACACACGTGCACGCCGCGTCGCCGATGCACCGTTCATGTCAGCAGGACGTACACGGCAGTAGGCTGTTCTATTTACGGAGCCGACGTCTTAACAATGTCTACCCGCGAGGCTTTTGGTGCAGCCGGACTAAAAATCCCCACGGGTTTTTTTTTTTTATTGTTTTTATTTATTTATTTCTCCCATTGCAACATGACTGCTGGTAAGATCATAGTTTGTCTGACAGGTCTGGCATTGCTCATTAGGCTGTGTCCCAGGGATGTGAAAATGGTCCCCGATTGGTTTCCTTTTTTTTGCAGCAGCAGCAGCAGCTGCGTTCGGGCGAGGATTTTTTTTTTTTTTAAATACACCCGTCTTAGTTTAATTCACATCGCATCGCATCGAGGGATCGTATCCGTGCCCACCGTAAGTGGGGAAATAGAAGTGAACTTGACCTGCTGACGTTGGCTCTCCTTCACTCGTTTTTGCAGAATCTGTCGCAGGTCGGGTTGATAAATGTGCCGACGGTTGTCTCGGAGATAAGCAACAACAACAACAACAACAACAACAAACAGTCAGCAAGTTTACACTCCTGCTGCGTTCCGGTTATAGACCGTATATAAAAGTGGACGTAGCTTCAGGGTCGATGCGGAGGTGCCTTAAGCTGCAATACCACCGAGTGCCACTAGAGGTCGGCTCCGGCTCCGTAGACTCCCGTTTAAATCGTCTCATAAAAAATTGAAGTCACAAATATTTCGATTTACTTCGGTTTTGTTAGCTGAAGTCGATCCTCCTTGTTCGTATTACGGCCGTTCAGCTGAATAAATCCCGTCATTTTTAGAAAATAGGCCTCAAAAAGGCGTAGTTTTGGTGGGGCGGGGGGAGGCGTGTCTGTTTAATTGACAGGCCTGTGGGGCAGTCAGCCGAAATTATACATTTTAAATCAGACTTTTTAATCCAACTCAGATCGTTGCCAGGTGATAATAATAATAATAATAATAATAATAATTATAATAATTCAGAACCTTTGAAAACATCTTCAATTATTATCAGTCTGTTTGAATTCAAGTTAAAGCTCCGGCATAAGTTTATTTTACACCCAAATATGAGAAGTAAAAAAACAACCAAAAAAATGACGTAGCGGCAGCAGCGTCGCTCCGGATAACCAAACAAGAAACATTATCTTTATCGGCCTTTTACCATCTAACAATTATCATGTGGTTAAAGTGTGCAGCTCAATGAAAACACTGCTCAGAGGTCCATTTAACGAACATGTTTCAGTCTAAATTTGGCCCGACTAATGAAAAAAAACAACAACAATCCTCTGAAAGGATACGCCACACGTGTTGCTATAGTTACCCGCTTTTGTTTGTCCTTATTAAATCATTATGAAAAGCGTTGCGCCTGCAGCTGACACCTGGATGTGTTACGTATCGGAAACTAACCGTGTTTTCTAACATCTGAGCTCTAAAAACTTACAAGCAACTGGTTTTAGCGGTTTTACGCCGAACTTGTTTTTTTTGCCAAAACATTCGGCCGTCCTGACGTCCCGCGGGACCCTCGATGAAGCGCCGCAGATGTTCGAACGTTACAAAAAAAATCAACACGCCCGTAAGTAAAGTTTTAAAAAAAATCATAATAATTGAGAAATTCAGTCACGTCGTGGCTCCAAACGAAGTTAACCGTCAAACAGCAGGTTTTTCAAACGAGGCAGATTTTTCTTTGCATCGCCGAGCTGCGTTCGGGACGGGATAATTGCCGGCTCTAACTCTCCTCACCTGGAACGTGACGGGATAGCTTTCCCACGGTCGCTTGATATTCAGCGAACCCGCGAGCCCTGAGCAGGGGGAGGATATCGATCGGCAGATGCGATGTATTACTACCCCCTAACCCCCCCCCCCTCCCCCACCATCACCCCCTACTGCTTTTCCGAACGGGCATCTGTGGAGCGGACAGAGAAAGTTTTCTCCAGCGGTCTGCCTCTCCATCATGCAGTGAAAGAAAAAAAAAAATATATATATATATATATATATTTATTTTTTTCTTCTTTCACCGATCACTATTCGAGCCGGTGTCCGACGGCGAGCTGGTGAGCTTCAATAACAAGAGAGCGCCCGTATCGACTTCCCCTCTGGAAACTTACCTCTCCGACTCGTATTTGGGCTTCAAAGCCGCTTATTTTATTTTATTTATTTTCTTTTTTTCCGCTGACTTCGGCGTTTTATCGACGGCTAATTATCCTCGACACGGGAAAGCTGAGGTGATGCAACTTCTTGGGGCTCGTCAGCTCGCATGTTTGGTGAGATGGCCGCGCGCTACCGGCCACTCGGAGACGATGGACAGTAGCCAGGAGTTTGTTATGTGAACACACACGCGCGCACACACACACACACACACACACACATTTGTGTGTGTGTGTGTGTGTGTGTGTGTGTGTGTGTGTGTGTGTGTGTCCACAGCCGGCAAAGCTGCGAGCAGAAAAACATCCCTCTCCGTTTGTGATAACAGCTCTTTCACTGTCAGCACAAACAATCTGCAGGCCTCTCCCCCTCCCTCCCTCTGCTCCTCCCCCTACACACACACACACACACACACACACACACACACACACACACACACACACACACACACACACACACACACACACACACACCTCTATAAACCACGACCAGTGTTCGCGTTTTGCCATATTCAACGCTGAAAGACAACAACAACAAAAAAACCACACAAACCTGCAGCTGAGTTTAAATGAATCATCTCGCTGTAATGGAAGTCGCCCCTAAAAAAAAAAAAAAGTGGAAAAAAAAGATCTGCCTCGACGATGTCAGCAAACACGCTTCAACATCTGCGCCGGGGAAACGCGATTCAGGCGCTGAATGGATGTGTGCTTTACTTTCCATCCACCCCCCCCCCCTCCCTCCCTCCCTCGCAGCAGCTACGCAGTAATTTCACCTCCCAGGTCGGAAACATTGAGTAAATTTGGATAATGAGGGCGTGAACGCTTTAAGTTCGGGTGAAGCTCTCCAAAAGCTCGACTCCAGGCTGTTTATAATTACAATTCAAATGAGCAAAATGGGGTCAACAGTTAAATTATTATATTTAATTTTTGTTGGTCTCAAACAACAAGTAAAGGTCATTCAAAAAGAAAAGGGAAAAAAAAAAAGCGAATCTTATTTTTTTTGCGTTTAGTTTAGAATTGGGTTTAATGTATGCTAATGCTCCATGCTATTGAATAATGTTTACTTTGAGGGGTTGGAAAAAAAAACAACCAAATTAATTCAATTATAATAAAGTTCAAACATTTGCCCGTCGAAGTTCTGTCTCTTTCACCCTTCAGATAACTCCCGCACACATTTTAAACTGATCTATTTGGACACTTGGCTGCTTGAGATGAAACAGGATTTCTGTTGTTGTTGTTGTTGTTGTTGTTGTTTTTCTTGACACCGTCTCACCGCACGTGCTTTTCGACCAAAAGTGAAAAAGTTATCATTTTTGTGCGGCGGACCGGGCCGCTCGCCCTCGCCGCTAATTTGCTTCGAGGGTGTTCGCGATACGAAAAAAAAAAAGCGACGGCCGGAGGTTTATTTTCTCCCAAACGCGCTTTTCCCGTTCGGGAAGGTCCCACGAACGAAACGGTTGCGGCCTGCGGGTTCAGATTAATGACCGGTCCTTGTGTCGGGGGTTCATCTCAAATTCCTTCAATTATAGTTCAGCTCCAACTCTGAAGTCTGACTCGGTCTTTTCTGTTGAAACGGAGCGACGGCGTCGCGCGGCAGTTTTTCAGGATTTCAGCCAGCTCCAAAAGATAAGAAAGCTCCGCAGCTGGGAACTGAACTTTCTTTCTTTCTTTTTTTTTCTTTGTTCTTGTTGTTTTTGCAAATTCGCAGCTCTGGACGGAGCGATCCGAGACCCAAAAGAGACCCGGAGGCGAGCGGCCCGAGCCGGCCTCAAAAGCTGTGTTTTTTTTTGTGTGTGTTTTTTTTTGTTGTTGTTGTTTTTTTAATGACAGAATGTGCTCCGTCACTGAGAAGACTGATTAAAAGCCCGATCGTGTCACAGTGTTTGGCGGCGGCGGCATATGGCCGAAGGGCTTAAACGTAGAGAGAAGACATCTGCGGCACCGAATCGCTGGGACGCGAGCGAGGAAATGAAATCGCGGAAGATTAAAGGGAATCTGCTTCGTTCCTCTTCTAGAGAGAGAAAAAAAAAAAAAAAAAAACAAAACAACAACAAAAAAACCGCTTCATTTGTGAAAGCCGCTAGTTTTGGAGTTTTTGATTGCGATGCACCGGTGGACCGAATACGTTTTAACCGGCGTTAAAATGTTCCCGCACGTACAGTTTAAGCCGTTGTTGTTGTTTTTTTGTTGTTTTTTTTGTAATTCACGTGTAATTGTCAACGTCGAAGTACGTCTGCAGCCCATTCAGCTTCGTTTGCTTCTGCTCAAAGTAAATATGGATCTCCTCCGCAAAGTGCCTCAAAGAGATATTTGTTTGGGTTTCTGGACGGTGGCCAGACCGCGGGGCGCAAAGTTAAACCGACCCCCCCCCCCCCCACACACACACACACACACACACACACACACAAAACCTCCTCGCAGTTTAACATTATACACGCCAGGGAGGGAGTGTTTATGGGTCCTGGTGTGTACTGTGGCGATATGTCAAAGACTTTCATAACCAAACATAAAAATGATAAATTGCGCGGTTCAGAGTGCTTTTTTTTTTTTTTTTTTCCGCTTCTGCATTGAAGCTTTCACGATGTATTTCAGGGAACTGCTGAACACCCCCCCTCCCCCTAAATCCCCCGCCCCCCTCATCATGGCTGCGTCCGGTACAAAAATACTCAAAAGCTGTACCAACACCCTCACTTGGGTACAAGCTCCTTAAGAGTTTTTATATATATATATATATATATATATATATATATATATATATATATATATATATATATATATACCAATTTATAGAAAAAAGCATTTGAAGAATAAGAAAGTTAGTTTTCATGCAGTTTAGAGGGGGAGAGCGTTATTTTCTGAAGCTCCAATTTACAAAAGCAAACTATTTCGAGGTGCTCCAATCCACGTTCCCTAAAAAAAAAAAACGATTCTGCGTCTCTTTAATTCCTTTTAATTCTCTCTGACGTCGTGCCGCGATCTGCCGAACTTTTGTTCTGTAGAAATAAACTCGCTTCACGCTGGGAGCTACCCGCCAGACGACTGCAATTTACCAGCGTTCCCTAAACGCCCCGCGCGCCGTCGATAGAAGCCGGCTGGTCGGCGGCACTCTCCTAATTCTGAATTTAAAAAAAAAAAAAACAGCTGGTTCAGCAATATTTCACAACCAAAATGTATGTTTTGCGTTTGCGAAGGCGACGCGTAGTAACAGGACGTTAAGGTCTTTGCCTGGTTCCTGTTATAAAATCCACAACACGTTTCAGATACGGCTGTTTTGTTTTTGTTTTGTTTTTTCTTCCCGACTGCGTCGAATGTTTGTCTCCAATCAAAACAACGAACACGTTAAACAGAAGGCAGTGCGGCAAATATAGTTTAAATATGTACTTATAAGCGTCACAAATAATGCAAATTTATTCCTTTGGTGCTAACCTACAAACCTCCGTTATCGTCCCTCCGGATTATCGTCCTGACTTTTTTTTAATTTTTTTTTTTTTAATTAGCATGTGCAGATTTTTCAGAAACATCTCGGTTGCCCCGCAAGTTATTCTTCTAGAAATCAAAACAGACCGTCTACCAGACTCTGTTTACCTTCCTCACTTTCCTCCCTTGCAGACTCGCCGCAATGTTCGCATCTCCTTCGTAGTTTGACTTTTCAAATTTCCGTGCGCTTTTGTCCTTTGCGAGACATTACGGCTCGCTGAATCATCTCACGGCTGCTCCTTTTTTTTTTTTTTTTTTTTTTTTATCGCACTCGTCAGCTTTGAATTGGAGAAACAACATTGGCACCTGCTCCACAGAGGTTTCGGTCGTAATGAAAGAAATAATGCGGCGGCTGAGCGTCAAGGTCATTTGCGGCGGGTGGGAGGTGGCGGGGCGGAGGAGGAGGTGGGGGAGGGGGGTTTCCTCGAGGGGGCTGAAGAGTCGTCTGTGGCGGCGAGAAAAAAAAATCGGGGGCCAGGTGGCTGATGAACTCCTGGGATAGTTTGACAAACAACCCCCCCACCCCACCCTATCACCGCCGACAAATTAAAGTGTCAAGCGGCAGGCGCGGCATCACATTTACCGCGCGATAAGCCGCGGCCGTCGGCGGAGTGGCTGCCGAGGACAGAGGAGTACAGTAACAGGAGACCCGGGGAAGATGCTCGTCTCCGAGTATTGATCGGACCAGACGTCCAGACGAGACCGTTGCAGCCGACTGACGCGAGCCGGGGCTGGCGGCTAACCCCCCCCCCCCACACACACACACCCCCCCTCCTCTCCCCCCCCCACCTCCCCTCCCACTCCTTCCCTCGCAGCCGAAAAGAGAGCCGTGTGTAAAAAAAAAAAAATCCGACATGACACGCCGTCACTAAAGCGCGAGCGGATGAAGGGAATACGTTTTCCTACATGCGTCCCTTCTGCCATCGCACGTTTATATATAAAGGAAAAAAAAAAAAAAAAAAGATACCGGGCAGCCATTGTGCCAGTCTTGAGAATCCGGCAGCTTAAAAAAAACCAAAACACGAAAAAAAACCCAACACATTTTCACACAGTGCTTATGTTGCGCAGCATGTGTCCTTGTGTTTCTTTTTTCTTGGTCTCGTAGAGGCTTTGTGTCACAAACCTCTTGGCGGCGGCAGCGGCGGCTCGCTGGAGAGCTGCACACGAATGAGAGCCAAAACTTGGCGAAAGGGATTGTCGTGGCGTGGGTATGGACTCGGTGAGGGACGCGAGAGAGAGAGAGAGAGATTTATGATTGATCTTACAAAAGGAAAAAAAAAAGTGGCTTGTCATCTGCTATAAGTCTTCAAAACACAAAGCCTGACGAGTGGGGTAATTTTATAAAGTAACTCGCAGTGTGTGTTTTTTAATTTTTTTTTATGTAGTCGTCGTATTACATTAGAAGTAGTTCATGCTAGTGTGTCCAAATCAAGTAAGTTATTTTATGTAGGGAAAAACAAGAGATACTTTGAATCTCATTTTACCAAAGTAAAAAATAAATGTTGCATAAATCTGTTTTTCTTGCTGTCAACATAAAAACAAATTCTTACTTAACTTATTATAAGTTGATGTACCCGCTAAAAAAAAAAAACCTAAAACATTTGCCCTATAGCATTGTTTGAGAACAACCTCCTAAAACCTGAGTTTTCTGACAAAGATTTAGGTGATTTTTTGTGTTTTTTTCAACTATTTTCAGCCTCCAGCCGGTAGAATGTCTTCAATTGGAAAATGATTGCATTTTCCCTAAATTTCTTTATCTTTAAAAAGATAAATACAAAAACAAAACAACGAAACTAAAAGGAATTGAAAATATGGTTTATTTTCTGCACCCTCAGAAAAGAGTAGGTCAAAACATAGCGTACGGGTCGACCACGTTATTTATACGCCGCGGGGCGTTTCATTTGAAACCAAGTCTTTTACTTTGAAACCAAGTCTTTTCATTTGAAACCAAGTCTTTTCATTTGAAACCAAGTCTTTTCATTTGAAACCAAGTCTTTTCATTTGAAACCAAGTCTTTTCATTTGAAACCAAGTCTTTTAATTTGAAACCAAGTTTTTTCATTTGAAACCAAGTCTTTTCATTTGAAACCAAGTCTTTTCATTTGAAGCCAAGTCTTTTCATTTGAAACCAAGTCTTTTCATTTGAAACCAAGTCTTTTCATTTGAAACCAAGTTTTTTCATTTGAAACCAAGTCTTTTCATTTGAAACCAAGTCTTTTCATTTGAAACCAAGTTTTTTCATTTGAAACCAAGTCTTTTCATTTGAAACCAAGTCTTTTCATTTGAAACCAAGTCTTTTCATTTGAAACCAAGTCTTTTCATTTGAAACGGCCGCAGGAAGTCGTAGCCTTTTTCGAGTGGCGGCTTTCGCTTTTCTTTCGCTCTCGCACGCGAGACGCATTTCATCCCTCTTGTCGAGGCAGCCGTGAGAGTAATGGCCCCGGGTCTCCGCCTGAACACAGACTAATGACGATCTCAAATCCGACGAGCAGAGTGCATTTATCACGCGCTCGCACTTAATGACGCCGACCGCCCGGCCTCAACGGCGCGCTCGCACCAGTATCCGACACCCCCCCCGTCCGTCCGTTCCCCCCCCCCCTGATCGGACCCAGCGGGACGTCTACTTGTAGAAGAGGTTTTTTTTTTTTTTTTTTTCATTTAAGTGTTTTTCTTTTTTGATGTCTTCCTGTCCATCCTCCGTCCCCCCCCCCCGTCCCCCCTCCCACCCATCTGCCCTCCCAGTGTGAAGCCGGCTTAAAAATAAAAAATAAATAAATAAAATAAAACCTAAAGTGCAGATGAGTGGGGGAAAAACTTTGGGCAGAGGATCGGTGAGGGAGTCGACAGATGAATACGACATCGCGCTGCTTTGATCGACCGCTATGAAGCGCTGTCTGTTTTTTTTGTTTTGTTGTTATTGTTGTTTTCGCGGTTGGGCGACTCTCGACTCGAGGAAAAACAAAACGATTAGATATTAAGCGGCGTGTTGCTTTTTATTCGATAGTTCCCCCAAAAAAAGATGACCATTTTGAGTCTCGTTTTTTTGGTTTTGTTTTTCTTTACGTACGCGTGTACTTTCTTCTTATAATCTGGTGCCACAAACTGAAGATAATCCGGTAACCACTCCGGCGGCTGCTCGCGTCGAGACGGAAGTGACGCAATCCGAAACAAAAATGCGCGCATAACCGCAGCCTGTCCGCTGCGTTGACCTTTGCAAGAAGGAAGGACGGACGGTTTGAGCCCTCATTAGAAAGACTTCTGAGCGGCCCGCCGGAAGACGCCAGGAACGGACGCGAGGCCGCCCGGCCTTCAAGCCCCGTGAGAAAGCAAAGGCGTCGTGCATTTCTTGGAAATAACTTGCGCCACGGTACTTTTCCAACGTGCTCGATGTACGTCAAGTAGGTCGCGTGACTTAGTTTAACCTCGAGCGCGACCTTTTTCCGAACCCTTTCCGACGCGGTTTTTGGGGGCGACGCTGTCAAAACGGTCTCGTAAAATAACCTCCCGCCCGTTTCCCAGGTGGTGAAATCGTCTCGTTCGGGGCGACGCGCACAAGAAAACCAAAGTTTGGAAATGCGGGGGCGCGAGGTGGTTGTCAGCTTTATCAAAGCCGCAAAAGCGATTAAACAAATCACAATTCGTATGCGGGACGAAGCTTTTCCCGGGAACAAAACCCGTCCGTCTGCCGACCTCCGCCGGTCCCCGTCATTCGGACGGAGATGCGGGACGCGTCTTAGTCGTGATCTGTTGTTGCTCTGTTTATTTATGTTGGCCCGCCTGAGACGACCCGAGCTGCAGAGGGACATTTAGATTGGATGTTATTTATACAGTAAAGCACCGCGGTGCCTTAATACCCCCCCCTCCCGTTCCAAACCCGGCCGAGCAGCGGAGACTCGGGACCCCCCCCGCCCCCCGACTCCTACTATCTCGCCCTTTCCACGTTTCCAGGACGCCGCAGCCTTTGATGAGGTTGAAAAGGAGCCTCGCCGACACCCGGTGTTCGTTCGCCCGTGGCCGTTGACTTCGGTAAAAAGTCGCAGCTATGAGGAGAGAAAAAAAAAAAGGAGATAAACTGAGCTCGCCAGCTTCCCGGGGTCCTTCTTTAGTGCCGCGTTTGGATGATATCATCGGCGGTAATAAAAGCGAGGTCGGCCGCCACTCTGGGCCACTTTGCCCCCCCTCCCCGAAAGGTAAGCCGGAAAAGACGGCTGTCGCTTTTCATCTTTTTTTTGTTTTGTTTTTTGAAAAGGCTTCTGGTGTTTGATGAAGCTGACGCGCCGATGTCGCGTTTTGAGTGGGGTGGGGGAAGGGGGGGGGGGGGGGGGGGAGGCACGTCTATATAATTGGACGCGTTCTCGGGCGAACGGGGAATGTTTGTCCCAAAGACAATGATAAAGCGTTTAATCTTCCCAGGAACAGCGAAACCACACAGGCATGATGATGCCATTATCTCAGCGAGGCACTCTCGCCGAGAAGCCTCACTCGTACCCCTGATTTATATTTCCCTTCATCGCGATCGACCGCTCGGATTGAAAAAAAAAAAAAAAAAAAAAAATTATTCATTCATAAAGAAAAGAAGAAGAAGAAACGCCGGGCCCGTCGCTTTTCCTCTTCGCTCGACTGAAATTCGACCCGAACGCGCTTTCGCGTCGCCCCGGTCCTCCTCGCCCGGCTTTCCTCCTCCTCCTCCTCCTCCTCTTCCTCCTCTTCCTCCTCCTCCTCCTCGTAATCTTGTCGGGCTAATATGACAGCAGCGGATCTGCTCGGTGACGCTCGGGCGTGATTGCCTCCGCTAACAAGGGATAAAGGCGGTGGGAGAATCTTGGCGGCTATTTATCTCCCTTTGATCAACTCTCAACTACTCAGCCTTCCCGTGTGTTATGTTTGGAGGAGAAGCCTCAGACTTCAAACGGGTGCGACCTCCTCGTCTTTCGTCGAGACTCGACGGGAATGAAGCGGGAGGCCTTCCGATTGCGCCGTGAAAAACCAGGTAGCGGATGTCGCATCCCTTTCGGCCTTCGTAGATCCCCCCCGCCTCCACCCTCGCCTCCACCCCTCTCATTTGAATGCAACTTTAGAGATACGCCACTCTTAATTTTTTTTTTTTTTTTTTTATCATGAGGGAATAAAAAAAAGATCCGGTAGATTGATAATTCATGCAGGATGTCTTTAGAAAAAAAAAAAAAAATAGGACGTGCGTATAGAGTTTGAAATGCAAACGGTGCAGCAAACTAATTGGTACCACGGGGGAGATAGAGATCAAAAGAGCCCGTGTGTTAATAGAGAACTCTCTCTCCTTTTTTTTTTTTTTTTTTTTTTTTATGGTCCGCCACCGAGTTAATGGACATAAAGCCGCCGTGAAGTCCTCTACAACGGCGGCCCTCAGCTGAAGCATCCTCAGCGACGTCCCCCCCGCCACCACCACCGACACCCACCCAAAAAAAAAAAAAAATAGGAACAAAGTTAAAGTTAGACGCGTTTCCGCTCAATTTGTCAGCGACGCCGGGCTTCGAGCGAGTTTTCATCAAACCGCGAATAAGTGAAAGGGAACCGATGAAGAGTCGACAGTCCGGGTCGTTCCCCGTCCCGTCTGCGTGCGCTGACCGCAGTCTCCGTCCGTACCTCGCTGCCCTGCTTCTTTTTTTTTTTTTTTTTTTTTAATTTTTTTATTTTATGAGTTGTTGTTATTCACCCCCCCCCCCACCGTTTGAAAACCCACTCCGTTACTGTTTGTTGGTTTTCGCCACCAAAGCCGTGCCACAGATAACAGCCTGACAAGCCAGATAAGCTTCCAACCCACTCTCTCTCTCTCTCTCTCTCTTTCTGTGCTTTGCCATTTGGACGACAAAAAAAAAAAAAAAAAAAAAAAAAAAAGTCTAATTCTTGATGTCATTTTTTTTTTGCCCAGCTTGGAACAGTTTTTTTTTGTTTTGTTGTTTTTTTTTTTCCTTTTGTTTCCCCGGATTTATTTTCTGCCTTTCTGCACTGACAGCAAAATCGGGGTCTGCCAAAGCCCCCGAGCCTCTTGGAAAGCCACCCCCCCCCCACCCGCCTTCCCTTATACGCAGTGGGATCAAAGTACTAATTGGTTTTTACGAGTATAACCTTGGACGGTAAATATGGAAATAAATGTGACGGCGCACGCTCGCCGACCAAATCTGATCAAACGCGTGCAGGCAGACTTCGTAGCTCTTCCCCGTCGTCGCCGAAAACCTCGGGTGGGGGGGGGGGAGATGAAGACGGACCGAGAAAAGCTCTTAACCAACAGCTTTGTTTGGACTCGGAGATCGGGGGTGGTGGGGGGGGGGGGAGGCGCGCATTGTGGTGTTAGTGACATTTTCATTCTGACGTTCAATGCAACTAAAGACATTTTTCACATTACTCTGATGTCCTTATTCCAGCTGGAAACTTACAACAACAACAACAACAACAAGCATCGGATGAAAACTGAATTTTAGGAAGGCAAACTTTACGCTGACACTAAAACTATCACCCTTCATTTTTTTTTTTTTTTTTTTTTCCTGCGTGGATGTTCTCCAAATGAATAGCAGAAGACCATTTATTTTTTTCAGCGTTTTGTCATTGCAGAAGTGTTGATACTGCTTAATATATATGCTATAGACTCGGAGCCTAAAATCTCCGAGGCTTATTTTCAGACTGACGTCCCAAATCCGATTTTTGTCACTTTATTTTTTACAGTGTAAACAGACGAAAATACATAAAATAAAGATTTTATTTTGATTTTCTTGCAATCTGGTTACAAACCACATTTGGAGGTGGTTGGAAAACGCGATCCCAATCGAGCGTCGTCGGCGCAGCTGAACGTGCGTCGGTCGCCGCGGCGACCCGCTCGGACGGGCTCGGCGACGGTCCGGTCGCGCTCGATCCCATTCGTTAACCGCGCGGACAGTTTTGCCCTCGATATCTGATTTGGGGGGGGGGGGGGGAATCCAATCGTGATTCGCCAGCGGTCTGAACTTCCCTCTCCGCGGCGTATTAAAAAGCCCTCTGCCGGCGAACGTTTGGATCCGGCCCGGTTCTGATTGTCTGCTACGTCCGGGGCAACTCGCGGCGCCCCCCCCCCCCCCCCCCCCCGTGCCCTTGCGGAGGGTCAGCGAGCTCTCGGGCAGCGCGATGGCGTGTGAAGCGTTTCGGGACGGGGAGATTATAAACCGCTCTCTCCTCCTTTTCATCAGCACTTTTCCCTCCTTTGGTTCAGTGTCAGAGCGTTTTGGAGGAGGAGGAGGGAGGAGGAGGAGGAGAAGGAGGAGGAGGAGGGGGGGTGTATCGTATTTCCACCGCGTCCATACAGATGAGCAATAATTTCACTTTTTAAAACCGTGTCAGGGCAACACTTGTTTTTTTTGTTGTTGTTGTTTTGTTTTTTTTCCTTTAAATCGTGTTTATTCTGCAGAAAATCTTTGGCTGCTTTTTTTTTTTTTTTTTTTTTTAAACAAAAAAAACATCTATTTTTCACCCGGCTCGGCGTTTTTGCACGACACGAGATTATGCGATTTAGATTTTAATTTCAAGCACAGTTTGTACGAGGCGAACGCCTTTAGCCTAGTTAATAAAAAATAAAAAAAATAAAAAAATAATAAAAAAAAACCTCCCACGGTTGAGCGGCTTCCTTCAGCGATTCCTTCCTCCGTCCCCCGCGCCGTAAAGTTCGGTTACTCGCTCCCCGAAACACTCCCCCCCCCCTTCCCCTCCCCTCCCAACCCCCCTCTAAACGCCCCCGAGGGGATAAAAAAAAAACCTCCCGGGCGATACGTCCGGCTCACTCGGGCCGCCGGGTCAAGATTGAAAGTCCCTGAAATAGAAAGTGGTTAAAAAAAAAAAAAAAAAAGAAGAAGAAGAAGAAGAAGAAAGGAAATACACCAAAATACAACACGGAAAACAACAAACAGCGGTCCGTCCGCTTCGCCTCCCCTTTTCGCTCGGCATTTCTCACCGGTAACCTCGGGTGGTGGTGGTGGTGGGGGTATGGGGTGGGGGGGTGGGGGGTGGTATCCAATTATGACGCCCTTGAGGGGAATGACAGTGCTTGGATTTCTGTCAATACAGGGTTCAGGTAGTGTTTCTCAATAACATTCTGAATTATTGATGACCGAGAGATTGAAGGGAGAAGGAGGGTAGTTAATAGTCACTTTTATATATATATATATATATATATATATATATATATATATATATATATATATATATATATATATATATATATATATATATATATGCATATATATAAAGAGGAAGAAAGAGATGGTGATGGTGATGGAGATGGCGCCCCGGCGTATTTACAAAAAAAACATAAAACGACCGAGGGTCGCTTTGAAATGTCATGACGACCAACAGAAGATTGAAGGTGTTTTTGAAGGGTTTGGGGGGATTACAGGCCTTTTCCCTTCAGACCAATGTCAATAATTAACACGAGGGCGAGACCAGTGAAGAGGCTTTCCACCGGGGGCGAGCCTGATCCTTCTCCCAAACGAAAAGGCCCGTTGGTGCCTTTTTTTGTTTGTTTTCCATTCGCCCGTTGGAAATAGACACGAAGACGATGGATGACGCCTGCAGCGTTTTTTTTGGTGTTTTTTTTCGCAAATCGATCGGAGAAAAACCGTCTGAGCCCTCGCATAGATCCGTCTGTGTGAAGCCTGTCCGACCCCGCCGTCTGTAGAGAAAGAAAGTCCAGGAGAGCCGGGGGCGGATGGGGGGGGGGGGGCAGCGCTGTGCCGGTACCCCCCCCCCCCACCACCACCACCACCACTTCCCCCAGAACTTTCGTTGTCTTCTCGGTTTTACTTTGATATCAATTCCCCGAAAAAAAATGCCCCGAGCAAAACATTTCCAATCTGGGAGGGGGG